>NC_044244.1:111925700-112270700 GCF_003957555.1 Calypte anna | reverse complement strand
AACCTAGGCCATTCTGTGATTCTATGATAAATGGAATTGCATATTGTAAATATTTATGCTGAGATTTGTACCCCAAACAGATCTGGGACTGCCTTTCTCTGGAGCCAGTTGTTTAGTCATTGCCTGATATAAAACAGGGCCCTTTTCAAGTGAAGTTGTCTGCTGCTGAGGGTGACAGAGATTGTTAAATTCCCCTGGATTATTAAAGGGAAAGGTGGTACAGCCACATGAGAGTCATGTGAGAATATGAGAACATATGCTGGGGTGGTCCAAATGTGTGCTGCCATTCAGAGGGGCCCATACAGGCTGGAGAGTTGGGTAGGAAGAAATTAAATAAATTACAACAAAGGCGAGTGTAGAGTCTTCCATCTGAGTAGGAACAACCCCAGGTACCAGTACAGGTTGGGGACTGAGCTGTTGGAGAGCAGCACAGGGGAAAGGCACCTGGGGGTGCTGCTGGATGGAAGGATGACCATGAGCCAGCAATGTGCCCTTGTGGCCAAGAAGGCCAATGGCATCCTGGGGTGCATTAGAAGGGGGGTGGTTAGTAGGTTGAGAGAGGTTCTCCTCCCCATCTACTCTGCCCTGGTGAGGCCACATCTGGAATATTGTGTCCAGTTCTGGGCCCCTCAGTTCCAGAAGGACAGGGAACTGCTTGAAAGAGTCCAGTGCAGAGTGACCAAGATGATTGAGGGAGTGGAACATCTCCCTTGTGAGGAAAGGCTGAGGGAGCTGGGTCTGTTCAGCTTGGAGAAGAGGAGAATGAGGGGTGACCTCATTAATGTTTATAAATATGTAAGGGGTGAGTGCCAGGAGGATGGAGTCAAAATTGCCTCAGGGGTGACTAATGACAGGACAAGGGACAACAGTTATGCAGTGGAGCATAGGAGTTTCTGTATATGCATAAGGAAAAGGTGACAGAGCACTGACAAGGCTGCCCAGGGAGGTTGTGGAGTCTCCTCTGGACACATTCCTGTGTGACCTGCTGGAGGTGACCCTGCCCTGGCAGGGGGCTCGGACTTCATGATCTTTCAAGGTCCCTTCCAACCCTTAACTTTCTATGATTCTATGAAATACCCCTTTTCCTCCATGCTGAATTCCCAATCTTTTCTTTCTTTGTTATCTGTATCTCTTTTCTGGATGACCCTAGACCTCATTTCAAGCCTTGTGCCTTCTGGCTGTTCATGTCTCTTTCTCCATGTGTTTGTTTCCTTCCTCCTACCCATCATACTTTTTCAAGTTCTATTTCTATTTCAGACACTTGTCAACACAGACTTCTGTGGGAAACATAGTTTCAGTGAAGGCAAAGTAGAGTGAAAAAGTGGAATCGTGTCTTGTTTGAGATAATTTGAACCTAATGTACAGATTACCAGATGGCCAGAGTAGGTGTCTCTCTTATTAAATAAAGATGTTTCTCAATTAAAGCAGCACAAAAAATCAGACTTATAAAAGCATAAAGTACTTGGAATATTGAAATATTTTATAGCATCAGCTGGTCCACTCCTCACCTTCTTTTCAAAACCTTTAGATTTGGTTCATGAAATTCTAGCTACTATAGAGAATGTAGTTGAAAAGTCTATATAAACTGAAAAGCAGTTTTTGACCACTGCATCTGCTGGTGACAATGTTTTTAGTTCTAGCATTTATATGGTTGGTTTTTTATAGAAGAAAGACTTCTAAAATTGGTACCTGGTATCAGTAAATGACAGATACGTTTTTTGCTTCAAAATATGTATCTTTTTCATAGGGTTTAAGGCTTAATTTTTATAAGGAGCTTTGATACAGCTACTGCAAAAGGAAAATTGTTTCTTGGATTTTTTTTTCTTTTACTCCCTAACCACTTTCTTTTAGAGAGTTTATAGGTACAGTATAAGCCTTTTTTAGATAAGAAACAACAGCAATAGAGCAGCTTTTGGAAATTATAACTTTTAAAAATTAAAAAAAAGAATTGATTAGTTATGTTCAGGGCCAGTATTAAGCTCTTTAAAAGAATTGTTTTGGTTTTTTCTTGATATAACTAAGTAGTCCAAATTTGGTCTGCATTAACAAACCAGTGTTCTCATTACAAAACTGAAAAGTAACCCCAGAATGGTTGAGGTGGGAGGTCAAGGATGATACCTCTCAAGTTCATCTAATCCAGACTCACAGCTCACAGCAGGACCAACTGGAGCAAATTGCTCAGGACTGTGTCCAGCCAGGTCTTGAATACTTCCAAGGATGGAGCCCCCACAACCTGTCCAAACAATCTGTTCCAGTGTTTGGTTATCCCTAAAGTCAGAATGTATGTTTTCCTCTGTACTGTTTGGTACATGGGGGTTTTCTACCCCTGATGCAGGACTTGGCATTTCTCATTCATGATATTCCTGTTGGCCCATTTCTCTCACCTGTTGTTCTCTGAGTGGTCACGCAGCCATCTGGTGTATCAGCTTGTCCTTCTAGTTCTGTGTCAGAGATGACTCTTTTGATAGTGTAATTTCAGTACTTACAGCTCAAGAAGAGGAGCTGTTCATATGGTGGATTATGCTTAAAAAATGCAGTCTTTCAGCTAGTTCTGTCACATTACAGTGTAGATAGTTTAGAGTCTTCAGAGCTGTAAGTCATGGTCCATCTTATATTTCAGTTGATTAGTATGTACTTTACTGCTGTTTTTTTGTCTTTAGTCAATACCCTTCAATAATTTTAGATCAAATGGAATAAGGCAACATGTGAGGCCAGCCACTAGGAAGCCTGGCAGTGGTTGCAGTGTGATTGTGCAAATTGCACAGCATTTTCCCTGGTGCCTTCATTGCTAATGATTCAGGGAGGCATAGGGTGTGAAGGGCTGGGAAACAGAAGTCTCAGGTGGTGCTTCTTAGCAATGACTTCTGGCAAAGATGTATACTGTAAGCCACAGTGGTATAGATAGTGATTTGGTAGTATAGACATGCAGCAAATTTAACCTGGGCAATATCCAGGGGCAGAGGGGGAGGATAGACTGAGAGCAATAACATCTTAAGCTGCTTCAGCCACATCTGCCAACATTCATCTCTGATGTGCAAGTCCCATGTTCTTGACACTGGATTGATCAGGCTCATTTTATATCCAGGCAGCTTAAATGCATTCCCTTAACACTTCTGATGGTTCCTAGGTTTGTCTTACTGAAACGCAGTGTAGCAGAAACACCAGGCTCCAAGCTTTGACATTTCTAGATGCTTCTTAGCTATTTATTTCTTATCTCAGTGTTGTTAAATCACAAAAAATGCCAGGTAAACTCCTTGTGTTTCCAAAGGAAAGAAATGGAAATGCATCTCTTAGGGTTGCATAGCTTGGGTTATTGATGTGACACTGGTGTGGCTGTCAGAGGTTAGAAATCTGCAGCACAAGTCAGAATACTGAGATTTGATGTTTATATCCAGTAAGCGCATTCTCAGAGTCTCTTTCAAATCCAACTCTTTCATTAGATACAGGCTCTAGCAATAAAAAAGGATAGTTTCATGGACTCCCTTGCATCAAAGAAAGAGGTATTTTGTTACAGTAGTAATAATTTTTTTTCTCTAAGACTTAGTGATTATCCTTCAACCTTCTGAGACCTTCTTCCCCCCCTACCACTTACAAGCCCTGTATTTATAGACATAGTGCACAAAAGCAGAGTGCTACATGCAGTGTTGCTCTTATTATTGCACTATACTGTTTCTTCACTGAACAGATTTTATCAGGAGAGTGAGATCCTCAGGCATCTTAAAGTGTTGTAGGAGTTTTTCTTGGACCAGTGCCGACATTTAAAATGTATGCGATGAAAATGGAAAAGTATTTTGGTGGCTGGCTTGATTTTCTATTAAAGCTGGCAGCTGGCAGCAATACTTTCAGTTTGACTTAGAAGGATAAAGGTTCCTTTATGAAGCTTTGGAGTATAAAGGTACTTTGGAGTGCCTATAGAGTATGAACACCCTGTCAGGCAAAGGTATGATATGTTAGTTACATAGACAAGTTTGAGGCTTTCACCTTTCCTCAGCAACAGCTTTATGTTGTTCCATGCTGACATTTTACCTACATGGTAAACCTACATGGTTAAACGTTAAAACCTGTGTTTACCAGATGTAACTACCTGGTATTAATGCACCATGTTACCAGTTTTACTGAACATTAAACATAAGGGCAGCAAACTCCCCTAGACACAGTTAGACAAAGCTTTTAAAAAATAATTAATTCTCCGCCAAAAGTCAGTTGAGCTCATGTTTCCATGTGTAGACTACTTGAGACTACTTTGATTTTCTAGATAGGTGTTGGAGAAATTTGCCTTTTTTTCTTAAAAGAATTTTATTTGAAAACCAAACATGCTGAGAAACTGAAATGACCATTTAGAGCACTATGATTTCTGTATCCATGTCTGAATAGTTGTTGCTGTTTGTGGAAAAAGTTGCATAAAATGCCTTTGAAGTTCATAGAGGTCCCTTTAATCATAAGGATATGTTTATTGAGTGTTTTAGTTTGTACTCTGCTATTTTCCATACTTTACCATGTTTACAGTTCTTCAGTTGAAATGTTATCTCTATTTTTCTGGTGTCAGAATTCTTGTTACTTTTACCATCTCAATATACTTTACCCTTAAATATTTTATTTGGGATTATTACAGCAAACGTGATGCTTTTGAGCATTACTCTTTTTGATGTTAAAGTTATAAAAGCATGTTGATATTCTTCTTTAACTGCACTTACATAAATCAGTTAAATGCAAAAAGGCTTCAGTGGTCACTGTGATTGAGATTTACTAGCTTCTAATGTACTGGGATTTTATGACTGATACTGATCATAATATAGCAGGCTGTGGATATCCATTGCAAAGACAAATTTCCTAGAAGAGAGGAAAAAATCTTGCAGGGAGCTTGTTTTGTCATCTTTCAAATAATAAGTCTTGCAATACTAATTTTCAAGTGACATTTCTATACTTGTGACATTCATAAAAATGAAAAGTTTTAACAGCTTTATTTAATTGGGACTGTGTATGTGTTCTTGCTGGTAGAAGTATGAATATAACTTCAGTGTGGTGCTAGGAGTGCATTGCAAATACACATTAAAGAAATGTAGTCAAATGTTGCCTTTTGGTTGTTTTAGTGCACTGTTTATCAAGTTCCATATGAGTGAGATCTGTAGTGTGTGCTCAGTAGCAAAATGCCAAGCAATTTTTCTACAAAAATTCTAAACCAGCTTTTAATACAACTTTTTTACTTTGTGCTCATCAACAGAGGTAGTATTCCAAGTGTTACTTAATTTCTAAAATTAAAGGAGGGTAATAAAGGTGTTTTTCTGTGTTCACTTCAAAAACTACAGCTTCTTTTTAGCAATAGAACTTGTGTTGGGAGACACAGAAGTGTCTGCAGGGGCTTTTCTAAGAGAATGTAAGCTGCGGGTGCAAGGCTGCTCCAGTCCTGGGAACAGAAGAGAGCCGCTACGCAGGCACTGCAGTGGGTGCATCATGCCCAGGCTGCTGTGCCCACATCAGGCATGGCTGAGCACTGCTGAGTTCCTACCTGCACCTTGGCCAAGGAGAGGCAGAGCAAATCTGCCTGCCAAAGACTACTGACTCCAGTAGGCTCCAGGCTCCAAGAAGAATTTGTGAATATAATGCACAAAGGCCGAGTTTTAAGCACAGATTGAACCAATAAATCTTTACCATGATCTGGATGTCAGCTTACTTTTTGGCCATTGTTCTTTATTTAGCTGACTGGGATGATACCAAGCTCTGCTTTAAATTCTGTATGAGCATTTCTAACAGTGTTCAGGGATCCTAATTGTGAAATGTTGACCCTTAAAAAAGTACTTTCTAATGTGGGGATCGTATTTCTGCACTTCAGTTCATATAGTCCTTATTTTTTTCCCAGGTTCATGTAATCATCCTTTTTCAAAAGACGTAGGCTAATATTTTGCACCATGTAGATGCAGAGGGTTGAAAAATGCTAGATGAACCTATTACTTTGTTATATTGAGTAGAGAGACATTCAGAGCTCCCTCTTCAGCCTGTCTGCACATTGATTCAGCAATTAGTTGTTTTTTTTTTGGCATCTTGGATGTCAAGGAACACCTCAGTCTGAGCTGAGGCTACTTTAGAGACAGGATCTCTCGTAGTCAAACTGTACTTACTGGAAAGTATCTTCATGTGTCTTCCTGTAATAGCAGGAGATTCTGAAAAACTTTGTGGGTCTGGCAACAGGTAACATTTGCAATATTTACAGGATAAGCCTAAAGCACAAAGGCAGCTAGGCAGATAGTTTTCCATTTGTGAAAATTCTGTTGTGTTCATTATTACTATTCCTGCTGACCTGTGCTGGGCCTGGTTACCTCTTAGAGAAAGGTCCTGTCTACATGATTTTATTATACCAATAGAAATAATACATCTATATAATAAAATCACCATATTTTATACTAACACATTTTTTTCCTGCCATCCCCATATGCCTTAGAGTTGGACTGCTCCATCCATGTATTGAGTAGTTGATTAGTTCTTACTTTGTTTTAAAATGTGTAGAGTTTGAAGGTGTGCACATTTGATGGCTCGGGAGCTCTGGGGAGGACATGCTGGTCATAGATCTTGTGTGCATGAGTGACATAGGGAAGAATGCTTAGAGTAGAGAATATTGAAAGATTTACTGCTGAAAGTCCTGCTTGTTTGTAAAATTAGTCAGCTCTTATACATTGCAGAATAGAGGGTGTATATATACTAATTATCAGAACCTATGAACTTCATTACTTCATGTTAGCCTTTATTTTAACAGTTGATGTAATTCAAGAACAAAAGAACTGAAAGTACTTCCCATGGTACTGATTGCATTTGAGTACTCTCTTTGTAAGAAGACACTGAGGTACAAAACTGAATTTGTGACCAAAAATGTTGATTTTTAGAATTACTGTAAAAGTTTCAGAAACAATATCCACTCAAGAAAAGCTGGAAATAATTATTTCTGTTTTTTTCTTTAAAAAAATGAACAAATGAAGACTCGAATACCTGTACTAAAATAAGCTTTGTGTAAAGGGAGAGGAAAGTTGCAAGCATTAGTTTTTATATATTGGAACTACACTGAATCTGTCCTTCATCTGTTAGGTTCAGAAAGACATTCTGGCTTCATCTCTAACATGGATACTTGTATTCTGTAATCTTCTGATGTGATCTTTTTGCTATCTGACAATACTTAGGTGATACTGTCTGTTGCCCTATTGTCCTTTTGGAGGGGGGGGGGTCTTGTGAAGACATTTTAGTATTTAGGAACAGGTGACTGTAATTCGCTTTTTTGTAGCTGGTTCTCTCTTCCTGCTCATTATTCTGCATTTGGCTGTTTACTACATGCTTACTTCAAATCCAGAGTGTTAGTTATTTGTAAACCACATTGAAATTCCTCAGAAGTCTATTTGTTAGTCTTTTTTTCATATGCTTACCATCTTGTCTACGAGAAGCCATTTTCACATCTTTTAGACCCTAAAGTTTTATTTGTGCTTAACAGCACAAATGACCTGAAATTATTACCAGTTTGGGATTAAGTAGTGCACAAGAGTTGATGCACAAACAGGAGGGGATTGTATCAGGAAGCAGCATCGTAATACTAACCACCAAAACCTGACTTGTTAGTGTTGGCTAGAATTTTGTTTGTTGCTTAAGAACAAAGGAACATCTGAGATATTGAAGTTCACTGTTTTTTAAGGTAAAACAATTATTTGAAAAGGAATTCAGGAATCTCTCATTATAATAAAATCAGCATGGAAGCAGTCAGGCAAAAATGAATAAATGAATGCTGGGAGATTGTAATTTTGCTTTATGTAAACAAGTGTTGTCTTAATAAAACTGCACAAGTGAAGCCATTAGGTGAAAGAAAATTATTTGTATCATAAAAGTCAAAACGTGCCAAAAAGACGCCTTTTTTTTTTTTTTTTTTTTTTTTTAATGCAAATAGGTTGTGTGCTGTGTAGGAACAGACTTGGTAAATGTTTTGTTTTGCCAAAGTATAATGTGAGTGCTTAAGTAGGGCATGATCATTGCAGAGTCTGAAAAGTTTCTTTATATCCACCTTCCTGAGTGAAGGTGCTAAGGAAATATTTAACAGGTATTTATTCTGTGCATGTGCTGGAGTGAGGTTGTTCAGGAGACTGAGGAGAGGTCAAACAGTAGGTGCTGGCATTGAAACGTCTATAAGGGGCTTCCCTTGAAGGGGTAGGCAGTGTTAAGGGAAAAGCTACAAGGGATTTAGAAGTGAAGTAGCTGAGCTATTGACTAAAATATGCAGACCTGAAG
Source organism: Calypte anna (assembly GCF_003957555.1). Classification (NCBI taxonomy): domain Eukaryota; kingdom Metazoa; phylum Chordata; class Aves; order Apodiformes; family Trochilidae; genus Calypte; species Calypte anna. The sequence continues at coordinate 112,262,444 of NC_044244.1, read as the reverse complement.
AAGATGCTGTTCTGGAGAACAGTGGGTTAAGCAGTGTGCTCATCTTGTTAGGCTGCTGTTGGAGTGCACAGATGAAAGAAAACTGAGGCGGTGATTCTGGGAGTGTGATTTTGGTAATCGTCCCTACCAATAAAACTGATTGCAACAGTAAATTTTAAGGTGGTTGTAAAACGACTATATGACTATATTTGATAGAGTAAACAGTGTAGATAGTAAACGAAATTTCTTTAAGCCTCTCTCAGCAGAATAACAGTTAAAAAAGTGTACCACTGAATTAATTATCCTCCCTTGGATTCCTAGAGAAAATCCCCTGTTGAGAAAAGGTCATTAAAAAAAAACCCACAACACAAACTCAAAGTAATTTTGAGCATAAGTGAAATCTATGTGATTAAAAAAAAGGAAATAATGTAGGGATAAGTGCTTTGAGTTTATTAGAAAAGCCGACTTAATATTTGGGGGAGGGAGGGAAGAGTGTGTTGCTTTGTCTAGTTGTCTCCTTAAAGACTGTTGCCAAATGCTCTTTTCTGTACTCTTAAAAATGTATCTTTTCCCTATGGGCAGTCCTTCTGAAAGGAGAATTAGTGAAACATTATCACAAGACTTGAAATTTAACACTTGAGCTGTTTATTTCTGCTGAAGTGAAACCTGCCTGATTTCTTTCTATCTCTTTGTTTCACCTGGTGCATCCAGTTAACAGGAGTGGTGTTAAAAATCCAGTGCCCATCACAGTTGAGAGTCCATCACTTGCCTTTTATAGTTCTTTTTGCTTGGCATGCGAAGAGGAAGAGTAAGAGAGCAACTTTTTGAGAAAAGAAAGTGGCAGGAGACCAGGAGAGATTAGGTGTTTCCCAAGGGACCCTAATATAATGAAAGTTTAAGATGACAAAAAGAGGATGGCCTTGGGCTGAACACTCTGGAAAAGGATCTGAGTAGTGGCCAGCATGTACACAAGCATAGGTGTCACAGTTTACCACTGGGTTTCATGAGGAGGGGTGCAAAATAAATTCAGAGGCTGAAGTGACGGATATCCTGTTGCTTAGTGGACTCACTGTAGAAGCCTGGGGCAAAAGCAAACTTCTGCTGATTTTTCTGAAGGTGCTGCTCCCTGGCAATTAAGAGTTGCTTTGTGTGAAGTTAATTAGTGAATCTCTGGTTTGGGAACTCTGCAATGGAAAGGCAAAGAGCCTAGATCTATTGGAGGGGAAGTACTTTGCAGAGGAAGAAGCTGGATTAGGTTTGTGTTTTATTCTTAAAAACAAAACCAACAAAAGTGATTCTTGTTTTATTGAGACATTTCTTTGTCTGTAAGCATAGGACTAGGACTTTTTTCTGCTTGAAGGCAAAATTGTTCAGCTGCTCTAAAGGCACACTGCTTCTGGCTAATCAACTTCACTGGAGTAAAAGTTTTAAGAATAAAATTTGGAATGTTGTGATTTCACAAGCTAAACCCTACAAAGAGTAAGACATTCTGACTTGTTTCAAAAGGCAAACAGAGAAATCTGCAGATGGAAAGCAGAATTATCCGTGAGTAAAAAATACAGGAAAGTTTTATAGTTACTGGGACAGAAAACGTATGAGAAAGTTGGTACCACTTGTTATAATGCTTTTATTACTGAAGTCATTAATGTGATTCTGTTTGTCTTATAGACAAAGAACAAGGTGATTAGCAAATGAAACAGAAAGGAAAGATGTAAAAGTCATTAAGAAAAGAAAAAGGTACTTTACTTCTTACATAACATATAATTAACCTATGAAATTCACTGCCAAGCTATACTATTGAGGTCAAAAGTAGAACAGAATTTTAAAAATATTAGAAATACATTTGCATAATGAGAAAATACACAATTCTATTGTAGGATTTTCTGTAGGTTTAAAAAGAAAGATCTCTGGGAGTTTTGCCAGCTAGTACCTGGTTGTGAAAGACTGGGGTAGAGAATTGCTTGAGAAACAGGCTGTATAATTATCTGGCATTACTTGCACTTAAGCATAATGTAATCCTGACTTAACTTACTTTTTATTCCTCTTGGACAGCTCATCTCTCTCTTGGCTATAAAATGAGCTTGGGGAGTTGAGCCTCAGCAAGCATGAGTTAGGCTTTGTGAGTAATCAGCCCCTTCCCAGGGTGTTGGGTGTTGACAGTCATTGTGCTCTGTTTTTGTAATAATTTGCAGTATGAAAGCGTTTGATTGTATGCACTGATTTTTAAGGAAGTCTGGGTATCTCTGTTTTGAATCAGGACTGGGTCATGTAAGTCCCAGTGCTTCAACTGATGCCTTCTGCAGGCACACTTTTAAAATGTTTTGTTCATTTGCTTTTGTGGATTAATTAATTCTGATAGATTTGATATGTGGAGTATAATATAACCCACAGTTCCTTATATTTGTGTTAAATGTGATTTTTATTTGGGGAGAGAGGGCATTAAATTTGTTGTTCAGGATAACTATAATCTCTTGAGACTTAAAACCTTGTTAATTCTCATACAGCTAATCCTCAAATAATCATTCAAATAGAGTGACTCCACAATAAAAATAACAGCTTAGGTGCAAATGATTGTAATTTATTCTTTTTTGGCCTGTATGTGTACCTAAAATCCAAATTTATAGCTAGAAAAACTGTTCAAAAGCTTTTCATTGTCCTCAAACAGACAGCCTCCCAATTAAGAACAAAAGTACAAGTATTTTTAAAAGTACTGAAGCTAAGAGTTCTAGAAAACTCTGAAGTTTGTAAGGGGAAAACTATAGCCAAGAATAAAAAAGGAGAAACACAAAACCCACTAATGCTTAATGACTGCACAGAGCTATTAGAATAGTCGATAGAGGCAAGAGAGTTAAGTAAATATTTTTCTTTTCTTTCCTTGGGAAAAAGGCAGATACGATGTTCACATCAGAGGATATATGATAATGCACTCAGTTTTCACAATAATCAAAGATAAGGTTAAACGGTAGTTAAATTCAGCATTTTTAAGTCAGACAATATCCACGATCTCAGTAAGAGTGGGCCAGAGAATTGTTTTTCATTCGTGGTGATTTGGTTTTGGTTTGTTTTTTTTTCTAATTCTTGGGAATCAGAAGTAGTTCCAGAAGATTTGAAAAGTGCTATGGAACTGCTTTCTGAGAAATAAACGTATTCTTCTCAGTCTGACACGGGGCTTGACTGAAATAAAATCATTGAGGTGATTAATTTGATAAATGTGCAGGATAGTAATTAATAATAATGACTCCTGTTTTTTTGAAAGCAAGTTTTATCATGTTAACTTTAATATTCTTGATGTAGTTGAGAGTTTATATAATAAACTACAATTAAAATTAATATGGCTTTAACTTGCATATGTTTTTAGTAAACAAGGGTGACACAAAGTCAATTTAGTACCTCCGAAGTGTGTAGCAACTACCTGTTAAGTTTCATGTTACTGTAAATGTTTCAGTAATGTCACTTTGAGGTAAATTTTTGGTCTTGGTTCGTTCAGTTTTTGATAGTGATAATAGGGCTCTGTCAGGGGAGTCGCTAAGGTCAGGGCAGCTGGAGTTCATCTTCCCATGAGGCAGAGGTGTCCCAGCTGCCTAAGGAGCTGCCGGGTTATTCATGCAGTGAAAATAGTAACCTCAAGGGAAGAAGCATAGGCACATGAAGGCATCATCTCAGACTAAGCCATCAGTCTCCATTTGTCAAGAAATCCTTAGATAACATTGAATTGTTTATGTTAATATTTGCTAGATAATGAGCAGACAGGTGATTATGGCAAAGCAAACTGAGTCACAACACTGCTTACTGTGTTCTGGCACAGCCAAAGGGGAAGTCGTTCTCAAGGACTGAAGAGTGTAAACTGTTATAAGACAGTGTGGAATGTATCCTAGAAAGCAGTATAATTGGGAAAAAAAAAAAAAGGGTGTTTTAATGAATCCGGTGATTAATTATTCCAGATATCCCATAATTACATGAAACCCAGGCACCTATTTCATCCTCAGTGGTTGGTGTCATTCATCAGCAGAGCAGTTTGAGTTTGGTCTTCAAGCACTTGCATGAGATGCTGTTTCTTTTAGACATCAAGCAAATTACAGTGTACTCTGAGAGCTGCAGCTTTGACTCAGGATGCTGCTGCACATCAGAATGCACCTCAGCCCCCACCTTTCTGAGCCTGACAGTTGCTCCTGCCTTCTCTTCCCACTCTGCAGGAATGAAGGTGTTCTTCTGCCTGCACAGTCTTATGAAAAGCCAGTTCATAGAAAGTCAATTTAACTGAGTGAAGCTTATCCTTTTTCTCATTTCTCCATCATGGCTTTGTAGGTGTCTCCTGGGGGCACACAGTTTCTTTCTGGGACCTTAAGTTGTGCCAGGGGAAGTTTAGGTTAGATAGTAGAAAGAATTTCTTTATGGAGAGGGTGATCAGGCATTGGAATGGGCTGGCCAGTGAAGTGGTAGATTCTCCGTCCCTGGAGATATTTAAAAAGAGACTGGATGTGGCACTCAGTGCCATGGTCTAGCAACCGCAACAGTGGTTCAAGGGTTGGACTTGATGATCTTTGAGGTCCCTTCCAACCCAGCCAATTCTATGGTTCTATGATTCTAAATCAGGCTCTTTTTTTCCCTCAAGCATTTAATCTTTTGCTGATAGGAAATCTTCTGATAAAAAATACACGGTTGGAACAGAGATGTGTGAGATCATCCTCATAGTTGATGTGGTCAAAATGAGTCTTTCACTTTCCATTGCACTGGCCATAGTTTTTTATTTCCAGAGGTGGAGAGGATGGCACCACTTTATTTCAGGTGTTGGTAGCAGATCTCTTTAGTACTTCTGTGGTGTTTTTAATAATATTCATTGCTCTCTTTTGCACTCTATCAATTACAGCATTATTCTTTAATATCTCTCTTGTACTGTTATTAAGTTATTTTGATTCATGGACAAAAATAGATGATAGAGTGAAACTGGTCTGTTAAAGACAACCGTAAATATTCTGCCCATCTGTTTTCTGTGCTACTTGTATTACAAGCACTTTACTGTCTCAGCTTCTGCTTTTCTTTGGCCTCTTTCCTCTTGGAATTTCCAGACATGGTTTTAGTAACTAGCAGGAAACTGGTGTACATTGGGTAGTATCATCTTCAAGTGCTGGGTTTATGAGTTACCTCTGTTCAGCTGATCTTTTACTCTGTACAGTCTGCTTGCTTCAGTATCTCATTTGCCTATTCAGACCTGTAATTTCCCTAAAAGTACAGGGGTTTCTCCTTTCTCTATTGTGCCCCTTCCCTGAAGGCCCTTATTGAACTTTACTTTGGTGATGATCTGGTTGTGACTACAGTAGCTGAAGCTATGACAGTTCTAAGCAATGTCCCTTTTTTCTTCGGGTTCAGTCTTTCTCTTCCTTGCTTCATAATTTTTGGAAATGTTTATTGATTCAACTGTTTATTGATTCAAACTGAATTCTGTCATAGTTCTCTTTGATTTTTAATACCATGCATTTGCTGTTCCTTTTTCAGATTGGCAATGTAAATATTACCGTTACTTCTAACATCTGTTCTTCAGATTATGGTTAAGCTTTTTCTGGATGGTCTGAATTTCAGATTCATGTAACCATGGATTTCGTTGGGCAGTGGTGATTTTATACTGTGATATTGTTTTGTATGGTGGTTTGTTTCTTTATTTAGGGAGGGAGATGAGGAGGGGACAACAGGATCTTTGCAAGAATTGTATCAAGCATTAAGCATTAAGAGATTTTAGCCAAGCTGGATGATGCCTAATCAAAACTTCTGCTCTGTTCTTTCATTTACTTTGAAGTTGCAATCTATTCTGCCATTAGACTTACCTAGCACAAAGAATAAGCTGTGTGTGGTATTTTGGCAGGCATGATTTGGAGATAGTTTTTAAATTTCTCTCTTGTCTGTATTGATCTGATCTTCTGTCAGAGGAGAGTAATGTATGAGTTAGCAAGCTGGCATAAATTCTGGACTGAATGACTTGACCTGTTTTGTCAGGGTGAGCACCATTTTCTCAGGGTTCTTGTCTCTACTGCAGCCTGGGGTAGGTGAGATGTTTGCTCATTGTCTTTAAAGTGTTTATCATAACAGTCAGGCTGATCTGATCTCAAGCACCAAGTCCATCCTCCTCCTGGTTTGTGGTAGCTTCATTTTAAGCAGTGCTCTCACGTGCCAGCATCCAGCTCTATGATGTTTCTCAGGATCAGTTTCTGTGTTTTAGAGACAGCTTCTGTTGCTAGGAATTTTACCTAGTATTAGTCAGTTCTGTTTTCTGCTGAAGACTGTTGTTACCTGAACAACTTTTTTGTAACTGGTGAGTTTTGTGAAGTTACATGACTCAGTTATGCATTAGGAATATGCCATTTGGTGAGCTGTTGAGAGACCAGCTAATGAATGAAGTTGGAAGAAAGATTTAAATAGCGTATAGTTTGAAGAATTTTGAAGTCGTTGAGTCATTTTTAACAAAAATTGCAGGGATAGTCTTGCTAATAAATACCTTCCCTGCTGATAGTGACTAGAAATGGCTCAAAGCTAGATTAGAGCTCCAATTGCAGATTTTTCATGTCATTCATTGTAGGAATAATGACAGACATACAGTAGGTTACCCACATGTGGAAATCTCCAGAGAAGGGCTGCTGGTCCAGGTTGTCAGTCAGGTACAGGTACAAGTGCTGACACAGCAACTGCTTCAGGGTGGGTCCTTTCCTCTATTGCTCAGACAAAGGGATTATGCAGCAGTGGCTCTTTCTGGCTTCAAAATGCATAAATTAGAGAAGGGTAATTGGTCGTTTAATTAAGTGTCATTAGTGTAGTAATTGTACTTGGGGCGTGTGACTAAGCAGTTTTTTGACTTGAGGTACTGCCATTTTCTGACGTGCTCTGCCCAGCAGTGTCAGACTGTGTGCGTAGCAGTACCTCAGCTACTGTGAATTGATCATCCTCGAGCCCGTGCTGATCTGAGGAGGTTCTTCTTTGTTTCTAGTTGAAATAGAGCTTCTTCCTCTGTTAAACTTTGTCAAATGAGTCATACTTGCTTCTGTTGAAAATGGCTGTATATTTTTAATACTGATGATATTGCTGATCTGGCAGGCAAAGTGGAAATTATTTTGAATATTATCAAATTACTACTGAGAATTCTTGATGATTTGCATACTGAGTTATGGTTTCTCCTTACACGTTGCTGTTTGCAATGTTTATTGGTTTTGCTTATTATATTTGTCAAGTATTGACAGAGGCAGCTCTTCTTTCCTTTTAGGAATCTGGGTAAAAATGGCTTATCTAACAGTAGTATTCTATTGGATAAATGCCCTCCTCCACGACCACCGCCTCCACCGTACCCTCCCTTGCCAAAGGACAAGCTGAATCCACCTACACCCAGTATTTATGTAAGTAAATCTTAACAGTAGAAATATGTTGCTGACTGTCTTTTTAGTTGTTTGGATATCTGAGTTATATAATGTAATTATTTTTAAAAATACACTATTCTCAGCTCAATTATAAGTACAGTTCTTTCCCAGCTAGTATGTAAGGAAAAATACTAACCTTAAAGAAAATCTTGAGACTTATGTTTGATTCTTAAAGTACTTGTTAATTAAGAACTTCAAGAGACAAGAGGAAAAACAGCTTCAGATTTTTTTTTAAGTACTCAAAATAGTAACAGAATAAACAAAACAGTTCATTAAATACAATGCACGACATTTCAAATATGTATGTAAATTTTTTGGAAGTGATAGGTATAAATGAGCAAGTAATTAAACCAAACTATTAGGTCCTAACAGTCTGCTTCAAAATACAGTTAAGAAAAAAATAATGAAAGTTGAGGTGATGTTAAGAACAAAATGTCTTCAGGAAAAAGTATGGTTTTATTGCATAGTATTTTCTTGTGCAACCATTAAAACTTCTCTGTTTTGAAAATAAAGTTTCATAATAGCTTTAGAAGAGTTTCAGCTAACTTCATTAGTAATAGAAGAATAAATTTCAGAATGAGCACTTTCTTGGTAACAGAAGAATAAGCTGCAGCTTGTCCATCCAGCTGGTGTGAAAACTTAAGTTAGCTTTGCTCAGCCCAACTTTGGGACCAGAAGCCGCTGGCACTTTGGTGTGGCACAAGCAGTCTGTCAGGGCTGGATTAAGTTGGAAGCAATCACGCTTCCAACTCTTCTCCAGATGTTGCATCTAAATTAATCTGCCTTGTTGAAAGTCTGTCACGCATTTGTTTAGTCCATGCAAAGCTGGAAAGTCACCACACTGCAGCACACTGTGTAGGTGTGACAGAATGGGTCCCAGTGTTTGGGAACTCTGTAGTCTGCTTGGTTTATTGAAAGAGATATCCAAGTTGCACAAAAGCCCAAGAAAATCAACTCAACCTTTATGGTCAAGGTGTGATGTACTCTGAGAGTAGTTGTATACTTTATCTGTAGAATTAGCTTTTTTTGACTTCTGTGAAGAATGTTAGTGTATTGTCTTGCTCTTCTGTAAATTAAAGAATGTGCAAGGCTACTGTCAGATGAAGAAATAAACTGCACAAAGCCTGAATTGCAGAAGCCAAACAACCTGGGAATAATTTATGACAAGAAATAAATGTTAGTAACAAATTAGTTTCAGGAGTGAACTTTTAATATGAAAGAGATTGCATGGTGTAGCTGTTTATTCCCCACAGTAAAGGGAAGTGGAACACATTTATGTCTTCTTTCTGTTGTTTTTCTTTTTTAATTATTCTTTCTTACATTACAAATAAGGAGACTTTAAGTTCATCTAGCATCTAATACTCCATTATAATTTTACAGTTGGAAAATAAACGAGATGCTTTCTTTCCACCTTTACATCAATTTTGTACAAATCCAAACAACCCTGTTACTGTAATACGTGGCCTTGCTGGAGCGCTTAAATTAGGTAAGTTTATTTTCTCCTGTATTTGTTTTTTTCCTTTGGAAAAAATGTGTGTGTGTGTGTGTTAAAAAGACATCTCTCGGTTCTTAAAAGTGGGTATTTTATTTTTATAATACTGTATTAGTCATATATAGTAAGTAATTAGGGTAATGTGTCATTTCTGAGTTTGCTACTGTTTCTAATCTTAGTCATTGTAATAAAATAAAAAAATCCAGCTGATTTTGTCAAGCACAGAGAGCAGCTGAGCTATGAATATGAGAGCTTGCAGACTGACTTTTTTTCTTATGAATACCATGGCTACATATCTTTGTGCTTAGATTTAATGATTGTAATTTATGTACAATATTTTGAACTCTGTAGATGGAAGAATTGTCATTGCTGGTAGGAGATGTGTTATATAATGGAAGTACATTCATGAAACTATAGTCTGAAAAATAATGCATTGGTAATAGATTTAAACACTGAAGATTTGTTCACACGAGTCATGTAAAAAATTTCTTAGAATATAGTCCATACAGTAGCTGCCAGGTTTTTTCTAAGGTTCTATTGTGTGCAGAAAAGCTTTCTGAGTGTTAATTTTTAACCTACAGGTAGGCTGTGTTATGAAGTCTAAGTGCAGGGGAGAAGAACAATGCTGTAGTTTAAACCTTTAGCTAATTTTTAAGTATTAATGTCTTCTTTTCTTGAATTTTAATTGTTACCATTAATTTTATTCCTATTTATTAGATTTAGGACTCTTCTCTACTAAGACATTGGTAGAAGCAAATAATGAACACATAGTAGAAGTGAGGACACAACTACTGCAGCCAGCAGATGAAAACTGGGACCCGACTGGAACAAAGAAAATCTGGCGTTGTGAAAGCAGTAGGTCTCATACAACAATTGCTAAATATGCACAGTACCAGGCCTCCTCATTTCAGGAGTCTTTAAGGGTAAGTCCATAGTCATTATTTAAGATGCAATTTACAAACTGTGTACATTTTCATTATCATGAAATGATAATGAAAAATCTCAGGTAGATTTCAAAAATCTGTTTTGAATAGTGGGTCAAGTGGAATATAGGGTGTTCCTCACAAATACTTGATAAAAAACTTATTTTTCTTAATGTAAAATTGCCAGTATATACTCTAAAAGGTTGATAACTTAAGCTTTCATACAATAATGTCAAAATTCATATTAAAATATTCAGAACTTAAGATCTTTTTTTAATTTGCTTCTAACTTCAGATACACTTTAAAATCAAATTTCTTTTTTTTTTTATAGCATCCTGAATTGACTTGAATGTGGCTTATTACAAGTTTACATTCATGCTTGTCTTTCAGCACAGCAGTTCAAAATATTAAAATAATTTGGGTTTTTTTTTCCAGAAGAGTCGCTGATGCTTTCTGCATTTGTTGTTGTTGGGTTCCAAACAGATAGTTTCTCTATAGTTCAGAAGTTGTTAAGCATATGAGACAGAGTAAAATGTTTGAAATGTTACTTTATTTGTGTTATTTTTAATACTTTTGCTGAAGTAGTGAGCACATCCTTGGGATTAGTTATGGGCCCTTCTCAGAGGTTTGTTATCTGCTGTTATAAAAAGATAAGGCTAAGGGGGAGCTAAGACTAAAAAGATATTCTTGACCCATTGTTGATTAGAAAATAGGGAAAGCACCAGCGTGGGAAATTGACTGTTGCAGTTTTAACTGCAGCTACACAGAAACAGCAATGGTTTCAGTAAGAAAGGAAAGTGATTTAAGTTTAAAGTCTGTGCATTAGAGAAAAGAAGAACTGAAGAAATGAATCAGTAGTTGAAGAAAAAAGAAGGGAATGTAGTTACAAGATTTTGAGCAAGACTGATACAGGAAAAGAAGTAAGGAATATAATAATATTGGGAAGTGATGAGCAAATAATCAAGAGCTTGCCTTAAATGGGATTTTTTCTTCTTAATGAATTTTCTACTTAATGAATTTGAGTAGAATATCAGCTGAAGATATCTGGTGCCCCTTGAACAGTTGTATCAGTATTATGTTCTTGTGCATCATTGCAGGGGGGCTGGAGAACATCATATATATAATGTTCCAGTGAAGTACGTGTTCAGTAATGCACATAAGCAGTCATATACCAGCTTGTCAGCAGGAAAGCTTCATCTTTGGTTTTGCACTAAGAAAGGAACTGCAGGATTTTCTGATTATTTTTTCCCCTCTGTTACAAATTGGTGTTGAAAACATAGCATATAAAATAATTTTTAGAATTACTGTTTTCATTTTCCCCTTGGAAATCAGAAAGATGTTTTAAGTGTGCCATAATACTGCTTTTGCTTGTCCTTAGGTGACTTTTCACAGTGTTCAAATGAAAGCCTTGTTTTTTCTATCTACAGACACAGTCCTCTCTCTTGGCTTGCCCTCAGTGATCTTTTTTTATTCCTCCAACAACTATTGCATTGCTTTTGTAGCATGTCTTGCAGTATTTGATAAATCCATCATCAATAGGTTCTTTTTTGTTTCTCTTTGTCTTTCATTCAAAGGATGAATAAGACTTTCTCAGGTACATAGAGCACTTTGAGATTTAACAACAATCCCATTCAAAGCCAGAGATCTTTGGATAGCCTCCAGGCAGATCTTTCCTCCATTTTGTCTTATTCTTTTTCCTTCTATGTCTGTATACTTGCCAAAATAGAAGTCTTTAGAACAGAATTTTGAGCCTGCTCTCCTAAAAAGATCAGCTTACATCATGTAATACTGCTTAGATTTTTTTCCACTAGTCATGGTCCTATCTGCTGCAGTGCTAAAATAGCATATGGCTATGAAAAATTCAAAAGATTTTATATAATGGAATTCATAAAATTAATTTTATAAATATTAGTCATCCTAGATTCATATCTGGAAACCTGCTTGACTTTGAAAGAAGGTATATGTTCTAGTCTCAGAATGCTGGCAGTATTCTGTAAGACTGGAGATTCTACATCACCAGCATAATGAAGCAAACCAACATACTCCGTTGCAGCTGTCATGTAGGCTGGAAGAAGTGTTTGTAGCATAGACATAGTCTCCTGTCCTGGCCTAAGCTTCACCAGATTTGTAGTCATGAAGGATTTTTTGCAATGGCTTTTGACTAGTAACTATTTTTTTAAAATACTATTGGGAAATCTTAGGTACAGATATTTGAAAGATAGTACCGGCATCTTCAAACAAATGTACTTATATCTGTGAGCATGTTATCACTTTCTACCTACATGTTTTATTTATGTTCTTACTTTTATTTATATATATATATATATATATGTGAACATTTCCACATTTGTATTTTTTTAGGAGGAAAATGAAAAGAAGAGTCACCACAAGGACCACTCAGATAATGAATCTACATCTTCTGATAAGTAAGTGTGGTATAATTGTAATAATTCTATAGCTGGTTTTATGTTTGTTTTTTTTAAATCATTCCCATTTTCACATTCCCCTGTTATATTTTTTTGTTTGCAGCTCTGGGAGGAGGAGAAGAGGACCTTTTAAAACAATCAAGTTTGGGACCAACATTGACCTGTCAGATGACAAAAAGTAAGTAGATGACAGTTTTTCCTGCTCACAGTGGTATTCTACAGTGTGATACTCCTGAAAAACCAATGCATTCTTCTCAGACATGAGACAGTCTGTTGATAAACCCAGTTCCAGTTGCACATCACATTTCCACAATTAAATTAGTTACCTAATGTCATCTTCTAACTGTTGCTAAGAGTCCTCACCCTAAAATGTCTTTTTAGGCTTTTTTTCCAGAATATCTTTTTTTCCAGAAATAAACATAAGCATCCATCAGAAACTGTTTTCTAGTCCTCCTTCTAATACTTTCCCCTTGTTTCATCCTGAGGCTTTAGATTGTTAGCTTACAACTTTAATTACTTCTGAACAATACCAAACTTTCAATCTTTATACAGAAATTGTCAGACTAAAAGTTTTTTCATTTTGTTTGTCTGGATTTTTGTTCCTTTTTTTGTTTTCCTTTTGTTCCTATCCTTACCTTTTCCATACCTCTTGCTTCTCTGTTCAGGATCAGGGTTCAAAGTAGTTAGTAAAGACCAGACCAATGCTTACATATTTATAAGCCGTGATGCCTCTGCCAGAGATGCCACACAAAAAAAGAAACTAAAAAACAAACAAAAAGAATAAAATGTATATTCCTTAGACTATGTATCTTTCTGTGAGTAGATGAAGGGAATCAGTAAAACATCAGAAGGTATTAGAAATAATCTGAAAGCATTTTTTTGTCCAGTAATAGTTTTTTATTTCATTCAGTTAGTCTGTATTTCCTTAAAAGATCAAGCATATCTTGGCTGTCAGTGCCACCAGCTTCAGGACAAAAATGCTGATCTGTATCGGTCATGAGAGGAGAGGAAAGGTTGTGGTGTTAGAAACTGGACCATAATGTCTGCCTAAGTTGCTGAAGTTTTTTGTGCTGTAGTCACTGAAAGATCGATGTGTGTACATAAGTATGTGATTAGAGATTGTTAGAAAATTTTAAATATTGATGTTGTTTTTTTATAAGGAAAATTCCGTTTGTAGATTTAAAAAATTTTGCTAATAGGCTGGCACTAATAGTAAACTATTTTGAGATTTTAAATTAACCTAAGCATAAATACCTCCAAGCTTTTAGGGAATCAGATTTTGATGATTTTAATAGTTGTTATAGGATCCCAGTTAGACACACAATTTGCTGATCTGCAGTCTCTTTTCTCTCAACTAGCCTGATTCATATTTGGAGATATTCTAAAATTAAAATTGTAACATAGATAACTGGGTAACATTACAGAGCTTCACACTTCAGTTTTTGTTTGAAGATCTGTGGTTTTCTTACTGCAAGTATTCAGTACTATTGTTTAAATTTCTGTAACTGTCAACTAAGGGTAATGCATTGTCTCAGCTTCCCTCTTAAGAGATGTTAAGTAATATAGAAGTAGACTGCCTAAGTCTCTTTTATCTCCTGTGCTACCAATTTTATGAAAATGTTTATGTTTCTCAAACTCTTCTAAGAGTTTTAAGGATTCACAGTTTGTCGATTTGCTATTTTGCTGCAGGTGGAAGTTGCAACTCCATGAACTGACAAAACTTCCTGCTTTTGTACGTGTGGTATCAGCAGGAAATCTTCTAAGCCATGTTGGTCATACCATCCTGGGCATGAACACAGTGCAGTTGTACATGAAGGTTCCAGGAAGCAGAACACCAGGTGAGTAGATCTCTGTGTGTGGAAAAAATCCAGGGTTTTACTGTCATTGATGTAACTGCACTGCAGATCTTCCATATCTTGCAGCATGCCTAAACATGATAAAATTGTACACATTCAGTATCATTTATATTCCTTTTTGTAACTAAATTCTGTGTGTACAAAGTACTCTGTTACCTTACAGTGGAAGTTTCTGGATTTCTGCAGCACCAAGCTCTTACATGCAATATACAGTTCTTTAAGGGGAAAAAGAGGATGGGTTTATATACTTGGACAGTATTTGTTTTTTACATGCCTTGCAAGTTTTTGTAGGCTTCCAGAGTAGGTCTTGTATAGACACAGAAACCACTATACTTTTACTTTTTAGATTACTTATTTTCTGAGCATAGGACTCAACCTTGCATAAAGAATAGAGCTGTTTTAGGGCACTGGACTGAGACTTAAGGAATCTGGAATAAATTTCAGGGGCTGTGTTATCTGAAGTACAACTTTAGATAATTCCATTAAGGGTTATGGCTAACTTTTCCAACTGTCAAAAGAAGATAAAACACTGGCATTTCCACATTGATTTTGAAAGCTCTTTGGGACAGATTTTCTTACTACTTGTCTGTTCAGTGCTTGAAGTCATGAAGTTTTGCTCCTGCCTGAGACCATCAAGACCTTTCATAAAACACAAAATCTAAGCTTTAGAATCTTGAAGCATTTTATTTCTACAAAAAGTGGACTGATGAAGTGTTGGTCAGATAAGCAAGATTGTCAGTTCCAAATTTTCATTTTCCACAAACCTAGCAAAAACAGAATTCTCCTGTCCCTGGGAGTTTAACTTCATTTCTTAACATAGTAAAGCACCTAAGTAGAGTGTGTAAGTATCATACAAAAATATTTACAGATACTTAAAACTACTGTATAGGAGTTTTTAGTAAGTATGTGTTTTCATGGAATTAGTTTGATAGATCAGCTTTACATAAAGTTCTTCTATTTTTCTCTAAATTTCAGGTCATCAAGAAAATAACAACTTTTGTTCAGTAAATATAAATATTGGTCCAGGTGACTGTGAATGGTTTGTTGTCCCTGAAAGCTACTGGGGTGTCATGAATGACTTCTGTGAAAAGTAAGCTGTTTGTCTCTGTTTTTATCTGGTTCTCTGCGCCTTTCTCAGACCTAGTGGGGGGAAATTTCTGAGGTTTTGTAAGAGAATGTTATTTTACACGTTTTCCATGTAATCAGAAAAGTAATTTAAAACCAAAATACAGAATCTAGAATCTATACAAAATGTGACATTGTACAGCGTAGAGAAACTTGGATTGCTTTTTGATGGCTTTGCTCTTAAAACTTAACATGGGAATGAAGCAAACACGAAAAGTGAGAGATTGGTAGTAGCAAATGCTCATCTAGGTTCAAGATTCAAATTTATACTACATTAAAGCATTAATGAGGTTCAGCAATTTAGTATAAGAATAGCCTGTCTGCTACCAATGTGTATTATGTATCATCAGTCCAGTTTTAGTAGCAGTAACATTTCCACATCAGAAAAACCATCATAGTTTTTGCTGCTTACCTGGCCACTCTATTGTGCATATTAAGGCTGACATCTACCATTACCAAATTACGATGTTTTTTTAATAGCTTCTAGGCCTATTGCAGTGGAGTTACAGAAGAAAGTTGGGGGGTAGGAGTTGGGGGTTTGTTTTGCTTTTTTATTAGGAGTCACAGAATGAAGGATTTTCCTGGTGGTGTATGCTGCTAATCTTTATTATTGAGTAGTGTGCATATTGTACACAAGCAATTACAGTCATTATAGTCATTATAGTCAATTTTTATTGCAGCATCTAGCATTCATCCCCCAGGAGGTGTTGCTTTGCATGCTTTGCATACACTTACGTGTTTGTAGCCTGCTGGAAAAGTTGAGGTACACTGACAGGTGGGAAAGTATTCAGCCAGCTCTAAGGCTGGCTTTCTGTGTTGTGTCTTGTGCCCAGTGGATGCCTTGAAACAAACAAAACGCATCCTTATGCACCCCTTCCCCACCAAAAAAACCCCAACAACAAGCAAACAAGCAAGAGGAGCAATTGCTTACCATAAACTTTGATAGTGTTCAAGAGGTAGCCTCTGGAGCTGATCATACAGGAGGCTTCTTTTTTTTGTTGTTTTCCTGTCCAGTTTAAACTGGACTCAACTGTTAAGTTTTCTTTAGAACTTATGCAGAGTTCTGCAAATTTATTTCAGTGTCATTGTAATCCCTTTTCTGCCTATGTACTGACAGCTGTTTTTTATTTAATCC
The DNA here is from genome assembly GCF_003957555.1 of Calypte anna. Taxonomy (NCBI): domain Eukaryota; kingdom Metazoa; phylum Chordata; class Aves; order Apodiformes; family Trochilidae; genus Calypte; species Calypte anna. The sequence goes on along the minus strand of NC_044244.1, from coordinate 112,246,111 downwards.
ACTTTGTAAAGATTACCCATCTCAAAATTGCTACTCCACTGATGCAGTGTCTGTGATGACAATGTGCCTTTTACCTCCATGACACTGTCCTCCTGAGAGTGGCAGAGAAAAGAAATCATGGTAACCTCATGAAATATCTAAAGGGCCTGACAGAGGCACTGAATTGTCTTTGAAAACAAGGAATTGCAAGTGGACTCTCACGTTGGTGAGATGTAATTGGTGTGAGGATGGGCAAGAAGTATTTTATTTTGCACACCCATAGTGGATGAGGTGTGGCTAAGGAAATCTGTATGGAGGTCTTTTTTCATGCCACTCAGGAGGGTCAGCATTTCTTGGCTGAATATGGCACAGACCTGTGCATCAAAGTTGAGATGATGCCAAGAGGTTGCTTGCTGTGTGGATGCACTTCACATACATACATTGACAGTGCAGATGTGTGGTTGGTGTTTCTCAAAACAGAAGGCATTCTTAAGAGCTGGCACAGTCTGTAAATAAAATCAGTCACTGGTTTAAAAAGCAGCATTGGGTGCCAGTGTCACTAGATTTGACCGAGTATTTCTCTACTTTTTCACTACTAAGATTCTGTAAATTTACAGGAAAATAGAACAGAAATGGAAGCCATAAGCTGACTTTACGTAGACAGACAGATGTATTGCTGAATATGAAATGTGGAATTAGGATCAGAAATTTTAAGAAACTTTACTTTTTACTGGTGCTCTTGGATCCCTGGTTAGATGCAGAAAGCTTGTGTCATGGTGATCAGTTTCTCCAGGTCATTTTGTTAAGTATCAACAACTACTATGTCTGCTGATAAATGTTGAAGACTTTATTTTTCCTATTGTTTCAGGAATAATATGAATTTCCTAATGGGATCTTGGTGGCCAAACTTGGAAGATTTGTATGAAGCCAATGTCCCAGTTTATAGGTTTATTCAAAGACCAGGGGATTTGGTGTGGATAAATGCTGGCACAGTACATTGGGTTCAGGCTATCGGTTGGTGCAACAACATTGCATGGAATGTTGGCCCTCTTACAGGTATGGTTGAATAGTGCCCCTAATGAATTGTGTCATTAGGTTATATTACACTGTATATGCCACAGAGCCTTCCATTTTTTACAAATTTCCCATTCTTTACTAGATTAAAAGCACAAATGCACTGCATTTTAAAATATTAGTAGTTGAAGCCTTAAATAACGCTGCTGGAATCAAAGGTAGCAAGAGTGCAGCCTTTGCACTCATCCATTTAATGGATGTGTGAAAAATACAATTTTGGAGCAAACATTAGGAGAATAAAATCTTTAGTTGAGTTTATACACTCTGTCTTGTAGGCCATTTCTCCAAAAACTCTTCCTCCAAAAAGATTTTCTACTTAGCAGACTGCACTATAGCTTGTGTACAAGTTGAGGACTTCTCCTGTCTACCTTTTTTGGTAATAACTGATAGCTAATTGCTGTTCAGAGAAAGCATCAGGAGGTGCAAGCAGTTGTAAAACTTTATTCATAGAAGAATACTATGTTTTTCAGACCTATCATTCTAGAAATTTTTAACTTTGAACCATGGTCTTGAAAAGTTTTTAGGTATTAGAATAGAAGGAAATTTCATAGCTAAAATGAGATTCTGTCAGGCATTTGAACTGTACTTCCAAAAATCTCCTGTTTTCTTAAATAGTTTAAGGTAAGTTTAAGGAAAAGTACCATTTCATTATGGTACAGTAAACAGTATTGCTGTATATACATATTGCATGATTGACTGATGCAGAGCTCACGTGTTAAGTCACAGTGAATTTTCTAAAATGTTTTTTTAAAAAGGGTGGGGTGAGTAGGCTGCTTAATGAAAAAGTCTGACTCACTACAACAAATCTCTCAAGGTACAGTCTTCCTTTACAAGACAAATTATATACCATATCATTGTAAAATTATAAATAGTGAGCAGAGTAAGATGCAGTTGTTTAGATTGTTGGTTTTTTTCTAAATGTGAAATACTGGATAATTTATGGAGGAACCCTTTTTGAAATACTGGTATCTCTCCACCATAGAAATTGAACACTTGTCAGTAACTTACTGTCACAGAAAGTTGTTGCTGTTCTGGTATCGTGCATTCTTTTAGCATTATAAAGACACTTTTTGTAAGAAATTTTGTAGAATTCAGGTATAGTTAAAGTGAATGGATAATTGCAAATTAAGTTTAATCCTAAAAGGCATAAATTTTGATTATAATAAAATTATTTTGGCACCATATGATACCTGTGTCTTGACTAATTGCTTCTGTCATTTTGGTTTTGTGTAGCCTGTCAATATAAATTGGCAGTGGAACGGTACGAATGGAACAAACTGCAGAGCGTGAAGTCCATAGTACCCATGGTCCATCTTTCATGGAATATGGCTCGAAATATCAAGGTCTCAGATCCAAAGCTGTTTGAAATGATAAAGTAAGTTTTACTTCTTTGAAAATTTACTGTACCCGTTTCCTCTTCAAGCATAAAACAATAGTTGATTTCTAAGGAATCCATTATAAGAGTTTTTCATTTCTGAGAATCAAGCCAAAAATATTTTCTATCTGTTAGAATTAATTTATAGATACTGTTCATTTTATTACATTGTATTTGATACTACAGTGGCATAGCTTTAGAATTATCTAATTATCTTTTTTGTTAAATACACCATAGACCAAATACAAAAGTTTACAGAAACAGTTGACTTAGATGACAAAAGCTGTTCAGAGTATGTACCATAAAAATAACAAAATCAGGTCATCAACCCAAATACTAAAATTAGAAACTTTAGTCGTTTTTAGAGCAATAAACCTCATTTTACATTTCTAGAACTTCTAGTTAGTGCTCACACTCTGTCATTTGGAGATCAAGTATAAATGTTTTTAAGCAAAGATAAGTAGGAAAGTCTCCTTCCCTTTGCTATTTCTTCTGAACAATTAAGCAATTGATGTGTAAAATTAATAGAGTTTAGTGTAATTTCTCATACACGTATTCCAAAATGCAGGAATATTCCAGGCCCGGTGCATCTTAGGCAATTTTCTTTAAGGAGTTCATCTTCAAGCAAATATAAATTATACAGCAGCACCATTATACCTAGGTTGAGGAATGAATGGATATTTCAGCGTATATTTTAGGCTTGTGCTAAAGGAGGCAAGGGAATGAATTCCAAAGGAGGTGACTCCCATCAGAATACTCTGGTAGCAGCACTCTGTTCTCCTTTAGCCTACCAAAGGATCTTCTAGATTGATCACTTACTCTTTTGAACAGACTGGATCCACAAGCACTGAATCCTTTTATAGTTTGCTTCAAAAGGGACCTTTGATAAATGGCTGTGTTAACTTGCAAAAAAAAGGGCAAAGAGAAAGGATTTCTTTTTTTCCCCTCAGTAGGGTCTCAAGGTCTCTCTGAGAGAGAGACCTTTTTACAGTAGGACTTTAATTTAGGCATAACATCTGTTACAGATATATGTTACAGATATACTCTGGTTTCTCTTCAGACCGTATAAATCTTTCGCCTTTTACTAAAGATTTCCGTGGAGAGGTATTTTATTGGGAGCTGGGTCTCTTTAGTTTGGAGAAAAGGAGACTGAGGGGTGACCTCATCAATGTTTTCAAATATGTAAGGGGTGAGTGTCAGGGAGATGGAGTTAGGCTCTTCTCAGTGGTGACCAGTGATAGGACAAGGGGTAATGGGTGTAAATTGGAGCATAGGAGGTTCAAGTTGAATATTCAAAAAAATTTTTTTACTGTAAGGGTGACAGAGCCCTGGAACAGGCTGCCCAGGGGGGTCGTGGAGTCTCCTTCACTGGAGACATTCAAAACCCGCCTGGACACGTTCCTGCACGATGTACTCTAGGTGGTCCTGCTCTGGCAGGGGGGGTTGGACTAGATGATCTTTCGAGGTCCCTTCTAACCCCTATGATTCTATGATTCTATGATTCTATGATACAGGATGGTGGAGTTGGGTAAATGTTAACTTTGTAAGGATGTTGGAAGTGGAAGGCAAGGAGGAAGGTTTGTAGTCACTGTAAAGATAGATTTTCTAATAGCATTTATGTGTGGATATTTTCTTAAAGCTAGTTACTAATATCTAGGGTAAAGAAATTCTTTGCTAAAGGCTTGACAGTCCCTTCAATTAAGCTATTAGTGTTGGTAGTCAGGATGCCAGCTGTCATAAAAGGGAGAAGAGAACTTCCAGTTTACTTCAGTTAAGCCCTGCACTCGTTAGTTTTCAACCAAATCCCAAGTTTCAGACTGTGTGCAGAAGGGAAGAGAGTCCAGTGATAAATTCTGGTTTCCAGCATTAATTAGCAATACCATGAGATAACTCACCGTTTTGGTCACTTCTATAGTTAGGATATAGTTGTTCCTAGAAATGGGTATTATGAGAATAAGCAGTCCTATATGTGACTGTGCCCTTGTAAGCCTCTTGGAAATGCAGATACCTCCATGAATCTCCTTAGGACAAGAAGACAGTTGTATAATTTTTTTTCCTGCCTCTCTGCAGGAAAATAGCATCAGCTAGCAAACAGCTGTTACCCACTACTCCTGGATTTTATTATGTACAAATTACAGACAACTGTGTGCATATATATGTGTGTGAGAGTATATGTGTGTATAAAAAAGCACTTGAGAAATAGTGATTTCTGATACAGCTACTTAGAAGTTCAGCTTGTACAGCTGATTTTTCATTTGTCATCCGGGAAAAAAATGTGTCACTGACACAGCTGTCATCTTTCTGCCAAAATGTAGATCTGTATCTCAATTGCACATAGAAGATACCTGAAGTTTTTAGGTAGTTTGACTTTGTCTCTGAGGCATCTTAGGTACGAGAATAGTGTAAAATAATAGCTCTTGGAAAATGCTAAAAATTAGTTTGTCATTCCAGATTGAAAGATAAATATGTCTTACTAGGTTATGCAAGAGTAACCATTACATAGGCATAAAACTAAAATGTAAGTACACATACAAGTATTGGAAACCAGATTAATGATGAAGTGAAATAGAACTTCATTAGGGGAAAAATACAAGAAAAATTTGTTTTGGAAGAATTCTGAAGCCTCTTTATGTTTTTAGTTAACATGCATCGCAGTGCTGAATTCCTAGATAAAAGACAAAGACCCAAAACTGAAGCTTTCTTATGAAATGTTTTATGAAGGTTTGATATTAACAGTGGAATCATGAGGAAGAACACAGGCTGACAGAATGATTTAAAATTTCACCATCAAGAAGAGAAAAATTAACTGCAAACCTCTTAGATGTGTAGTAGAATGGCTTCTACAAATGCATCTGAGGAAAAGAAGAATTTTAGACGTAGTGGGAACAGAGTAATTAAGGCTTAAAAATTAATTCAGAAGTAGCTGAAATGCCAAGTTATTTTACAAAAAATAGTTACAGAAACCTAGAAAAACATGGAAGAAGTGATTTTGCACAAAATCATATAGCCAAATAAAAACATTTTGTTATCAGTAGGAAAGATATATACTGAAAGATACGAAGAGGTCAATTTTGCATTGCCATTGGGATGGTCTCCACACCTTGAAAAGTTTTACTGGGTATGTGAATAGTCAAGCAGGTTTCTCACTGCCCTCATTAGAATAAATCAGGGCAATGTCCATTTTAGATTTTTCTTCTCTTAAATATTTGAACTTGACTTGACATGATTTACTCATACTCATTATACCAAACTTGGAAAGAACTGGAGAGAGTGATGGTCAAGATTTTCTTTTTAGCTACATTCTTACTGTATAATAATACAAGCAAGCCTGCGAAACTAAAAGCTGATACGGCTTTACTTTGACATTGTGACTCTGCTCTAGATACTTATTTGACTTTCTTTAGGCTTCCTGTACTTGAGGAAATTGTGGTGCAATTTCAAAGTGGCAGTTTGTATGTTTTCTCCCATTCTTTGACAGCATGAAATAGTTCACACTTACATTTTCAAGTGCCATTGCTAGGATCTGAGTTTTATCCAAGAAGGGAGAATTCACCTTCTACTTTGACTCTTTACTTTGATTGCAAATTCAGCAAACATTGCAGTGGTGTTTTATGTGGGTTAGCTATATTTTGGGCAATTCTTTCTTCACAACTGTAACACTAGAGAACTCTTTGAAAATAACACTTTGAAAATTCTTTATAAGTCAGCAGTGAAAAACAACGGTGGCAAGCATACAACAGTGTGCAGATGTGCTTCCAGTTGTTCTTTGGCATATCCAAAGACTTTTCCAGTTACCAGCACATGAGAAGAATGGTACCTTTTACTTTTATTTTTATTTAAAATCAGTCTGCATAAAAGAATGCTATACCAATGTTACAGAACTTGTGAGAAGGCCCAACACTGTCACATTCAGTTAGCCATAGCATCCGAAGTCCTATTAACATCAAACTTTCAAAGTGTTGAAGGAGTTACACCTGAATGAGCTGTTTGGCTTCCTTGAAATTCAGTGTATAAATATACAGTGATAAACATAGAAACACAATTTCAGTTTTGCATTATTCTTACCGTGATGGTATTAATGAAGCCACAGACTTGTTTTGAGTGACAGGGAACAGTCAGAATGTAAGTTGCCAGGAGGAGAGTGTCTCAAAGTAAGCCCAGGATTCTATTAACTACTTGGAAACACATGAGAGCAGCATTGTGAGAAAACAAACAAACAAACGAACAAAGAAAACCCCAACACAGAACACATATGTTACATGTTTAAGGCTTCAAAATAGGAGATGGATCAAGTTGAAAACATGTTGGTAGAACTCTTGAGCCCTTTGTTTTCTGTCCAATGTTTATTCTTCTTACATATTTTCAATCTTCTTCTGCATTTGATGATCATGTAATGTAATCACCCACTGGAGGAGAAAATGAAAGGCTGCAAAGGCTGCAGCTCAGGTAAAGAGGATGGCTTGGAGCTAAAAATTAATGTAAGAAACACTGTAATTTAGATGTCTGGCGACCCGTTTTGCAAACTTTTTTAAGAGAACGTGTAGCTCATATAATACTAGAAAACAAATTAGATTTTTCTAATACAGAAGGGAACTCTATAAAATTGTGAAGGAAAAATTATTTCTTTTTTTTAATCCTTTACAGAATTATGGCAGGCAAGTGTTTAATTTTTTTTCAGTGATAGTTTTTTTCTTTTGAAAGGCCACTTACTGATAGATTTTATTTCCACTGTGTACAGAGTAATTACTGTCAGAACTTTGGTTTTCAGTTTAATTGAAATTTTAGGAGTGTTGAGGAAGTATGAGGGTTTCTAGAATGTTAGTTAAAAACAGTTCTTTGGATAGGCTGTAATAATTAATACAGAATGTAAACAGTTATTTTGAATTTGGCAGGCCAAACTAATTTCTTGCTGACAAACTCATCATTTGCTTTTTAAATATTCAGTTGCTTTTTAAAACACATTGTTTTATTGTGCTGAAAAGATCATTCATGTGTTCCAGTCAAAAATGGAGGATATAGCCTGTTTGCAGAGCAACTTGCAGTACTGAAGTGGAACATAGTCCATAAGAAAGGTCCATAAGCATGTAGTCTGACTTCTGTGTAACTCATAAGTCCAGTGGTTGTTATTAGCCAGTGGTTTCTGAAATCCCAGAGGAAAAGGAAACTTGAGGTTATTGTAGAGTCTTTGAAGACATTTAAGCCTGCTTGAATTTTGCTGTGTAGTTGAATATGAATGGAATATCCACCTGATTTTGTTTGCAGGTACTGCCTGTTAAGAACTCTCAAACAGTGTCAGACACTGAGGGAAGCTCTGATTGCTGCAGGAAAAGAGATTGTCTGGCATGGGCGAGCAAAGGACGAGCCAGCTCATTACTGTAGCATTTGTGAGGTCAGTAAAAGTCCATGTTTGGCTTGTGTGCTACTGTCATATTTGTTGTTTAAATGTTGTGCTGTCTTTTGTTGTTGCTGTTTTGAATTTTCTTTAAGTTGTAATATCTGCTATATGCTATAAGCACGTATATGTGAGGCAGTACTGTCTTTAAAGGATTTATCAAGCTGTTTTTCTAGATGTAGGCTGTGTTTTTCTACAGTATCTTCCACAGTTCTTTCCACAGCATTGTTATTCACCAGGTCGATTTTCAATTCTCAGTTATTACAGAAAGTTGTTATCCCTTCCTGCAAATAACTTGATCTGCTGAGCTTCGTTTTAGAGGTGTATCTGTCTTCATTTCAGAAGTCAGCAACAGTTCTAAAAGAGAGAAAATGTGCATACATTTTCCTCACAGGACATACCTTTTGTTGAAATTTTTTATTCTACTTTCTGTTAAGAGTTCCTTTAAAGTATTGGATAATAGTTTTCATGAAGGTTACAGGAAAAGAAAGTCCCCTCCTGGAAATCAATTCCTAGTCATCTTCTAACTGAGCCTCTTGGGCTAGAGGAGCATGTGACTGAGTAGTAAAGAAATAAATCACAAACTTCTTCTGCAGACAAATGTGAAAAAGGAAAATTATGTATCATTGTTATAAATCTTACTGAGTAACCCCTATTCAGAGTATGAATCTTGCTTTGTCAATACTGACTGAAAGCTTTCCCATAGCTCTGTTCACACAGACACCCTAAGTGTAATATTCATGGTTTTACAATATTTCACTTCTCTGCATGAGCCTTTGGAGGATAGATTTTCCCAGAACAAATGTAATTTTTGTCATTGCATGCACAGGGTAAGCATGTAAATCTTACAGAAAATACAGCTTTTATGGTTTAACTTGGAAAAAACAAAATTGTAACAGCTAACCTTTTGTTTCCTATCTAATAGGTGGAAGTCTTTGATCTGCTTTTTGTCACTAGTGAGAGCAATTCTCGAAAGACCTATGTTGTACATTGCCAAGACTGTGCACGAAAAATAAGCACGAACCTGGAAAATTTTGTGGTGCTAGAACAGTACAAAATGGAGGACTTGATGCAAGTCTATGATCAATTTACATTAGTAAGTCAATTTAATAAGCGGGTGCATAAATATATTATTTGTAAAGCAGTTGTAGACTGTCTTGGCACTCCATTGTGTGAGTTCCATGGACTTTCTGATTCAAATGGAGGTATGGGTTGTGTGTGATATTTACAGAACAAAACACTGAAGAGTCAGAATTATGTGAACTAGTACGGTAACTTACTACAGAACATAACCACTGAGTTTTCAGGAAAAGTATGATGTTACAATTCATAAAGTTGTGGCTTTAAAAATCCAATAGAGATCACCTGAAGACCATAACTGGATCAGATGGAGATGGGAAGAATCAGGACAGTGAAGCTTGGAGAAACTAGCACCAGGTTCAAGAGCATCTCTAATACATTGGTTGTGGTATGAAGTCAGTATAGCAGCAGAGCATCCTATGCACTCAGACCCCTTCCTTCCCCCCCCCTCTCCCATTCCCTCCCAAATCAGCACTGTCCTTCTGCTTAGCAAGTGGATGCTCTCAAACAATTCTGTCTTCTGGCTTGGGGCCTCCTTTGCATTTCAATTTAAAGCAAAAGCCTCTTTGCCATTATAGCTTTGTGCTATATATGGCAGCCTCCTGCTTTGAACTGTGTCAGCACAACTGTCCTAACATTTCACCCAGGTTTCATTGTTTCAGGCAAAGATGTCTTGTTTATAATCACAATGAAAGTGATGCTGGGTTTTTTTATAAGCCTTGTCTTTCTGTCAAAGGAGACAAAACATTGGACAAAGCTTTATGAGAATTTCATGTTGGATGAAATGCAACAGCCCAGAAATGGCTGAACCTTTTGATTCATTTCCAGGTGCTGCAGAAAGTGTGTGTTTAGACAATTATTTTACCTAATGCTAGCATGACAAGTTGTGACCTTTTGAGCTAAGGCCTCAGTGTTCAGCAGTAGAGGCTCTCGAAATTGCAGGACCACAACCTCTGAATTTAATTCTCTTCATTGGTCCTACAGAGCCTGAGGTGGTTGAACTTCAATTCATACTTCTAGGAGCCCATTGGCATTATAGTTTGTGAATTACTTCAATTTCAAAGTGATAATCTGTTAGAACAAAGCTTGTAAATACCTACTTGTTCTCAGCTACATCATCCAGTTGAGTGGAAATGGGCAAGAAAGTTTCTGTATGGAAAAGAGTGGGGAAGGAGGGATATTTTGTTGTTTGTGTTTGTAGTATTACATGATACTGTTCCTAGAACAGGGGTTCTCAACCTGTGAGTAGCTCCCTTCCCCATGAAATCTTGTACCTGCAGCCCTAAGGGGAATCTCCTGTGAAATTGGTGTGCACATTCACTTTTTTTTAAAGGCTACAATGCAATATTGGTTGAGAAGAGTCCTAGCCTAAAAGTGACACCTATCAGATCTAGGAGAAGAGCTGAGGTTTGTTACAAAGTCACAGGACTAAGATATTCATAGATGGCAAAGGTGCAACAGAGACTCTGTTTGGGGTAGAGTATTGGGAACAAACAGAGGGATTAGGTAGTGTTGGTGTTTCATAGGTAGGTAGTGTGGTATGACTTGAAGTGTCTTTAAAGACAGAGCTGCTTCTTGAAGGGATCGATGAGAGGAAATGCCATCAAAAATTCAGTGTTTTAGTGGTAATGCCATGAAATACTGGAAAGTAATTAGGTATCTTCTAGGTCTTCTCAAAGCAGGCAGGGAAAAGATACCCACATTACTTCACCCTTGAGGCAGTCCAGTGTTGCTTCCAGGATTAAAAACAACAAAACAAACAACAACAACAAAACTACACAAAAAAACCCAACTTTCTCCCCATGTCAGAGAATCTGAGAACCTTACCACAGGTATCCTAACTTTAGGGTCATATGCTACTGTTTAGGTAAAGGGAAAAAAAAATTCAAGCCCACAGGGTATTTGGAGAGCCACAAACAGACAGTCACCTCCACTGATAAACAGGTTGAGAATCACTGTTTTAGAGCATATAAGGATTTATCTATACTGAGCCCACATGGCACTCTTTACTGCCACAATAGGAGTTTATTTTGGCAGCTTACATCATATTAACTCAGGCACCACCACAACATACTGCAGTCTGCAATATTTGCAAAATCTTAATGCAGAGTAGTTGTAAACTGTGTGTTATACTGGAGTAAGATGAAAAAAAAAAAAGCTCTTACCCTCTTTAAAGAGTCCTGAAGTGTACAAACAGTGTGTGTGAGTTTGAACTCTCATAGTTGCAATTTGTGCAGGTCTTGGTTAAACGATTGAGTTTTACACCCTTGTAGAAAAGGTAATTGAATGTTTTCTTTTTCAGGCTCCTCCATTGCCATCCTCCTCATCTTGACATTTTTTCATGGACATTAAATGAAAACTTTTCTGATATTCAGGAAGTGACCCAGTTCTGCACCACTGATTTTTGTAGCTATCCCGTAAGGCTGCTGGCTGAAAGCTGTGTCTATGCAACCTTCCAAGTGCGGAGTGTCAACCAACTGGACAGGAGAGAGCACTGCCTCCTACTCCAGAACTCAAAACAAATAAAGCTCATCCAGCTGTACTTCAAAAAAATAATTCCATGTTTTGTATATATCTGACAAAACTGGCAACATTATACAGACTACTGACTTGAAGACCACCTCTTTTGTATTTCTCTGTTTCTGGGCTGATGAGTTGGTTTCATCCATTTTTCCCCTTCAGAATTTCCCTTGGAAAAAGTACTAGCTTAGCTGGTCATTTCTTTGTAAGGTAGTTAGAAATTTTAAGTCTTTCTTTGGGCAACTTTCTTTTTTTCTTTTTTCCTTTTTTTTTTTTAATGTGAAGAGTTAGGTGATATAAATTTTTTACTGCTTTTATGTTTTTCTGTCTTGTTTTGAAACCATGACGGTTACACTTTTGGTTCCTAAATAAAATTTAAAACAATTAACAGCCAAGTCACAAAGATAAATGGGTTGCACATAGACTAAGGAATAAACTTCAGATTTGTGATTTTTGTTTCTAATCTTGATGTAAATTTACACTATTTATAAATACATATTTATTGCTTGAAAATATTTGTGAATGGAATGCTGTTATTTTTTCCAGATTACCTGCCATTGAAATTTTAAGGAGTTCTGTAATTTCAAACACTACTCCTATTACATTTTCTATATGTAAATAAAACTGCTTAGCATTGTACAGAAACTTTATTAAAATTGTTTAATGTTTAAAGTTTTTCTATTGTTTGAGTTTTAAAAAGATTTTATGTACAGTGCCCAGTTTTTGTTCCTTTTTGAATCTGATTATATATATTTTATATATACTCTTGTGCTTGTGTATATATATAATATATATAGAAACTCGAATATAAATATGTGTATAAAGATTTAGAGACTAAATTTTTCTCGTTTTAAGTTTTACATCTATGGTAGATTTGAGGTGTCTACTGTAAAGTATTGCTTACAAAAGTATGATTATTTTTAAAGAAATATATGGTATGTATCCTCAAGACATAAAATGACCTTCAGACTGGTTTATTGTTAAATTGCACTTTTTGCAATAACAGACCAATAAATAGTTGCTGCCAAAATGTAGTAGTAGAAAATAAGTAATGGCTAAACTTTAAAGCTCTTCAAGAAGTTACCATCTTAGACAGGAAGTTTGGCACTAGTTTTAGAGGGGAAATGAAAAAGGTGAATTTAAGTGGGGATGTTCTCTAGAATTCAACCAAATTGCAACTTATATATTACAGTATGTTCTATCAACAGTTGAAAAAGTTAAGACTGAATCATCTTGGCGTCACTGTTGACCCCAAAAAGGGCGTTGTTTTGTGGTATTCTATTGTATTTTCACATATTTTGTAATACAAATTCACTGGTAAATTTTTGAAGCACTAGGTTTATTTAGGACAAGTTTATAATATATCATTGTAACAGTTTGCAGTTTTAATGATGGTATTTATTTTAAGTTGCTCCTTTCTCATTAGCTTCTTGAAAATGCATTAAATCTAAATTTAAAAATTGATAGCTTTCGTATCGATCAGACTTGACTGATGCAGAGGGTTCTGCATCAAACCATTTCTCATAATTTCTCATTAGTGGGGTATGTTAGTGATTGCATTGTTAAATTTTCTGTAATCAATGTGAAGTGTTAAAGGCACAGAGCATGCTGATAGTTTCTTCTGAACAAAAAGAGTCGCCTCTTAACATTGTAGCTTCGGACGAAGGGTGTTTTAATGAAGAATAAGTACAGCTCGTCTCATGCTGTTACAACAGTTTAACCATAGTTCTGAGTGACATTCTTGCTAGTTCTTACACCAGTTGGACAAAAGGGTATAAGGAAAAGCATAACAAATGCTCTTGCCAGCAAAACTGTCAGCTAGCAGTTAGGAAGCCAGTATTTGCAGTTCTGTAAAGATGTAAGTCTCAGCTCTTGATAACAAACTCTACAAATCATAATTTTTTTTACTTATGTATTTTATGCAGTCATAAATATTGTAATCTTGACAAACCATGCTGCAACTGAAAAGCTACTCCTTTACAGTAGTCTTAAACCCAAATAAAAGCAAGATAACTTACCTCAACTAATGGTAAACGAAAAGTCCTCGTTTCTCAGTGCTGTAAAAGAATATTGCTAACTAGGAAAGAGCTGCTGCATGCTGATCAAAAGGGCATTGTGCCTTTCCTCCCCTTTGGAAAAGAGAATACCCATTACCAAGGAAGGAAATTCATATTTCACCAATGAACAGATAGACCAAATCAGTGGAGCATCAGGCAGGATTGCTCACTCTGCTTGAAGGTTTTGTCATGAGTTTGAATTGCTGCAGGGCTTTAATGTTTTGCAGTTTTCATACTTCTTAATTACACTGTGCTCCTAACCAATGGACAGCTTTGATCTTTAGGCTGCTACGATTAAGCTTTTGATTCATGTCATTAAAAAAGCACAAGTTAATATTTTTCAATTGTAGTTATTATGAAGCACTTCTGCTTCTTAAATTACGAAGTGCATCATGCAGGTGAAACGTTTGTAATGTTGGGTTATTTCCAAGCATTAGTAGTTGGACAGGGTGGGATGGGGGAGAAGTCTTAATTTGAATGGAAGGGACTGAATTGCTTTCTGAAGAACCTAAGTCTTGGGGCTGTTAAGCTCCACATCTGAGCCATACTGGAAGTGGTTCTGATTTGTTCCTGGCTACAAATTACAGTAGCAGGCAAATTAAATTTTGAAAGGATGAAAATGGCCAGAGATGTGGCATTCATTGCAACAATTTTTTAAAGGTACAGGCTAATAGAAAAAAGGCATTAGTAGGGGATAAAACCAGAGATACAAACGGGTGTTAAGAAAAATAGTCAAAAGTTGAATTAAAGAGGCAGTTAGAAATAAATAGCAACATTTGCTACTGAACTGTGGATGTGAGAGCTGTCCTGGAGGAGCTTGACAACAAAGGGATCCCATAAAGGGGGAGAAGGAGTAGTAGCATATTTCCAAACTTAATTCAAGTTCTTCTGTAAATATATCCAACAGAACTTTTCATTTTAAGGTTTCCTTTAGGTTCATAACTTGGGAGCAGTATCTCTTTGGGTATTTTTGAGAAGCAAAGTCATAACAGAGTTTACTTTTTAGAAGTAGTGATGTTGATAGCTATATTAATAAGTATTCAGAGAAAGTGCCCTAGAAAGTGAGGACTGTCTAGGGACACAAAAATTCCCAAAACTTCCTGAATGTATACGGCAGATTACTTGTTGATCCTAAAGACAAAGTGTCCTGAATCTCACACCTTTCTTTTGAAGCCATGTTAAAATGATGTTGATTTGTTTGAATGAGGACAGCTTGGCTCGGTCCCACATAGTAGACCAATTCTTGGAAAGAACGTGGGCAGGAACTGGGGACTCCACAGCTGGTGATAATTCTGAACATAAATAAATTTATTGATCAAGAGATGGAAAACAAAAGAGATGATGAGGAAGAGGGTGCTTTCTGTTGGTTGCTTCCCTGGAAGGGGGCAGGAAAAGTTTCACTTGTGTAGAGAGCTAAGAAGAGGGCTTTGAAGCACAAGTTCTAAATCCACAGCAGAATTGTGGCTCAGCTATTCAATAGCCAAGATTGGGCCACCAGATAAGGGTGATGGGGAAGCTTTGTCTGCCATGGCTCCTCTAACCAGGGTGGGAACCAGGCAAGGGAAACATTCCGGGCAGGAGATGGGTGATGGATGCAGGACGGGGAAAAGGCTGATGTGGGGGCAATTCTGGGGCAGGTCAAAGCCAACCACTAGTGAGTGCTTCTTTCCTTTGGGATAGTGCTGACAGTGGAGGAAGGAAGGGGGTGCAGGTGATTCCCCAGAGAAGTTCGAGCTGAGGCTCCATTTCAAGCAAGCTCAGTGCAGGGCTGCTGCCCACACAGACTGTGGAGCAAGGCACAGGGTGGCAGGGAGGAGGCTGCAAGGCAGCAATGGGGGCATGGGGCCCACAAGGCACCAGGGCACATTTCTGGGAAAATGATGGCATTCCTCCTAAGGGGGATGGGGGCTGTGGGGGAGGCGGTGCACAGGACAAACTTGGTAATTGTGGGGAGGTAACTGTATCCTTAGTTACTGTGGGAAGTCATAAAAACATGCCGGAGGGATGGGAGAAGGGGAAAGGCACCTCATAGTGACAAGAGCAAGGAGGGCTCAGCTTCCAGCTTCACTAGTGTCCGTGTTCTGCAGGTTCTGCCAGCCCCCTGTTGTCATGGGCCTTGTTAAAAGCACTAAAGTGCATCTCCTGATGAAGCTGGGGATGCACAGCAGCTGGGATGCACATGTGGAGGTGGGGTGGAAATGGGCATGGCTGGAGCTCACTGCCTCCCTCCTGCCCTGTCCCTGGGATCCTGAAAGCTGATGGCACCTCTCTCTCAGAAGGCAGCATGCTCCCACTTTCTAACAGGATGGAACATCTCAAATAGCACATTCCACTGTTTTGTTCTGATAGAAGGTATTTTCAAGCCTGGTTTAAACATGCAGTTGCTCAGGATAGAGGGGGTGGCAAGTGGTTTGGGACTGAAGCTGATGAAAAGGGAGACCAAGCTAGGACAGGCACAGGAGAGAGCCATTTAAAACCAGCAAAGCCCAGGCAATGGTTAATTGGTGAGCTAATGGTTAAAGCATTAAGTCCTTTAATTCATGGAGCTAGGATATGCTGGAAAGAATCCCTTCCAAAGCGAAGGCATTAAGCAGCCGTTGCCATAGTCCATGGGGACATTGAAACATGGTATGAAAGTTGGCCATCAAGTACGTGCAAAGCCTTAAAACCTTTAAAGGGGGCAGAAGGGGCACCACAAGAGAAGACTGAAAGAAGTAGTGTGAGATGTGTCCAGTGATGTGTCTGGGTCATTTATGTTAATCTGGACACAGAGAAAGATGAACATGAATAAAGAATATTGTCAGCCCTTTCCTCTTCTGCTTCTGAGAACCAAACCAGTGGGAAACTGAGCAGTCTGTTACTTGTGGCAGTAGTTGGGCATCTTTAGCTTTCACTGCCATGTGCAGAGTGCAATATGCAGTTCAAGTCCTGGCTGCTGCTGGAGCTTAAATCTGTTCAGCTTAAAAAATAGAAAGTTTAGCTTTTTTGGAGGTTTGGGGTTTTGGGGTTTTTTTTCCAATACATCTTTGCCAGTGGGCTGTGCCAAAGCTGGCTGACTTGCTCAGCAATAACTTGAAGGACTGTTCCAGAGCCTGGAGAAGGCTGAGGGGTGTTCAAGGGGTGGAAACAGGGTTTGGTCACCTCCTGTCTGCAGACAAGATTCAGGTGGGTGCAAAAATGTGAGCTATTTAGGACCCAAATGGCACCTCATATAGGAGTGAATTTTGGCTACTGGAGGATAAATGAGCCACCAGGAGCAGCTTTACTTGGGCTGGGAAAAAAGCCAAGACAAAAAAACTAGCAACCAAAGTTGCCACAAGTTTTGGGTTTTTTACATGTAGGACCTCATCTTGCTCATGAGATGCCAGTGTTATCACTGCTGTCATGGATCCTATGCCAATGATTTGGGGACATATTCATTATGAACAGGACATCCCTGCCAGCATCAGGAGGAAGGAGGAGCAAGGGGGAGCTGGCTCCACTGGACAGGAGAGAACAAATAATGCTGACCCTACTTGTAACCCCCATAGTGTAAGAGCCTTTTAGTAGCACACCAGCAGTTTGCCCTGAGTCCTACCCACACAGGGCCAGGCCAAGTCCCACATCCCATAAGGGCTACACCTGCCTGGGGAGGCCAATGAGCAGGAGCTGTATGTTGGAGGGGGTTTAGGGCAGTTGATCTTTAATACTTGGCCTGGCCTTTTATCTGGTTTTGCTTCCGAGGCTGATGCAACCCTGAACATGTTGCAAGAGCATGTGGGAAAGGTCAGTTTTTAGGTGGCACAGAGATCATGGTTATGCTCAAGGATGCAGTGGTGCCTAAGCAGGTCAGCTTAGGGATGGTGATAGGCAGCCATCAGGTAAGGGTGCTGAAACGTGGCTGGCAGGTTTGAAAATGGGAAAAAAATTATTTCAGTGACAGGCTGACTGAGTATAATGGAACTGAGAAATGTTGGTCTGTGTAGTGAAATGAGGCAACCTGGTGCCAGTAATTGCCAGGGAGTGGGCATGAGCTTGTGTCAAGCCCACCTGTGCCTGATTAAGGTGGGCCCCTGCTGCACATGAGCAGGATTAGGGGGCCAATAAAAGGTGAACCCACGGCCTCAGCATTGCTCGGGTTATGCTGTATAAGTACTGTGTGCTAACCGGCTGTGCCACTCAAGCCTCACCCCTTTATTGGCCCCCCTGGTCCTGCTCATGCGCACTAGTGGCCTGCCCTAATCAGGCACAGGTGGGCTTAACACAAGCTCATGCCCACTACCTGGCAATTAGTGGCACCTGGTTGTCTCATTTCACTACAGGTCTGGGCTCAGTGCAGTGGTGGCCCATGGGAGTACCATCCCAAGCACTCGTATGGCATGATGGTAATGTGTTTTGCAGCAAAATACTACACTTTGGCCAAGAAACATCTTAAAGCAGATCATGGGCTGGTGGACATCTTATTAAAATAACAACCCAAATGTTGTCTCTTCGTGGGGTACGTTTCCTTCTTCATTATCCATCACAGCACTCAAATGCAACATGAGATTTTGGTAGTCTTAAACATGTATGAAGGAAAACAGTGTGGTTTTGTGCACTGAACTGTGCGGCTGTAAGTTCCAGCCTGACATTTAGATCATACTTCAGCATCTTTCAGCTTTTGCCTGTGTGCCCCAGTCAGGAGTGAGTTTTATAGGGTTATCTCTGAGACAGATACGGGAAAAAAAAAAATCATCACTGTCTCTATTATAAGTGTCTTAGAGGTGCAAGAATACAATTTGTTATAGGTGAAAAACCAAGAAGAGCCCAGGCAAAAAAATAATTTGAAAGAGTGCTCAGTGACCCTCCCTCACTTCTGGTTAACAGGGAACCAATACCTGTTGGTAATTGATGATAGCTTTGAAAAGCTGCTTCCTCGGCTGTTACCAAGTACAAAGCAAAGGTGGGATGAAGTTTCCAACACCAAACAAAGTAATAGTTGTCAATTATTGGAAGTGCAACTTCCAGTTCCTAATTTTCAAAATTGGTGCAAAATGCTGTTTACAGAGCTTAAGAGTTTTTAATAATTATTGCTGTGTTATGAATACTGTGGACAACACTGTGGGTGTCTTATTTGCACAATTACAAGATGAGAGAGCATCAGATGGCAGAAGAATGAGGTGCTGCTGTGTTTCCATAGGTATTTGATTGCCCAGAGTGTGCCAGAAGCTGGGCTATTTCAGGGATATCTGATGTTTCCCCAGCCTGCCAGTCCCTCTGGCCCCTGATGGGGAAGAGCTCCTGGGCAGCCAGCACAACCTATGGAACCTATGGCTCTGTTCCCCCTGGGCTATGCCCAGGAGATGTTTTAGGTGTGATGCTGGACAACACTAAGCTGTGCATTATTGTGCAGACTGCCAGAAAAAAGCAAATTGGCCCTCAGTGAGGAAATATTCCCAGCTTTTGACCACTAGCTAGAGCTGGTCCCCTTCCCACCACCCACTCCTCTTTCTCAGCAGATCACCCTGGGGATGCAGGGGGTAGGGGAGCAGACACCACGGACGGTACTGGGACAGCTTTGGCCCCTTCTCCCTTCAGTGCTCACCACTGGTCAGGTCAATGGGTGCTGCTGGGCAAACGGGGAAGATTGTGAGGGATACCACTGAGCTCTGCTGAGAAAGGGTCTTGAGAAGGGATTAGAAGGTTTGTGCTGGCAGATTTGGCACCTGGAGGAAGGATAGAAGGGTGGAGCATCTTGCTTCACTCTTTCCTTTCCTCCGTGCCAGTGATTACCCACATTTAACTTTTCTGCCTTCAGAGCAAACCCCAGGGAGATCACACACTGCAGGGGCTGTGGATACAGGCCAGTGGGGGATATACCAGTTAAGAAAGTGGGATTTTCTGTAGCTGCGGAGAAAGGAAGTACGTGTCTTCCCATTTTCCAGAAGCTGGGTGGTATGTTGGCTTTCAAAAACTTGAAAATACAGAAAAAAGAAAATCCTTACATAGAGAGGGGGAAGCTGCTAACTACTCTCTGCCTTTTTTTTTTTTTTTTTTTTTTTTTTCTCACCTCCTTCCTCCTCCAGTTTCTTTGGCAAGCTATTGAACTGCCATAGAAGAAACTCTGTATTCTGGCAAATCCCTTACCTTCTTGAATGTCTTGTAGGCTTTATGTGCTCATTTTAGTGCTTTTCAGTGGTTGTTGCTCATCTCTCCTTCTCAAAATACATGTCACTTTTTCTTGACATTTATCATTGTGCTGTCATCCTTAGCAGAGTCTTTCTGTGCATTGACCCACTCCTTGTATCTCAGCCACGCTCATCACCTTCTCTCTGTGTATTTATTGCTCAAAGGGGAGCAAATATTTGTGTTTGGGTAGCAGGTTGGAATTCGGAAAACTTCTCAGCCAGAGGATATGAGCAGTTAGCTCAGTACTGTTTGTAGTACAGTATCTGAGTGCTGTGACAATGGCAAATCCATCTGTATACAAGAAAAACAATATTTTTTTAAATAGGCATTTATCAGTCTTGTTGCAAGGTGACTCACTTTCTTGAGTTGCCTGAGAAAGCATTAAGTGTTCTAAAGTTTTAAAAACTGTGAAGGCTTAATGTTCCTTCAACACTTCTCCACCTTCATCCCCATTACTGAAATGCTGTTTTAAATGTTGATTTAGCTTGAATTACTTTGTGACTTTTTATTTGCTTTTCTTTTTTTTATTTTGCTTTTCCTTCTGTCTGCCTTTTGCAAAAATTCTTTGAGTGTAATCATCACTTCCTGGCCACTCAGGTCACATTTTTCCCCTCCCTTGCCTCCATTCTTTACCCACCAAGTGAGTGACCTGAAAATCTGTGTGCTTCAGCCTCACTGTATGGTCTTTCCCCACACATGGTCACGGCTGTGTTTCCCCCACCCTGTTGCTGCCCAGGATGCCCTCCCCCATCACTCTACCTGATCATCTCTGGGTGCTTCCAACCTCCATCCCTGTGTCTCTTGGGTTTAGGTGGCTTCACATGGAAGATCTTTGAATTTAATGATGTGCAGCTCACTTGACGTGATGGACTGTGAGCTCAGGAGGCAGGAGCACCTCCTGTTTCCAGGGGGTTGTGGGCTTTGCTTGAGGGTAACTTCTTTAATTATGGTCTTTTCCTGTGAGGATAACCACCCTGCAGTGGTTATCAGGTCAGCAGGGAGAGGGAATTGTGATCCAATTAATAGGAAATGGACTAGAAAGAGTTGCATTTACATTTTTGCAGTGAAACCTCCTTCACAGTTTCTGCCTCCTGTAATGTATTTGCTCTGTTTGGATAACAATTAGTTCCCAGCAGAGTTTCTCTCATCTGATGTGGGGTGGCACTGGCAGAAGCACAGCACCTCACTCCATGAGGTCCTCAGTCCCACCCTGGTCCCTTAATTTAGAATTGGAGGACACAGCAGTTTGGGTGATAACAACAACCTTTCCCTATTTCTCCTCTTTGTTATCTGTTTGGATCTTCTCTGAGGCATAGCCAGAGGAATTTTTTCCCCTGGTGCCTCTCCAGCTGTGGCAACTTCTAGGAAATAGTGTCTCTTCCCTCTTCCAATTTGCCAAAGAAACCCAGGTCCAGGTGATGCTCAGGGAGAGCAACTCTGCAGCTGAGCCCCTGGGCAGGTGGGGCTGGTGGCAGTGAGGACATCCCCTGGGAGCAAACGAGGTGATAGCTACACTTCATCTAGGGGCAGGAAAATCATTCTCCTCCCCAGATGCTTGCCCCCAGGCAGAGAAGTGGAAGAATCATCGGGTGCTCACCAAAATCCTCTTTCATTTCTATTTAAAAAACATGATGTTTTGCATTTCTGGAACGAGTAATTGCTCCTAGGCAAGGAGGCTGGAGTCTCTGTGGTTCTCCTGGAGAAATGGCTTGATCTCAACAAACATTAGGGAGCAAGGATGGTTGGAAGAAAAAGGAGCCTCACAGCCACAGATGAAGCTGTTTTGGCTAAGACATCAAAAGAGCACAATCATGGTAGTAATCTCTCTCTCTCAAAAAAAAAACCAAAAAAAAAAAACCCAAAAAAACAACAAGACATGAGGAGAAGGGAGGAGGAACAGGTTCCTGAGCTACTAGGTCTCACCTGGGAGGAAAGCAAGTTCTCAGAGCCTGAGGTTTCCAAATCCTAAAAAGCAAACAAATCCATTCAACTTTCATGTCCGTTTTGAATCTATCAGAAGACAGAACCATTTATCAGTCCATGTGCAGCCACTGAAAACTGTTTCAGACGTTGAAACAAAATGTTTCTTGAGGGTTTCTGTCCTCTAACACTAAACTGCATTCATTTTTGCCTGACGATTTGCTTTTGATGATGATGGTTTATTCTGAATGAACATTCCCGGGCGTGCAAAGCGGCTTCACGGGCAAATGAACATTTGAGTGGATCTGGGATCTCAAGGCTCCCATGTGCCATTACGTAGGGCTCTCTCCCTCCCACTTATAACATTCATATTAAGATGGTTTCTGTGGATTAGAATAAGCTTATTTCCTTCAAGTTGTTTTGTGGTTTTTTTCTCCAAAGGAGATATCAGTGGAAAATGAGGGTGTTTCCTTGAGAAGACAGTGAGTCATTAGTAGTGATGTTGCAATAGTTCCTAAATATTGTCAAGCTTCTCACATCTTTAATTTTATAGAAATAACAAAGCTAAAGCCTCCTTTTCCACTGAGGAAGATGTTTCCTTGGACACTGGAAGTTGGTGCCCAGCCACAAGCTGGGATGTCACCCTGGGAGCCCCAGCCCTCATTCCTGTAAGTTCCTGTGACCTTCGAAATTCACTTTGGTTACCACATCAGGCCAAAATTCTGGTGCTGTGTTTTGGGAGGAATGTAAGAAACAGGATAAGAGGGATCCTCCTCCCACTGTACAATCCCTGACGTGGGGATTTCCTCCACAGTTGCCTCTCTTGAGGCTCACACCACCTTGCAAGTTTGATCTTCCCCCTGGGAAAATCCTCCTACGCCCCTGCCCATCTGGTTATCCTATTTTCCTCTGTGCTGTGCTGAAAACCCCACACTTTTTTTTTTTATCCCCATGACAAGCATCTGCCTTGAATGGGGTCATACCCACCCTGTATGTCATAGAATCATAGAATCATAGAATCATAGAATCATAGGGGTTAGAAGGGACCTCGAAAGATCATCTAGTCCAACCCCCCCTGCCAGAGCAGGGCCACCTAGAGTACATCGTGCAGGAACGTGTCCAAGCGGGTTTTGAATGTCTCCAGTGAAGGAGACTCCACGACCCCCCTGGGCAGCCTGTTCCAGGGCTCTGTCACCCTTACAGTAAAAAAATTTTTTCGAATATTCAACTTGAACCTCCTGTGCTCCAATTTACACCCATTACCCCTTGTCCTATCACTGGTCACCACTGAGAAGAGCCTAACTCCATCTCCCTGACACTCACCCCTTGCATATTTGAAAACATTGATGAGGTCACCCCTCAGTCTCCTTTTCTCCAAACTAAAGAGACTCAGCTCCCTCAGCCTTTCCTCATAAGGGAGATGTTCCACTCCCTTAATCATCTTAGTAGCTCTGCGCTGGACTCTTTCAAGCACTTCCCTGTCCTTCTAGGTATGAGGCCTTGGAAATTCAGGGACATGAAAATGTAGTTACAGAGGTAGACTCACCTAGTAAACCACCTAGGACTCGTCAGTCACCCCGTGTCCTTAGGACTTCTTCAATCAAGAAGGAAAGGAGAGTAGTTGTGGTGGGTGACTCCCTTCTGAGGGGGACAGAAGGGCCCATCTGTCGACCGGACCCATCCCACAGGGAGGTCTGCTGCCTCCCTGGGGCTCGGATTAGAGATGTTAAAAGGAAACTCCCTAATCTTGTGGGTTCCTCTGATTACTATCCACTGCTGATTTTTCAGATTGGCAGTGATGAAATTATCACAAGAAATGTAAGGGCAATGAAGAGTGACTTCAGGGCCCTGGGACGGCTAGTTAGGGGGTCTGGAGCACAAGTAGTGTTTGCCTCCATCCCTCCTGTAAGAATGGGTGGGGAGGTATATAGGAAGAGTCTGCAGGTCAATGAGTGGCTAAGAGACTGGTGCCAAAGACAGGGTTTTGGTTTTTTTGATCATGGGATGCTATATGAGACACCTGGCCTGGTGGTGACAGGTGGGATGCACCTGTCCCAGAGGGCGAAGAGGCTTTTGGGGCAGGACTTAGCAGGGCTCATTGAGAGAGCTTTAAACTAGATGTGAAGGGGGGAGGGGAGAAAACTGGGTCTGTTAGGGACAAACACAAGAAGAACAAACCAGGGCCCAAAGGCAGTTGGTCTAGGAAGGATTTAGTCCCACCAGTGTGCTCTGTTTGTTTCCTGAAATGTCTGTATGCTAATGCACGCAGCATGGGGAATAAGCAAGAAGAGTTAGAGGTCAGTGTACGGGCTAAGGGTTATGATCTGGTAGCAATAACAGAGACATGGTGGGATAGGTCACATGACTGGAATGTGGCCATGGATGGTTATGTACTTTTTCGGAAAGATAGGGCGGGGAAGCGAGGTGGTGGAGTTGCTCTTTATGTGAGAGACCAACTAGAATGTGTTGAGTTTTGTGCAGGGGCTGATGAGGGGCAAGTTGAAAGTCTGTGGGTAAGAATTAAGGGGCAGGCTAGTGTGGGTGACACAGTTGTGGGGGTCTACTACAGACCTCCTGATCAAGGCGAGGAGGTTGATGAGGCCTTCTACAGGCAGCTGAAAGCAGCCTCACAACTTCAGTCCCTAGTCCTCATGGGGGATTTTAACTACCCTGATATCTGCTGGTTGACTCACACAGCCAGCCTTTCACAGTCTAGGAGGTTCCTCCAGTGCATTGATGATAACTTCTTAATGCAGATGGTGGACAAGCCGACTAGAAGAGGAGCGCTGCTGGATCTTATACTAACCAACAAGGAGGGCCTTGTCGAAGAAGTGGTGGTCAATGGCAGCCTTGGCTGCAGTGATCATGAGATGGTAGAGTTCAGGATCCTGTGTGGAAGGAACAGAATACCAAGTAGGACCAAAACCCTGGACTTCCACAGGGCAAACTTTGGCCTCCTCAATCAACTGTTAAGAGAAATCCCATGGGACAGGGTGTTAGAAGATAAAGGGGCTCAAGATAGCTGGTCAATATTCAAGGACCACTATTTGCAAGCACAGGATCAGAGCATCCTTATGGTTAGGAAATCTAGTAAGGGAGCTAGGAGACCAGCATGGTTAAAAAAGGAACTGCTGGGAAAACTTAAGTGGAAAAGGAAAATCTACAGATCATGGAAGGGGGGGCTGGTCACTTGGGAGGAATACAGGACTGTCGTCAGAGGATGTAGAGAGGCAATTAGGAAAGCTAAGGCCTCCTTGGAACTTAACCTTGCAAGTCAGGTTAAGGATAATAGAAAGGGCTTTTTCAAATACATAGCTAGTAAAACTAATGCTAGAGGCAATATTGGCCCACTAAGGGATGAGATGGGAGCCCTGGAGACAGAGGATATAAAGAAGGCAGAGGTGCTGAACGCTTTCTTTGCCTCTGTCTTTACTCCTGCAGAGTTTCCACATGAGCCCCAGATTCATTTAGCCCCAGAAGTAAAGATAGATAAGGAATTTGACGTAGTAGATGAGGATTGGGTTAGGGATCACTCTCTTGGCCACAAATAGTGGAGCAGATTTCCTCACTTGCACTCACTGGGTGTTATTTCTTTCAGATCCATTATTGCCAACTTTCCTACCAAGCAGAAGTGAAGTCTTAGGTGAGGGACGTGACCTCTGTCCCCCTGTTTCCTGTGTATAGGCTCCTTATCCTGACAGAGGGTGGGGTTTACCTGATTTTGCTCTTAACAGAGTCAATTAAGCTATTATTTCTCGTTCTTCCTCAAGCCACCACCTGTGAATATCATTAAAAAAATACTGATTCCTTCTCTCCTTGGGTCTCCTTGCACTGAGGTTGTGTGCAGCTCTCCTGGCAAGGTTTTCTGCTTCTGATGTGTTTGAGAAAGGGTTCATTGTCAGGCTCCACGCTGGTTGCAAGTAGCTCCTTGCATTTTATTTCTGGGGCTGCCTTACTGCAGTGTCACATCTAATTTGCCTAATTTCTGCATTTGATTTCTACTTTTCCAAGGGTGTCTGTTTGCTTTGAATCGCTCTGTTGTGCTGCTGTTTAGCCACCTGGAGTGTCTGTGTATTTTTTTTTTTTATTTATTATCAGTACGCATTTATTCCATGTTTCTAATGTGGTGTCTTTAAACAGACCCCACTGTTGCAGAGCTCTTCAAGAAAAAAATCTTGGGCAGACATCACAGCAGAAGAGGCTTTCCTGGTGGGTTCCATATACAGCTTTAAAAGTTAACTCATGAAGCAGCTCACAGCTGTCCTTGCAGCCTGCAAACCTGGGCCTCACAAGCCTCCCTCTGCATGAGTTCATTTGTCAGCCATGTAGCATTCCTCCATCCTGGTCCAGACGCAGGAGATGATTTAGGGGATTGCATCTTGGGCCTTTTCCCCCAGCTGCTCCAGGAGCTGGCTGGTGGCTCAGAGTAGGGATGGGTGTTCTTAAAGACCCAGGTGTGCAATAGGGAAAAGAGGGACTTTGCAGTCACAAATTTTCCAGTAATTCTTAAACTTTCTCCCTACAGTACTGAAAATCCTCTGTGCAGTCTATAGATTCAATCTGTTTCTGTTAAATTCATGAATTTCCCATAAAATCCCATGAACACAGACTTCAGTAGGGATGACAGTCTCTTGAAGCCTCTGGTCCACTTAGAAAAGTCTTGGTTCTTTCCACTGCTTTTGGCTATCTTGGATTTTTCCATTGCTTTTGGCCTTCTATACTTTCTCTGTGGTTTACCGGTGATAAGGGGTTAGACTTTTTTTAGGTAAATATATGTTGGGGTTTTTTCATGGAACCTCAAGGCCATTTTAGCTCCTCCATTCAGGAGCTATTCTTTTCTGTTTCCCTTTCCCAATAACTTTATATTGCTGTACATACAATCCTTCAACTTCATTCAGAAGCTGTATTTTCAGAATGTTCTGCTGGGCTCCTACCTAGGGCCATGCAACAGGAAAGTTCAGCAGTGTGTGACCAGCCCATCCCTCTCCCCCCTGCAGCCAGACGTTTCCTCTCCTTAAGCAAAATAATCAGTCAGTAATCCCAACACTATTTTTTGAAAAAAAAAAGTCAGTTTAACTTCAGAGGGTCTTTCTCAATGCACTTAGGCAAAGCAATTTGACAGCTGTTTGTTAGATTTTTTTGGTTTTCTCCCAGAATTCCACAAAAATTCTTCCTACCTGGCTTTATCCTTTCACAACCTTGTAGACACTAAGAAAAACCTATGTCACCCTTTGGCCCCTGACAATGAAGGTTTTAGATGGAAAGCCCCTGAGCACTGGGCATCACCCCTGGCCATGCTCATCAAGCAGTTGCTGTGGTCATCAAGCTCCTGGGAGGCTTAATCCCACACAACTTTTATGTAGTGAATGTGGCTTGTGGGGTCACCTTCTTGGATGGAAGGGGACAGGCAGAGCAAGCAGCACCTGGGAACAGGAAAGGATAAATGATGCATTTCCTGAAACCTGGACAACTGTTCCCATCCTGTGCCCACCTGCTGATGTGATTCCTTTCAGGGACATCGGGAATGGCATGTGCCTGCCCTGACTGGGAAAAGGGATGTTTAATCACAGCACTCCCCTCCTGCAGCATCATTCTTCCAGCACCTTTTTCCTCCTGTCCTACAGCAGTACCTGAACTGTACACAAATCCCTGCTTTGTTTTGCTTGTAGACATAGTGCAGATGTGTAAGGTACAAACACATAAGTGCAAACATATAAAGCATTCTCCATCTCCAGCTTGAGGTGGTGGAGAAGAAAATGAGTAGATGTTTACAGCTGCTTCAGCCAGAGCAGAGTGAAAACCCAAATGTGTTTTGTTTCTCTTTTGCTCTTCCTATACCAAGAATACGAACAGAGGGAGGTTTTCATCCCTGTGAAAGGTCTTCAATTATTCCTAGTGACTTGATTATTTTTTTCAGAGCAAGAAAAAAATCATACTATTTTAAGACATCACTAGAGGAATGAATTTGACAAGCCTTTATCCAATTGAATGTGTAAGTTCTGAATAGGAAAAAAAAAGCTAGCATGACTGACAAAGTCCTTTTAAAACACATAATACACTGAGCCATGCCTGACACTTCTGTGGGTGTTAGTCTAAAAAGCTATCTTCACATGCAATGTAGCAAATGAACTCTGTAAGGCAAGGGCTGTAGCTATGTGCATCCTTGCTGAGCATTACTATAGAATTGTAAAACCTGACAAACTTGTTCTTTAAAAGCTCCGTGTCCCCAGGGAAGAGGTTGCTGTATTCTCGTTCTTCAAAGACCTGAAAAGTTTGCTTTAGACTAACTAGTGCCATTTATATTCTGTGTTGCAAGGAAGAGAACTTGCTCTTAAAAAACCCACTAATCCCAAGCAGTGGGTACTTACAGAGGTGCAGAGCTTGGACTTCATGAGATGCTACATGAGGAGCTGGTACAGGTGAAGGATGGCCTCTGGCTCTCACCAGCACTCATCCTTTTCCTCTTGAGCAGATGTTTGCCCCCCTTCCCCCCAAAGGTTGGGAGAGGGTTGGGAGTTGAGTAGCCAGCTGCATCCCAGCTCTTGCTTCAAGTGTCCTAGTGGTGGAGACCCTGCAGCTCCTCTATCCATTTCCATGCTATTCCTACTGCAGCCCATCTATCCCACAACCAGTTGTTGAGGTCTTCCCGTGGAGCTCAAGACCCATCACCTCCCTCTGGCTGAGATGATCCCTGTGCAAAGGAGAGCAGCTGAGTTTGGCCATTTTGTCTGATCCATAAGGAAGAAACTCTGTATGCCTCTCCTGGCCCCTGGTAACCTTGCCATGAATAGCAGTTTTCATTTAATTTTCCTTTCCCTGAAATTCATGTTTGTTTTGTTTTTAATTTCAGGATGGATACCAAACTCCTTTCAGCACCGAATTAGAGAAACAGAGGATAGAGTTGCAAGTAGACTCACCTATTAATCAAATTAATGTGCCTTGCTGAACCAATGCAGAATATCCTGGTGCTGGATCTTGTGGTTTCATAACAACTCACGACATTCAATGCTTCTGTTAAAGCTCCACTTTCCAGATCCATGAGATAATAAGAGAAGCTGAGGTTTCACTTAGGAAGAATTAGCATTAAAGTATCTAGAGCACCTGGCTGTAGAGACTAATTGGTAAATAGGACCCAAGTGCATCCTAAAGTCTCAGAAAACCAGAAGGCAAATAAAAACCACCTGCAAATGGCTGTCTCTGGCTTAGCTTGCTGAAAAGACACTTACATGATTTGTGCTCATCTGGCTGCTCCTCTGGACAGGAGTTGTTGAGTGCTGATTCAAAGTCCTTCAGTATGCCCTGATGTTTTTTGGGTAGCTCCTTGAGGGAAGCTGGGATGGTGGTGGTGGGGGCGGGGTTGGTGCAAAGCAAGAAATTACCACCCACAAAAGCTATAGAGTGGGGAACCTGGACCTCAAATTCCATTCCTGGACTAGTCAGAATGAAAGTGCCCCCTGCTAGAAAGTTTTGTGGTGTTCTGCATGTTACCAGATGCTTTGACTTCAAATCCCTGTATGGGTTTTCCAAGGAATCCACAGCACACCCCTTCCCCTTTAGACAGGCAGCATCCCTTGGCTGGTTGGAAGATGCAGGGAGGTGTCAGAATAGCACAGACTCAAAGGGCACAGATATCTGTGACATTTGGGAGCACAAGGCCGCTTCAGAGGAACTGCATGGGTGCCTTTTCTCCCTTGCATCAGCCACATCTGAGCAAGAGGGCAGCTGAATGGAGATGAGGGTGCAGAGTGAATAGGTACCAGCTGCATTGCTGATGGAAAGGAATGAGTTTTTACCAACCAATTTTCCATTTTCCATGATGAGGACCTGTTTCAGCCAACGCTACCAGGGTGCTCTCTTTGGTGTGAAAAATACATTTTAACACCATGGTGAGCTGCTGTTCCTTCCCAAGAAGATGGGTGGGGTGGGGGACAGTGGTGCCAGCACCATGGACACGTGTGAAGGTGCTGAGTGATGAGGAGACATAGAAGAGCAGTGAACTATGCTGGGTAAAACTGGACTGTGGTTTGCTACAAGCTGCCTATATGCAGCCTCCATCCCCTGAGAAATGACAATTAAAATAGGCTGCTAGACAAAATATGGCAGAAGATAGTTTTACAAACTTCTTGACATGAAAACTTTAAAAATTTGCAGGATATGGGGCAGTTAAGAGAGACATCTCATAAACAGCTGGACATAAAGGCAGCTGCAAACTACCCACACATAAAAGAAGTACTGAGGCTGACTGTGAGACCAGTGGAAGACTTCTCTTCCCATTCTTGTCCTGCTGCACAAACTGTTTAAATAGTTACCAGAAAGTTTGCAAAGGCTCACACAAAGCCAGAGGCACAAATATCTCAAATACAGAGAGGAAAAAATTGCTCAAGAGTTCTTTGGGGAAGGATTAGTTTAAAATAATTGCCATTTATGAATTAATTTCACATCC
The DNA here is from genome assembly GCF_003957555.1 of Calypte anna. Taxonomy (NCBI): domain Eukaryota; kingdom Metazoa; phylum Chordata; class Aves; order Apodiformes; family Trochilidae; genus Calypte; species Calypte anna. Next base: position 112,216,124 of record NC_044244.1, on the reverse strand, counting down.
TTTTGGAGCTTGGCCTACTAGCGTTTCAAGGCTTGACTGGAGCTGGCAAACAGGTTGGGCACCAATTCCAGGGCCTGACTGCCAAGAAAAAGGAAAATATTAAGACAAAAATTGGCAATAAAAAAAAAAAGGCCAGGGAAATGAGATTAAGTTTAGGAAAATTATTGTTCTCTGAGCCATGAGCTGATTTTATGCCTGGCATGTTAGTCACAGTCTTACATGAGCCTGACCTTTGTGATCGATGTCTGAAGAGAAACTGGTGGTGAGCAAAACTACCAACATTTTAATGATTTTTAAATCCCTGATCCTACTATTTTTAATCATGGGGGGTTTTGTAGTTGAATTCATATCTAAGTCTATTGAAAGCAGTGGGGAGACTCCTCTCAGAGTTAACAACTTTGAATCAAGCTGTGTAAAAATAGATGCCGTGTGCCTCAAGACTGCTGCAGTCTTGCCAACTGAGTCCAAGCAGCAAAGTAAGACCGTGATTCTTTTGTTTCTCACACCTAGCATTTTAGGATTGGGAGTTACTAGGACCAAGGCAAACCCTGTGTGACACCTCTCAGTTCTTTTGCCCATTGCTGGACTAGACCCGAGAGATCTGAGCTAGCTCCTGCTGTTCTCTAAAGAGCTGAGCACATGTGTCCCCTCTGCGTTTCCCTGGTCTGGTTTGATAGCAGATAGATGCTCTGAGGCCCAGGAGGCATTTTGCACAGAGCTGTACAGTAGATGAATGGCTCATTTCCAAAAGAAAAATGCGCATAGGGTAAAGAAAAATGCCCAGGACACAGGGGAAAGCACTAAACCCAGTGTAGAGCCCTGATGCAAGAGCTGCTTCTCTTTTCAGTGCAAGTCAAATCATCACTAAACCAGAGAGCAGTGAACCAGAAGCCAGCCTGAATCATGATGCAGCTGTGAAGACCTCTCTGCAAAACCATGGCTGCAAATCATCTCTGCTGGGGCATGGGCAGACCAAACCAGAGGACAAATTTATCTTACATGTTAGGGAGAAACTGTTCTCTGGGCGGGTGGTGAGATACTGGGATGGATTGCTCAGGGAAGTTATGGATGCCCCATTATTGAAAGTGTTCAGGGTCAGGTTGGACGGGGCTCTGAGCAACCTGGTCTGGTGAGAGGTGTCCCTGCCCATGCAGGGGGGTTGGAACTAGATGATCTTTAAGGTCCCTTCCAACCTAAACCATTCTATAATTCTATGATTCGTCTTAGTGCTTTTGTGGCATTTTGCAGTGTGTGTTTTTAGTTACAACTGCATGAAGTAGGTTGCCCTCCAGTGCTGAGAAGATGCTGGCAGCTGGCAGCCCAGCGTGGGCAGCACCTCACTGCTGGCCATAGCCAGTGCAGTGGTGATGTGGGAGCTCCCCCAGCCCCACTGGAGGTGTCCAGCATCTGGCACTGTGGAAGGGAACACAAAGGAGGGGAAGGGGCCCAGGGATAGCACCCAGCTATCAGGTAAAATCACAGAGTGAGTGATTGAAGATGCTGACAGATTCAAGAAAAGCTGTTGGAAACAGATAGTCAGCTTTATGGATCTCGACGAAGGACATGTTTTTCTTACTGGAAGAGAGCCATGATGTAGAAATAGACCGAAATCAAGAGAGAGGGCTGCAGCCATGGCTTAGACTGTATATTTAAACATTTTTGCTGTCAGACCATCTGGCTATGGAGCTAAATTTACCTGCAAATTCATTTCAATGTTTCTGCTTCTTGAGAGGTGGAAGGTGCACTTGATACTTTATGCCAGGAGGAAAGGCAAAATAAATGTCCTGGGTCTGATTTTCCCAGTGTCTGTCCTGTGTGGAGTTATGGGCTCCTAATCTGTCTTCAACACCTGCCTTGAACCCCAGGGTGGGCACTCTGCATGCTCAGAGCCCCTTCACAACCAAGACGAAGCCTTGAATTGCATTCCATATATCAATTAGCAGTGCAAATGTACTCACATCTTTTTCTTCTTTTATGCTGTTACTGAATTTTTTTTTGAACCACAGCTAAAGGAAGATTGCTGCCACACTGAAAATACCTAAGGGGGAAAAGTCTGGTGTCTGATTTAGCTCAATGAAATTTGCCCAGTGACTCCCATGCGCCTGGATCCCAGGAGTTAGTCCTAAGCTCATTTGAGGTCTGGCAGCCCCTGAGACACCAGGGAAATTTTTTTGTGGACCTCCGATGCTCTGCTGGGAGCACACAGAACCATGACTGAGAGATGCTGGGTAAGAAAGTTGTGTTTTGCAACTCTGCAGCCTTCCCATGCAAAATGAAGCACCTGTTGGTGCTTCAAAATGAAGCCCTTGATTGGTCACTGATGTGAAAAAAAGGCCAACACCTTAAATTTTCGGTGCCTAAGTCACCCTTCTGGGGACTGGCTTACTGAATCCTCCTTTGTAATGCAATTGGATGAGGATGGCTGAACCTCTTGCTAGGCAGGGCTGAGGCTTTCCCAACTCTTGGTGGTGCCCCAGCACCTACATCAGAGTACTGAGTGTTCAGAAAGTTTCTCTGGGCTCAGGGTAAATTAATCTCTCCTCTGCCTGTTCTCTTTTTTCTTCTCTTAAGGTAATTTCCCCACTTAAATGGTTCTGGGCAAATGGTTTTCTTTAGAGCAAAAAGTGTAAAAGTACCTACTGGACAATCACATCCCAGACTTATTTATTTTGTCTGTTACTAAAACAAGAACATTGATTAGTCTCCAATTACTGCCCATCAACTTGGGAATGACTGAAAGTAATTATATTTGAGGATTAGTGAAATTAAGTCTCCAAAGACATGGTGCCTTTCGGTTTTTTAATACTGTTGATTGTGTCTTTCTGCTCTGTGTGCCATAAAAGTAATAAAATTTAAATATTTTATAAAAGTGATTTGTGATGGATGGTGGTATGGAACAGATCCAGTGGTTCAGTTTATCTATGATTTAAAAATCCCCACAAGGAAAGCCTTAAATGCTTCCATCTATCCCCCATTATGTATATATCATCTTGATCAGAAAGACTTTCTTGGTAATAAAGCTCCTCTATTTAGCTTGCTATGAGTGTGCTGCCTTCAGATGGTTTCTTTTTAATGGATGGCATGGAAAACTCCTCCAAGGCCAAAAACAAGTGAATGAGATTTATTAATCCTGTAGCCCCTGTCACTCATGATAGTGCTAATAATCCCTAAGCCTTACATCATGTCTAACATCTCATGTAACAAATGCATCTTGGACAGACGAACAATAAATCCCTTGTGCACCCGGCTCCCTCCTCCTCTCCCTTGATGAGGAAGGGTGGATTTGGTGCAGCTCTTTCCATCTGCCCTGGTTCTTTCTTGTTCCCCGTGCTGGCAAGGGGCTGACACTGCCCCAGTCCTTCTCAAGGGGAAGTCTCCTCTGAAGCAGTCAGTATTTGTCACTGTATTTGCAGTCAGGGTAGCGGTAGGCAAAACGTGAATTGCAAGACCGTAAAGGTTTCAGGAGCTCTGCCAGCTTTGCAACCACCTCATTGACGCCCTGGTCATCAGTGAGGCCATTAGCACAGTGCTGCAGGAAATTGTCTATTTTCTCCTGCAGGGGTTGTGGGAATTTTCCCCCCAGTAGCTGAGGCAAAAGCTCTCGACAGACCATGATGAGGCTGTGCTTCTCTCCAATGGAGTTACAGGACACAGATGCAGACTGGCAGTCCATAGTCAAACAACTGAATATATCTTGGTATTCCTGCTGTTCATCTGTCAGCTGGCTCCCTGTTAGAGACAATTAAACCTGTTGTTAGAAGCACAGGAGAGAAACCTTGCATAATCACTTATATCTGTACCTCTGTACTAACTTGAGGTTTGGTACTATCTAAAGGATACAGCTGTCTATCACCACAGAGGACTCTGAAGTTGAGTATGGTCCAGTTCTCTCACTCCTGAAAGATATTTATCTTTCTGAATGATCGACCTAGACAGAGCCTCCCGACAGAGGAAGTGGAGAGGAATTCGTTGAGTCAAACCAACACAGAAAAAAAATGAGAAGAACAGAATACTAACCAAAAACATGGAGTTCCAAAAAAAACCAAAACACCCAAAAACCCACAAATAGTCAAACCCATCATTTTTCCATGTTACCCAATATCATTAAATTGCAATGGTGGCTCATCTAGCTGAAGTCAACAGTAATAGCTGTTGGGACAAGAAAAAGAAACCCAGTGGAAAATTCTCTGACAGCTGCTTCTGAGTATTTGAGATCTACTGAGCTGAATGTGTGAGCTAAACAAAGACCTCTTGAAAAATTCAACATTCATAATTAGATTGTTAAATTATCAGATGAATAGTCTTTGACTAGACCATTCCAGGACTAAAGCAATGCAACCTTTGAAAAGTGAATAGTAACCCTTGATTTGATGCAAAAACGACAAAAGAGGGATTTTGTTGCTGTAACAATAATGATGGTTAATTAACATGATAAACTCACCAAAAAAAGAGTCCGATTCGACCCAGTTCTTCAAACAAATGAAATTATGAAATTTCTACTTGCAAATATTGGCATATGTGTGGCGAAAAATTTAGAAAGACTTCAAATGAGATTGTTCAACACTGTGCACACTGAATGCTTCTGCCAACCACAGAGGGGGCCGGGCAGGACGTCAGCACCCACAGTGTGTCACCAAGCTGCCGGCAGCACAAACAAAATGCCTGTCACCTCCCTGGCTCAGCACCAGGATGGGAGGAGCTGCCGGTGCTTCTGATGTTGGTAAAATTCTTTGCAAAACTTTTGATTATTTAACTTAATAAGTGATGTTTTGTTGATTAAACAAAGAGAAAAAAAAATCAGTAGCAAGACTGAGCATGGCTGGTGAAGGATTTGTTTCCCTTGTCTCGCTCAGCCCTCCTGCGACAGATGCGCAGCCACAGGACCCCGCTGAGTACCTTCCTCCTTGTCGATGATCCCCAGTGTGCTGGCATCCCGGATGAACAGATGCCCGTTGCTAAATACACCGAAGGTGCCAGCGTCCACGTGAGTGAAGTAGAAGAAATAGTTGAGGTCGTTGGTGCCCAGGAAGCGGAGGATGGCGAGGAGCTGGAGGGCCAGGTCGGCGGCCACCTCAGGGGCTGCGCCATAGAAGTCGCGCAGAGGCCGGGTGCTGGCACTGACCAAGAGTCTCCCACAGGAACCCAGGTATCGTGGAAAGGGCCATCCCTCCACATCAGGGAAGATCTGCCGTGGAGAGCAAGAATGGGTAGGTTGCCCTCTGGTCACTGCGTTCTGCCCGTGGACCCACCTCCTTCCCAGGGGACCTTCAAGCATCCTGACTGGCCTGAGGCAGCAACGTTGGTGTCACGTTTTGCTTTCTAAAGAGGCTTCCTCATCCCAGACTGCTTGGCAGCCAGGGAACTGTCTGCTCCATCCTGGAGCAGCTGTGCTGCTTCCCCTCACATACCTCCGCTTTATTTTTTTTTTCAAATTAAAGAAGAAGAATCTGGTATATCAAGACTTCTTCAATGAAGACTACTTACTGGAAAGCCCAAGATAATGTATTTCAAATTCATTAAAATGTTAGGCATCGAAGAGCTAATTTTTGGTGTCTTTATGGAACTTTTGAAGGGTCATGAGTACTTCATAGTTGAAGCCATGGCTTAGAGGTGAGGTGGGGCTAAAGCAGTTTTCACTGAATTGTCCCTTATAAAATGGCCAGGAATTTCTTACAACTTAGCAGGTTCAGAGACACAAGTTCTGTGTGTCTGCTACAGTGGGGACACCTGGGCTGTGCTCCCCACATCCCTGCAGGTCATGCTAGCTGGGCAGTTATCCCAGGTGGAAACCAAGCTCCATGACTGCTGAGCAGTGCCAACATAAAGATTTCCACCATCTGCACTACAACTTCTCTGTGTCTCCCCAACACCCCAGACCCTGCCAAAGTGGGGTTTTGAACTTGTTCAGTTTCATATTTAAGTTGCTTTTCCCTTCTGCTGTGAAGATTGCGAACCCATGTAAAGTCAAACCATTTCTCCTTAGCATATTTTTCTTACCCCTTTAAGCTGCATTCCCATATTTTTACAGTGCTGAGAGCTGCAGTCTCATGCCCCAGCAAGCCCTGACCCCTGGGAGATTCCAAGAGCACCAGCATCATTCTCCTGCCATGGGACTGGGCAGAGCCCTGAGCCTTGTTGAGGGCAATGGTGGCCTGTGGCAGGAGAGAGATGTTGCTGTAGACCCTCTTCTTCGTGGTACCTCAGACTGTTCCAGGAGGAAACAATGAGATCTCAAAGTGGGATGGTGGTTGGTAAAGGTGAGGATACTGTCTAGGAAATGTGTAATGAAAGAGGAAACTATGTGCCAGGTATGTTAACAGGGGACCAGGGGAGGGATGCAAGACCTCCCCAGCCTCCCAACTTAGAGGTCAGTTGTGTTTGGGATTCCACCTCTGCAAGGAAGCACTTTGCCACAGAGATTGTTACAATCTCTGGCATAGAGATGGGAAAAACAGCACTGGCACATAGAACCTGGGAATTCTATGCTCCCCAACCAATGTTCAACCTCAACACTGAATCTTGGTCCTCCCATGCTAAAATGTTCTCTTTCTCTTTTAGAAACAGCTGTGATTTTAAGTCATACATTAGCAATGCAGACATAACCCTGCAAAGTATTGGGGATGTGTCAAACCCTGACTTTCACAGTGTGCTAATGCAATAACCCATCTGTGTTCTGGAATATTTAAGGGGCTGGGCATTCGTATCTCTCCACAACTTCACAGGCTGACACAAAGAGCACAGCAGGAGTCTGCCTGGCTTCAGCCATCAAACCCCATAGAGGAAACATCCTTAATGAAGGATAGGGAGCTTGCCAAAGGCCACGGAGGGGACTTGTCTGCAGCTGGGAGCTGGCACACATCTCATCTGAGGATTCACTTGCCAGGGACTGTGGGGAGGTGTTTCAAGCTGGGACAAGGTGGTACATACCTGTAACAAGATGGGGTGTGAATTCACTGACAAAGTGTACAACAGGCGTAATTTGTCACGGTCGGTGAGGTGGTCCATGTAGATGCTGCCGGCGTCTGGCACCTCAGCATAGCGCCGCACGATCCTGTCCAGGAGACGCTGGGATGGGCAGCGTAGCATTGGGCTAGAGAGGCCCTGGACAGAAAGGAAAACAGGACAAAGATGTTTATTTTCCAGCCTGAGATGTTGTGCTTGGCCCACTCTGGGGGTATGGTCACCTCTGTGCTCTGCCCACTCCATCTCTACCCCTGCGGCACAGCTGTGGATAGGTAGAGGCACATGGAGGGGATCTCTCCCTCCTAGGGAAAAAAACATCCTGTGCCATCCAAAAATGCCTGTTTACAACTCAGGTTGCCACAACAGCATCCAGTCTTTGCCACACAGTCATGAGCACTGCAAACCTCAGGGCTCCCAGACTGTGTGGCACCACGTTGTTGGGTGCTGGTGAGCCTCCTCCCTCTGCCTGGGTTTCCAGCCCTGGCATCCCAGCTCAGGTCGCTGGTGGAGGCCTCCCCATCATTCAGCCGGTGAGTCACTTCCCTCGTTAAATAATATCTTCAAATCACTTTGCTGTTTGTTTAACCTGTGAGCAGCTTTCTTGGAAATAATATTTGCTGTGGTCAGTAAACATGCTTTAAAAGTGTAAACAAGCACTGTACGTAGGTACAAGCACAGAACATATTGTCTCTTCGATAAACTTGTGCGTTAACTATCAAAACCAAATTTGAATAGCTTGTGCATATTTATTTATTTTTTGTAAACGTCAGCAACAAGCAAAGAACTATAGGGCTAATGGAGTCCACCACCACTGTACCTCACCTTCCAGATCTGGAGGTTTGATGTGTAAAATTGCACAAGCAATGTATTGCTGGAATAAACAGGATAGAAATTTATAGCTTGGTAGTCAAGAAAGCCCTTTGTTTTGAAGTCAATCTTCCCTAATAGCCAAGGAGAGCAGATGTACAGAGAGCTGCCTAGAGTGGTAGAGAGACACTGCCCTGCCATGCCTCTGCTGGGGAAGGTAATTAAGGTTTTGCTAAACCTTTTTCTTCCAAATGATCCTTGTAGTCAAATTTACTCTTTTGGGTTTTCTTTATAATATGGTGTCTGGGAGATTTGCTTCAGAGGAAAAGACACTGGAGCTCACACTGCTCCCTGCCATTCTTCATGCTGAGAGAAAAGATTTGACTCAGGATGTCCCCAAGTCATTTGGTAACTCTGAGGTAGGTCTCTCTCAGCTCTTCCTGCACGAGCTGTTCATTTGGCATAAAACACGGTATTACCCGGTCATGACAAAGAAAAGAACAAACAAGGAAAGGAGGAGTGTGCCACTCTCCCAGTCAGAGGTGGAAAGGGGGTCTGGACCTCCCATGTTCCCTCTTCTGTCTCCCTGCTGGCCTCAGTGAGATCCCAGCAGCTCCCTCCTTGGCCATTGGCTTCACGAAACAAGCCCTGAATGCCAATAGTTGCTTAGAACTACCTGAGAATCTCAACCCCACCTGGAGTATTGTTTTCTATAGCTGAAGAACCATTTTTTTCCCCAAGACAATAAACGATTTGTCAAAAATAGGTATTCTCAGTCTTTGTACATTCCTCTCCTCTGGTGTAGCCTCATTAAGAAAATATTTTTCCATCTAATTATATAAAACAATCAAAGGAGGCAGGGAAAGGGATGGCTATGGAGTTCTGTTTTGCAGCACTTGCAGGCATGTTGTGGCTGACTCTGTCACTTTCTTATCGAAGGAAAAGTGAGAAAACCCGAGCAGAAGAAAGCTGTGTTAAAGGAGACACAAATGGTGGATAGAGTCTTCCAGCTCAGCAAAGATCTGCATCCGAAGTTTGAAAGCCTTGCTGTCTCGAGGAGTTTGCAATTCAAAAGCTGAGGTCCTTGAGAGTACACAATAGGAACAAAAATCATGGTGGCAGAGAATGCATGAAAGTTACAGTTTGGATTTTTTTCCAAGGTTGGAGCTCATCCTGTTAACACAGACACGGACATGTGCTGTATACAGTGGTCACAGCTCCTTTATTCCCAAGGAACAATTTCAGGCATACCAGTGGTGGTGCAGGAACAGAGAAGCAGGGCTGGGTGCTGCTGTATTTATATCATCAGTGCAGCTTCCTATGATTTAGGCCACAGCTGGACAGTGGGGCCTTTTGATTTTGGCAGAGCTACTTAAAAGCTTAAAGTTCAGCATCTGCTTGAGTGTTTCAGAGGAGTGGGGCCTCTCCTTCCAGCAGACTGATGGAAACATCTCTACAGCAGAAAAGGAGGTGTAGTTGTAAACATTGTCAGACAAAAACTGTTGATGGAGGAAGAATATGAAGAACACATATTTGAAACACTGGATATACTGATTTGCCTGAGAATACCTTAAGTCCTTTGTAGCATCTTATCACCCCAGAGAATAAGACATTACAGCCAGCCTGATACATTGTTTGTGATTGATATGGAAAGCTTCTTATTTACTTTGATCAAATTCCCAGATTTTTATATCTGATAATAAGCAGTTCCTGTGCTCAACTGTGATTTTCTTTTCTTACTGCACAGTATGTGATGTGTTTTAAATCCCTATGAATGCATACGTATGTTCATCTAGTGTGGATGCACCCAGAGCTTTCTTTAATACTAAGATGACTTCTGGAATACAACTTTTCCTCACTTTCTCAGCCAGCTGAGGATAGATGGCACAGCTCAGGAGCACTGCCACCACCTGCCCCATGCACCACTGCTGGGTGCAGCCTCCTCAAATGACCAGGTTTGGGATGGGGTCCAGGATGAAATATTTGCATGTAGGTATCAAAGCACCTGTACCTCCTGGGTGTTTGAATCCAAGGGTTTCATTCACACACACACACCCCAAAAAAAGAGAGAATCTGAGGACACCACTGTGCCTCTTCCCCACTGAAGGCACCTCCTGCAATGGGAGGTTGGAGGCAGCTGGTGCCAGCAGGTTTACTGAAGCACATCTCTGATGGTGAGGTGCAGGGGCTGAGAGGTGGCTCTGGAAGCCCAGTGGCACCCATCCTTTCTTAGGACAGAGTAGCTGTCAGAGCAGCGAGCTGCTGCCTATGAGCTGTGAGCAAAGTCGTGTGTATTGGACACATTACCATGGTGCTGGCTCATCCACCAGGGGCTGGTTGAGGTCCTGGTCAATAGTTTCAATCAGCATATCCTAGAAAGAGGAGCTGAAAATGGCTGCCTTTTCACCACGGTACTGCTTTCCTCTGTCTGCCTTCAGCATTTTCCAGGCTGTGCTTTGTAGGCAGGGTTGTAAATTTGCCCTACTGTGCTGAAACCAACCCATCTGTGCTAAAACTGCTGGTCTGTGCTGAAACTAACCCACTTTTTTTTGTTGTTCTTCCCTCTCAAACAGGAAAAGCATGCAGAGTGCTTTCAGGTGATGAGCTCCTGGGTGAAGCAGCGGGTGGCTGGGGCTACCATGAAGGCTGAGCCCAGTAAAGATTTTCAGTGTGGTGGGTGAAATAATCATTGTGTCAGGCAGCCCAGCTGACAGCTGGGTCAGGCAGGGCAGGGAGCATAAAGTATAAAAACATCACTTCATGGTCTGTCATTTTGATTCAAGCATGTTATGGTTTGCTGTAATTCTCTGCTCTATAGGATGAAATTATTGAAGCCCATTAGCTGTCCTCAGTGCTGCTATATAGGAGAAACTGCAGGCAGGGAAGTGCAGACACCACTGGGTGACCACAGCTTTGTGTAAGAGGACCAGCATCGTTTTAGGCATCAACAGCAGTATGCTCTTAACACCTCTGAAAAGTAAGAAAAAAAAAAAAAAAGAAAAAAAAAAGAAGAGACAGAAGAAAAGTGATGTAGCTAAGAATCTGCAGTGATGAGTGGTACCCCTAAGAAACCCCCCCCTCAACAGATGATGCTGGGTTACCAGCAGTTGTTTGTCCAGCCAACACTGCAGAAGGGCAGTAGCACTGGGCTGGGGTGCAGTCAGAGATGCTCCTATATCTTTCAGTTCTAAAAAGGGTGAGGAGAGTGAGTAGAGAGGAATGGGAACCTTGGCTCTGTGGGGCTGGACAGCTTGGGGAATCACCCCATAAGCTGTATAGGCCCACAGGGCTTGGGTCTGAGGGGGGTCCCACGTACATACTAACACACACTGTATGACTGAGCTCATTCACAATCTTAAATAGAGATTGCTGCTGAAATTTGGAGGGGGACAGTAGGTCCCACAGTCTCTGGATTGCTATGCTTCCCTGTGGATTCAAGCCTATATGCTGTTAGGAGTGATTTATATCCAGGTTTGGTTTCCCTGCTTGATCTACAGAACCAAAGAACCATGAAAACATGAGTGGAAAAATCCTGAGGCTGGTGTGCAAAGGTCTGGGACTCTCTGCCTCTTCTCCATATAAAAAAAACTGCAAGTGTTGCTGAAATGTCCCAGGGGCTTCATCCCTGGCATGTCCCCCCATGTTGGCCCCTGAAGCTGGCTACAGAGCTGTCCTGGAGCCAGGGTCAGCTCAGCTTCCCACTGCTTTATGGGGAAATTCAACCCTGTGGGAGAAACTGGATATGTGCAAGGACACACGATTCCCCAGGCAGAGACTCCACGTGATGTGATGTGTCCATGTGTTCATGCGTGTGTGTGAGCACCCAGCCAGCTCAGCCAGGGATTCAGATTCAGAGAGGACAGGGTAGGGAAAGCTGTACAGCAACATCAAAAGCCTTTTGAGGAGAAAGATTCTCTAAGCTAAGGACTGAACTTCACATCACATCTGAGGTACCACAGCGCTACATTTCTCCAGAGACTTTTTCAACCAGCAAATGGAACTCCTCCTGTTTCACAGTGCTGTGGGGGCAGTGTAGTTTTGCATGAACCCCATGGACACTCCAGCAATGCCAGAGGGTCTGACACCACACCTTGCCCTCCTGCAGCCTCCTTCTAAGCTTGGGGGATGGTGATGATCAGTGGGTGCCTGGGAAACTGGTGCCTGACACCCAGGAAATGTCCTTGCTCTGAGTGAAAGCGATGCATGTCTGCCCCTGCTTCCCAGCCCCTCTCCTGGGGTTACTAGAAAAAGTACAGCGTCTCTTTTATAAAAAAAAAATTTCCCTACCTGACATGTGTCCTCCTGCACCTCACCTCCTGGAAGGGAGGGTGATGGCTTCAAGGTGACCTGCCCTGTGGGGCTCTCAGTTACTCAGGTGAGATGTCTTGGGGTAGCTCAGGCACTAGCCCTGGCACTGCTCCTGCTGCTGTTCCTGCAAGCATGGGGTCTCCAGCTCTTCCTCCTCAGGTGTGTGGCTCCATGGGGTAACAGAAGCGGAAAAACTAAAGCTAAAATACTAAAACACTAAAAAAGCACTCAGCAAAGCTGAGTGTATGGATACAGCATTGTGCAGGCAGGAGGAAGCAGTTGCCTTTATAGAAAAAAAAGTAACTTTTTCACAGCTACTTCTGTTTTGTAAGGGTGGAGAAGTCCTTGTATAACCCTTTGTCTCTCAGGGTCTTGTTTAGAGTAGGTCCAACCTCCACCCTGCCCTTTGATCCTTGCCAGTGCATATTGCAGCACTTTGTTATTGTTTAGATGGGCTGGGGAAATGTGTGTGCATTTAGAAAGGGGACTTTGGTGTACTCAGTGGCACCCCTCAGCTGGTGAGTGCTCGGATGCTGTCTCTCCTCTGGAGCCTGACAGCTCTGCCCATCCAGCCCTGTCCGTGTCTCCATCTCTCTGTGCCAGGAAATGTCCCAGGGTTGCCTGTCTGCCTGTCTGCCTGGTGGCAGTGACGTCCCTTAACGTGCCTGTCCTGGCTTCCCCTGTGACACCCCAGGACTGTGACAGAAAGGGCAGAATGCTTCCTCATGTGTGAGATCATTTGCTATAGGTGATGAGTGGGTGAGGAATTGAGGCTCTGTCTCCAGCTGCCCACATGGCTCACCCTGCTGGACACAAGCAGAGGGATCCAAGCTGCCCCAGTCCTGGGACCAGAGCAAAATCACTTTCAAGGCATGGGCAGCCCTTTTACATGTAACCCATGATAGGACATTAAAAACAAAAACAAAACCAAAACCAAAACCAAAAATCAACAGTAGAAATATCTGCACTTGAGCTGTCACTGTATTTGTGTCCATGGCCCTATGCTACCTCCATGTCTGAAAGCCAGTGGGCTCTGCAGCTTTCCATTGGCCTTCAGCCACAGTGTGGAATGGAGCCAGGGGTTGGTGCTCTCCTTCCCAGGCCCAAGCCACCGCATCACCTATGTCTGCAGGGGCTTGGTTCTGAATTTTTCTCCCCACTTTTGCTTCTCCCTTGTGGTGGGTGGGCTTGGCTGGGGACACCGCCTGCTCTCCATCAGCAGAGACAGAATGGGGAGGACCAACCATCACCCAACTCTCCCTCTCCCCAGAAAGTCCCGGCAGCCATTTCTGTTCTTCAGACACCCTTTTTTTTTTTTTTTTTTTTTACCCCCTCCAAACCCACCCAGCACACCCCTGGGCAGTGTGGGGTGCAGGGGTGGGGGGGGGAACACCACAAGGGAGGGGACATGACACCGTGGGCACACGGACCTGTACCAGGTCGGGGGTGAGGCGCTTGGCCTTCAGCCACTTCTGGAAGCGCTGGGTGCGGCGCAGGGCACGCTCCAGGCTGCAGGTCTTGGTCTTCATCAGGGAGGTGCAGATGCGCTTGTCGGCCCGGTCGTGCCGGTACTTGGAGGTCAGCCGGGTGATGTCGACCGTCCGCCAGGTTTTGGCATCGTCGGTGTAGTTGCCTGAGTAGCTGAGGAGGTAGCTGGGGGGCAGCTTGAAATGAGAAGAAAGCCAGGTGTCAAACCTGCCAAACCAAAACGAGAGCCCCATGGAGAGCAGGTTAACAAGCAACACTGACACCCCACGGCAACACCGGCACCACCACAGTCGCTCGCCCCACCGCTGGCCCCGGGAGCTTTTGGCCGTCACGTGGCAAAGGCCAAGAGGCCTCGGGGAAGGTGTCCCAGGGTGCTGGGGTGGGGCAGGGGGTCAAAGTTGATCGCTGAAGAACCACGCTTTGGGAGAAATGTTTGTCTTTGTTTCATGCTCAAACCATCCCATGGGGTGGGGGTGACACGCCCAGATGGAGCCTTTTGGGAGGTATTGAAGGGAGAGGGCTGCAGGGTCTCAGTTCAAGAGGAATCTTTGGAGTTTCTAAATCTCCTTAATCCCAGAGAAAGTGGCCCAAAAAGGAGTACTCAGCACTTCAAAGGACCCTGAAGAACAAAACCTCCTAACAAAAAAAAAATATATTTGGGAATACCAAAATGACCTTTTGTTTTGAAGTGGTGACCTTACTCAGGAACAAGGTTGACAGGCTCCCCCATAACATCAGTGGCTCTATCTTACCAGTCAGGAGGGGTGACAGGGCTTGAGGTGTGAAGGGGACATAGGAGGACACGTGCCCTGGGTGTGTGGTGCCACTGTATCCATGGAGATCTTGCATTGATCTGCTCCCCCAACACAGACACAGGAGGGGAGCATATGGGCTGGGTAATTAGGCTCTGACAATTTTTTTTTGTTTCAGCAGCCCCCTCAGCCCTGCCCACACACGTGTAGCACATGCAGGAGTTGAGGAGCATGGTGCCTTTTTTAAAGTGTGTCTGTAACCTGTTCTGTGAAAGCATCTGAACTCTGACCTTTTGGGTTGGTCAACGTCATGCATTCACTGTCTCTAAAATCTCCTGCCTGAATACGTAAGAAAACACGTTTGAATTTCATCTCACCATAAATTAAAGCTGATGGATCAGGAGTGAAACAGGAGAGGTAAGAAGTTCCCTGCAGGATTAGCTAGCTGGAGTTAGATGACAAGATTTAAACAAATCTGAAAAGGTGAAGCTGAGCTTTCCTTTTGACTTCCAGTTGGGAAATCAGTGCCGAGAAATTTTGGGGTGATTAATCTCCTCTGATTTCGGGCAAATAACTGACCTGGTGACTGTAGCAGCCTGCTGTGACTAGAGACCCCTCTTGAAGGCAGATCTTTGCACCCCTTCCCCACCATCTTCACCAGAGGCATTAGAAAGTAAGTTTTCCTAAATCCTGGTGCTTGCATGAGTAGACTTTGGGGAGGGGTTCAGGTATTTCAGTCATCTGAGCACTTTGCCCAACAAGAAATTGAAGCTTCCCCATCATTAGGGCATCTAACATGAAAATAAACATCTTGTTTGGGGTTTTTTTGTTTGCTTTGGGTTTTTTGTTTGTTTTGTTTTTGTTATTGTGGGGTTTTTTGTTATTTCTTTTGGTTTTTTGGTTTTTTTTTTGTTTTTTTTTTGTTTTTGTTTTTTGGTGGGTTGTTGTTTTTGGGTTTTTTGGTATTGTTTTTCGCTAGAACTAAAGAGCAGAGAATAATTGCTATGCCTCAATGTGATTTGTTGTGCCTCACGATGACCCCTCCCATTGCCTAATATACAAAGCAGGCACAGTGTGCCAGGCACGTACAGGGATGAGAAAGCTATGGGCTAGGTTCCTTTCCTTTCCTTTCCTTTCCTTTCCTTTCCTTTCCTTTCCTTTCCTTTCCTTTCCTTTCCTTTCCTTTCCTTTCCTTTCCTTTCCTTTCCTTTCCTTTCCTTTCCTTTCCTTTCCTTTCCTTTCCTTTCCTTTCCTTTCCTTTCCTTTCCTTCCTTTCCTTTCCTTTCCTTCCTTTCCTCTCCTTTCCTCTCCTCTCCTCTCCTCTCCTCTCCTCTCCTCTCCTCTCCTCTCCTCTCCTCTCCTCTCCTCTCCTCTCCTCTCCTCTCCTCTCCTCTCCTCTCCTCTCCTCTCCTCTCCTCTCCTCTCTCTCCTCTCCTCTCCTCTCCTCTCCTCTCCTCTCCTCTCCTCTCCTCCCTCCCCTCCCCCTCCCTCCCCTCCCCTCCCCTCCCCTCCCCTCCCCTCCCCTCCCCTCCCCTCCCCCTCCCCTCCCCTCCCTCCCCTCCCCTCCCCTCCCCTCCCCTCCCCTCCCCTCTCCTCTCCTCTCCTCTCCTCTCCTCTCCTCTCCTCTCCTCTCCTCTCCTCTCCTCTCCTCTCCTCTCCTCTCCTCTCCTCTCCTCTCCTCTCCTCTCCTCTCCTCTCCTCTCCTCTCCTCTCCTCTCCTCTCCTCTCCTCTCCTCTCCTCTCCTCTCCTCTCCTCTCCTCTCCTCTCCTCTCCTCTCCTCTCTCCCTTCCCTTTCCTTCTCTTCCCTTCTCTTTTCTCTTCCTTTCTTTAGCTGCCTCCTGCTCACAGGCAGCACATGGATGTGTGAAATCCAGTGCTGAGCCTTAGTTTCAGTGAACATGGAGCAATTTCCTCTGCAGAGTTCCCAGGGGAGAGCCACGTGGGCCTGGGAGCCCAGCATGGGGTGCAGCAATTCTGTATTTGGCATCATTTCTGGGCAGCACAGCACTGGCCTGGCACACTCACTAGATATTTTCAAGATTCATCATCAGGTTGTGCTGTAAAAATAATTCACTCTCAGATGAAACCTTTTATCTGAGGGCCTGAATGTGTTTTAATTAAGACTTTCAGTAAGATATGTGTGAATGTCTAAGTTATGAACTACGGGTTTTAGATAAAGCCAGAACTATCTATTGAAGATCAAACTTGTTTGGTTTTTTTTTTTCATGAGGAAATGAAGCATTTTGTTTCAGCCAAAATAATTCTGCTTGCATTTGGAGTTTTTAATTAAAGAATTTTGGTTTAAGGCCTACTTTAAAAAAAAAAATGAAAAAGAGAGAGAGAGAGAGAGGAATAAAACCATATAAAACCCCACCAAATTGAAGTATTCCATCTTTTTTCAGACTTCTTTCCCATCACTTTTGGCCAAAGCTCGTCACCAGCATTGGCATAACTCTGCAAATAGTTTTGGTCAGCTCAGTTTCATAGTGATAGTGTTTTGAAAATCTAATATTTTACAAAAACTTCTGCTGCTCCCTGTTCTCCGGACAGTTGGTAGGCAGGCTCTGGTATTCTCATTTACAGATGGATACATTTGGGTGAAGATAGGAGAAGTAAAAAACCTTAGAGCACAAGATGAATCATCATTCTGGGAACAGAACCTGAATCTTTTTACTCCTTAGTCAAGTGTAAATGCATGTCACAACTCCCGGAAATGATGGAGAATTAATGAAGCATGTTCTAATGAGGATTAACACAGAGAAGAGCCAAGCCCCATCCACCTTTGTGAACATGGGAAAAGGTACCTGAAGGTGGATCAAAGTGCTTAAGTGCCACTGAAATTTCCCCATTTAACCTTCTACTTGCCAAAAATTCATGGCATCTCAAGAAATTAAGTGGGAGGACAAGTTCAGCCCCTGCAAAGAAAAGCCTGAAGCTGACTGCTCAGGAGAACATTTTTAAAAGTCACCTTTTCCAAAGTGCTCGAAGCAGAACTGCACGTAATCATTTATTTGTGTGCTGCATGGCTTGTGGGAAACCAACTGCGAGCTTGCAGGAGAGAGAAAAAAAGTCTCAGGTTTAGGGAGCCCCTCTGCCTTGCCCGAGGCAGAAGTGATGTATGTATGTATGTGCTCCCACACGTTTGTGGTTCCACACTCCCAGACCCTGCTTGTACCCTCTGCACACCCGCACCCCTTTACCGCTCTCTCCCGGAGGAAAACCAGCTTGAGGGGCTCCTGCTTTTGCTCACGTAGCATCTCTTACCTGTTAACTAGGAGGCAGTTGCTGGTTGCAGCAGTCTACTGCTATTTTCAGCTAAGGAAGCTGCACAGCCCCAGCCTCCCCAGTAGCCAAGCAGGAATAACCAACAGGTTTGTACCCAGTGGCAAGTCCCTAAAAGCCTGCACAGGTGGGTGGCAAAGGGGCCACGGGAGGTGGAACAGAGGGAAGGAGCCAACTCCCACACCACTCTACTACTACAGAGAATAAAATGTAGGGCAGTCTGTAGCCTGAATGCAGCCTGACCTGCTGTAGACTCACACCAGCCCATGTCAGCCAGCTGAACGCACTGATTGCAAATCCATCCTGCTTTGGGACAGGAACCCCAGCTGGCCTGGGAGAAATCTGGTGTTGCTGACCTGGCCCTTCTTAGTGCCTCTGCACCTTACTGAACACCCTGGAATCACCCTTGGCACAAGCTAGGGGGACAGAAAGCCAAGAGAGCAAAGCACTGAGAGCTGGATCCCCAGCAGTGCTGCAGCAAGGGGTGCCCTGGCTTAGCAAAGCCACAAGCTGCCTGTTTGTAGCTGCAGTAAGGGATGGATGGAGGGATGGATGGATGGATGGATGAATGGATGGATCTATGGATGGATCTATGGGTGGATGTTGGGATGGATGGATGGATGGATGGATGTCTGGTATTACAAGTCCATCCCAGACAAACCATTATAGTTTTACTATGCTGCATTTTACAGTACAGTTTAAGATAAAAAATGGTGATTTGTCCACTATTATAATACTTATATTATACCATTAAAAATACAATTTTAATATAATAATTTCTTCTCTCCCCCAGGCTTTTATGTCTATAAAAGAAAGTGCATATAGCTCCATAAATCATATCAAACCCAATAAACCCTTCTTCTGCCAAGCACTGCCTTTAACTTTCTCTTCAAATACATTGGCAACATTTTCTCTGCTCTAGTCAGATACACTCTGCGTTGAAGCCTAAAACTGAGTGGATCAGTTTGATGTCTGCTTGGACAGCGTTTGTCTCATCAGCTTCAAGCCAGATGCAATTTCTACCTCTGCCTTCAAGTTCTCACAGAAACCTCCCAAAAGCTTACTAATAACTTAGATCCATCTATTTTCAAGCATGTAGGTAATCTGATGTGCAAAAGTCCTCATGCCTCAGGCAGGTTTAGATTGCTTTTGATGTTAGCTAATATGCACGTGAAATTCTGCACATTGGTGCACCTGGTACAAAATTATATGGCATGTTTATATGTTTGTAGTTAACATAGTCTGTGGGGAGCGTACAAAACTAACCCCCCACTTTGCCTTTACTCAGTTGCTCATAATAAAATACTTCCAGTACATCTAGACAAACATCTAAACAACTTTTCTTTCCTCTTCTCTTCCCCCATCACCACCTTGAATTGTTTCGGAGCCACTCTCCATGTATAAAGTTGTGCCTTTTACTCCTGCCTTCAAATTATAATTCAGGGCTGAAGTCTGATCATGTTTGTGTGGCCTTAAAAGAAAAGAGACAAAGCTGCAGCTTATAGAAATTAATTAAAATACTAGTGCTGTAATGGCAACTGGATTCTAGGTTACTCTTAGATTGTCGTTCATTAAAGTAATTGGAAACACAGACAAGCAACTGTAAAGTTACTATGCAGAATGCTTTAAAAATTACTGTGCTGAGTTTCTGACCTTATTTCTTCTTTAAAGAACTTCTTGCAAATGGATGTCCCAATGCAGGCGTTGCACTTATCAAGTCCCAGGAAAGTCCGGCCAAAACTGTAGCTGTGTTTGATGTGGGGCGCAGGCGGAGAAGCTATTGCTGCTGTGGAAGTGTTAGAGCTCAGAGCCAAAACCAGGAGCAGCATCAACGAATCTGCAACTCTGGAGCCAAGGCAGCATATCCAGCGCCCCATCTACAGAAGCGGAGAGCTCTGCCTTTTACAAGTTACCCCTCTCTGTGCTTTTGCTCTCTTTTTTGGTGACCTCAGCCTGCAGCGGTGAGCCCCGAAACACAGCAAGACACGCTGGGTGCAGGAGACCCTGCCACAGTCCCCATCCTGCCAGCTGGTCACTGGCTCTATCGGCTTGAGGTTTGGGTGGGAAAGATATGATGTAGGGTGGGGAGAAGGAAATACATGGAGGATGCAGATAACTTCGGTTGCCATGGTTACCTTTCCTTTACTTGGAGCAGCTGCTCTGGCCCCTGCTGACCCTCCCATCAGCCAACTTGGAAAACATCACGAAGGAGTGCTCATCTGCACTTTGTGCAGACAAATGAAGGATATCCTGTCGCTGGAGCAAAGGGCATTTGCGGGACACTTTATAGAAAACGTTTTGGAAGGAATAATAGTGTAGCAAAAATGCACATCTTACCAGAAGCCAGACCCTTAGTGTTGCTTTGTTCCTGGAGATTTGTGATGGTGCGCGGTTGACTTCTCTGGTGCTTTCTTGGCTCAGTTTTCTCTCCTTACAGAAGCACTGAAAAGACTGTCAGGTGAAATCATTGCCAGTTTGTCTCTTGAAAATAGTGTTGTTTAGAAGCCATTGCACAGCAGTGTTCATGCCATGGAAAGCTGGGTAGCCTGAAGCTTTTCAAAACATCCAGCTGACGTAACAGCTCAGTCTCTAAGCTGCTCTTGAAAAATGGGGCTTTTCAACAAGACTTGTATTCTTTTGAATACCTGTTCCTGATGGTCCTCACACTGGGAGCAAGATAGAGAAAGGGATGGAGTATAAGGTGGGAGCTTGCCAGAGGTTTCAAATGCACTTTGAATGTACGGCAATCACACTCAAAAGTTGTTCTTATTAGGCCTAAGACCTTGAAAGTGACAGAAACTGCTGGCTACCCAGCCAGGCCCAGACGCTGGGTGCAGGACTATGCCTCTCCAGGGCCTGGCAGGGCTGGGGTGCAGGCATGGACCCTGGCAGGCTGCTTGAGGCAGCTGCTCAAGACCAGGAAAACACACATTGAACTGGTCTCTCTTTCTGTATCTTGGCTTTGTGATGGAACCAGTCCAGTCCCAAGCTGTCAGGTTTTGATTGTCACAGGAGGCTCTCCTGGGCCCTATCTCATCATGGGAGCAGTGACGAGCAGACTGAGGCTTTGGAGATTTCTCATCTCCTCAGCTGGACTACTCAGACCACGTGGGCAAGCCATTTCCTACCCCACTTTTTAAAGGAAAAAAAAAAAAAGTGCACAGTTGCCATTCTTCATTATCTCTTCCAGCCTTTAACTGCAACCTGATGGGATTAAGGGATGTGAGCACCACAGAAGTGCATGCTGGGCTCTGCCATTGCCCCTCACTTTCCAGGGGGGCTGCAGGAGGAGGGCAGCCCTAACAGTGCGGGGCAGCTCTTTCAAGCACAAAACACTCATTAGCTGTGGCACACGGGAGAGCTGGGGGTCTCCTCAACTCCCTGCCCTTGGGGGAGGTTGCTTCACCTCCTGGCGCGTCCCTATGTGCAAAACGGAGTTGGTGACATTTAGGGTTTGTCTACAGGGTGCAGCATGGACAGATGAGGATAATGAGCCCCACTGAGAGGGAAATGGGATGTAATGAACCCTGCCAGCCCTGCAAACGAGAGGGGATGGGCAGTGCTGGTACCCCAGGGAGTGCATTCAGCACTCTGCATTCTGCTGTGTTTACATTTGGCCTTATACTCCAGGATAAACCTCTGAAATAAGTTGGTGGAAAAAGCCATACCTGAGCTAAACACCAATATTCACTGCTTTCCACACCCAGAAATTTATCCCTGGCATTTCCTATTGCTGGTACATTGCTCTGCAGAAATCAGCCCTTCCCACTGTTTCCTGTGACACTCTCCATGCTCCCATGATCCCTGCGCAGCTATTTCCCGGATGGTACCAAAATTAAATGCCAGCAATCTGTCTTTATCTTCACTATGTAATACCTAAAATACGTATCTTTCATTTTCTTTAATAATTCAGTTGCCTGTCTTCAATCTTCAGTTTCCCACTGTAATTTTAAGAGCAGATATCCAGGCTTCTGTCTCCCAGGGCTTCATCCTGCACTGCCCCATATGAAAAGGGAAGGGCTTCAGTGTCTGGGGCTTGTAACTGGACATTTCCCCCAGCAAATCCTGTGCTCTGGTATGAAAAACCACTACACGAATAGCAGGGTTTCTGTTCTGCTAATGATGCCTTGATACCTGTGCTGCTGGTGCAGTTTGGGCATGTGCAAACGTTTATCTTTCCCTGCACCACCTTGGAGTGTTATATATTTTTATTCTAAAAATATATTTTTATATTTTATTCTAAAATATATTTTTATTTAAACAGTGGGATCTGGTCTGTCATGCCCACCTCAACTTGCTCCTGGCATTTGCACTTGCTCCCAGGGCCTGAGTCCTCTCTTTCCCTTAAGCATTTTTGCTCAGGCTAGGCTGTCCCTGAGCACAGATTATGAGTGTAAGAAACACCCAGTCATACTCATGGCATCGAAAACAAAATACTTCTGAACACACCTAAAATGGCAGCCTGGAAACCATGGCCTGCTGAGCTTTGTCAGAGGGTCTCTGCTTCTGAGAGCACCCTCTTTTAATGAGGTAGTTCAGTGGGTAGCCTCAAACCTGTAATTGTGTTCCTTTCCTTCTAGTAGCATAGGCATTATGGTCAAATGGGGAATGATCAGGTCCACAGCAGCCTTGTAGATCTACTGCTTGTGCCAGGTGGAAGTAGGTCAGATTTTCAGGGTGCTGATTAGAATGAGTTCTGCAGGAGCTGCTGAAGGACTGGGGACTGGTCCTAACAACCTAATGAGACCTTCATAAATCTTATAACAAGATGTTTCTGTGCAAAAACACATGAGAACAACCATGAGAATATGGAGCTGGTGGCCCTAATGAAAAAGCCTGGTTAGTTTTTAGAATTCATAGTTCCTAGAAATGTGCAGTGTGGACCAAAATGCATGGACTGCTCTGTCAAAGTCAGACCAAGCATAGAAAAGTTTTTGGAGTGGTTTCTGTTAACAGAGGTTAAAAGGTTTATTTAGCCTCTGTGCCCTGATCTGTCCTTTCTTCATATGCCACAAAGGGTGTGGAAACCCACCTAGCAACACAGCTTCACTCCCAGCTGCAACCCTGCAGGCAATGGAGCTACCAGATCCCAAAACCACTCATCTCTGCAGACCCCACTGGTTTGGGATTTGGAGGGGTATGGCTGTGGTTTCCAACCACTCATCAAGACAGGAAAGGACCTGCCCTCCCCTGCTGCTGGCTCTGCAGGATGTGAGGAGAGGACAGGCTGAATTTCCTAAGTATTTGTGGGATGAGATACACCTTTTACACCTCCCAGTCTCCACCCAATCCACCAACGCAGCCCAGCTGTTTCCCACTGCCTCTTTTCACCCCAGTTCCTTGCCCATCTCCCTCTGCCCTTAGGAGAGGGTTTAATGCAGGTGGAGCCTTGCAGCCTCCCTCCCTCTCCTCATCTCATCAGTGCTGTTGACTGGCTCACCCCAAGCAAAACATGATGCCAGCTCTGTGCTCTGGATCTTACTGGGTCACCCTGAAATGGCTTTGCAAAGCAGGAGACCTTTTAAATTAAGTATTTAATTAATTAGTTTTGGGTAGTCACCACTAAATGCTTCAGAACAGACCAGATACAAGGAGCAGAAGGTGCAGTGCTGCTGCTGTTTCTTAGCTCACATTGCCACCAGGGTCCTGGCTGCTACTGACCTGCACTTGCTCACAGGAACCTTGCTGCTTGGGCAATCTAAGCAGCAGGTTTCAGGTGTCAGGTCACCCCATTTTCCTCTTCAGCCCAGGTTTATTGCAAAAGAGCTTTTTCAGCAAGTAGGAGGTTGCTGAGCAACAGAGTATTGCCTGGTGGGTTGCAGGAGGGCTGCATCTCAGTGCCATGCACAGAAAAGAAAAACAATACAGGAAAAATCATACTCCTGCTGGGAAGGAGAGGCTCTTCCTGAGGTCCTTGGTTGGCCCTGTCTGTGTCCTGCTGCCTGCAGGGCCTGGGATAAGATGTTGGCTGCTGCACAGAGCAGCTCTGCAGGACAGGGTGGAAGTCAACTCAGGGTGTGGCACAACATGATTATTCCAAATAGCATTTTTATTAATCACATCCAAGATAATCATTAAACTATTGCCAAGTAACCAGTACAGACTTGATAGCGAGCTGCTTATCACTTCAATCCCAGTTCAGGTTGAATGTGTGTCTTAAGACCTAGAGTGGCTTGACACATTTTCAGCTCCTTCAAAATGAAAAATGTGTCTTTGAATGCTACAAAACTCATAACGTTTGGGAGGATGCGATCACTTCCTTTTTCTGCATTTTCCTCCTGATTGCCTGATTATGAAAGAAACATCTGTTTTGAAGGGATCTGCAACAGAAGATTTTTGTTCCAGTTGGTTTGTAATGGACAACTTCTGTTGAACACTCATATTATCTCCATCCTGTTTCTTTCCCTTTTTCTCTTGCAAAGAGATGAAAGATGGAAGAGAAAGGGAGAGGAAGAGAAAAAAACAAGCAAAAAAGCCCACAGCCCAGACTACAATATAGCCAGAAAAAGGGGCCACTGAGGTGTGGATAGTGTGAAACACCACAGCTAAGCTGGTAAAAAGGATATTTGAGCTTCAGTTCACTATGAGAAGATTTGACGCTGTGTGTCTGTGTATGGATTTTTCTACATTTTGAATCAATGAAAACACTAAAACAGGAACAAAAAATTGATATATTTTTTGCCTCACCAGGAAATAATTCCTATTGTTGGATAAGCCTGGATGTAATTAATAAGAAGCATCAATAATCTACTGTATCAGTAATACAGGAAAATAGGTGTTATTCTGTACCTGCATTATTTTTTTTTCCTTCTCTCTAACTCCATTCTTCTGTTGCAGAAGAGGAAACCTGCTGTTCAGAAATCTCTGCCTTTGTATACTGGTTGGCTGCTGGAAGAAAAAGCCAGATAGAAGAAAAGCCTTAGGCACTGTGGCCAACAGATAAGGCCAGTTCTACTTTGTGAATGGCTGAAATGTCAGTACAAAAGGCCACCAAATGCTATCAGCTACTTGGGTGTTTGCAGCATTCATGGGAAACCATGCCAAGCAGCACAAAGTGTTGAAGAGGATCCCAGATTTTGGTGCATCAGTGTCCACAAGCAGAAAAGAGATACAAGAATCTTGACCCTAAGGGAAAAATTGTAGTGAAAGGAAATTGGCTGCACACCAGATCAGGGTGTGCTGGTCACACCCTGCACAAACCATGCAGGAAAGAGGCTGTCTGGAGGAGGAGCTGTCTGGAAAGGGAACAAAGCTCATCAAGGAGCACTTGCACTCCATTGGTGGTGGCCTTGTAAAGAGAAGCAGCAGTGATGAATGTGCTCCTGGACTGTTCTTTCAACAAAGCAGCTCCTTAGCTGGGGTCCATGTGACAGTGTGTGAAACACTGGTGTGTGCATCTTGATTTTCCTTGATGATGGAAAGCATCTTGCAGCCCAGAAAGCCAAGCAGATCCTTGGCTGCATCAAGAGAAGCGTGGCCAGCAGGTCGAGGGCAGTGATTCTCCCCCTCTGCTCTGCTCTTGTGAGACCCCTCCTGGAGCACTGCATCCAGTTCTGGAGCCCCTGTTACCAGAAAGACATGGACGTGCTGGAGTGTGTCCAGAGAAGGGCCACGAGGATGATCAGAGGGCTGGAATACCTCTCCTATGATGACAGACTGAGAGAGTTGGGGTGATTCAGTCTGGAGAGGAGAAGGCTCCAAGGAGACCTTATTGTAGCCTCCCAGTATCTGAAGGGGACCTACAGGAAAGCTGGTGAGGGACTTTTTAGGATGTCAGGTAGTGATAGGACTAGGGGGAATGAGTTCAAACCAGAGGAAGAGAGATTTAGCTTAGATATTAGGAAGAAGTTCTTCACCATGAGGGTGGTGAGACACTGGGAGAGGTTGCCCAGAGAGGTGGTGGAAGCTCCATCCCTGGAAGTTTTTAAGGCCAGGCTGGAGAGGGCTCTGAGCAACCTGATCTGGTGGGAGGTGTCCCTGCCCATGGCAGGGGGGTTGGAACTACATGATCTTAAAGGTCCCTTCCAACCCTGAAAATTCAATGATTCTATGATACTGCAGCAAAAAAACCAATGCATCCATCCCCAGACAAAACAAATAAATAAAAAAGGATCTTCTTTCCAGAGAAAACAAAAAGCTTTCTCACATCATGCAATGTACCAGAAGGGAAAAGTCTACCCACAATATTTTTCTTGCTATTGATTCTGTGTCCCAGCAGTTAAAGGGATTAAAAATAATGCAGCCTTTCTGGTGTTGTAACTTCAGATTTTCTATCAAATTCCTCTGTGAGGCAGCAGCAGGACAAAAGAGGGTCATCTGCTGTAAAAATGACATAGCAGGGAGACACTCTTGGAATGGACTGTCTAATGAATTGGAGTTGTTAAAATAGCAGCCTGATTTTCAAGACCAAAGTGGAACACATTTAAAACATGGGTATGAAAAAATTCCTTCTGAACTAGTTGTCTGGTAAAGGAAAAACCTTTAAAAAGATATCCCCTGAAAGAATAGAGCGTGACAAATAGATGATCCAGTGGCAGGCTACTGACTTTGTCAAACAATGCATTTCTTTCTACACACTAATTTTTTGGTTCCCTTTGGTTTCTGTCCATCAGATTGCAATCTCTGGTTAATTATTCTTGAGTGGGAGTACAGTAATACATGTTTTTCATCAACTGTATCATTCTAGCTGTCTGGATGCAAGGAGAAGTCAGGTAGTTTGTGAGAATAATGTGAAGAGTGCTTTGACTAACACTGGGAATGGCATTGACTAATTCCCAGTGCTAAGATTAGGGAATTTAAGTATGAAATGGAATGGTCCCTGTGCACTCTAGGCAGTGAGCTTTCTTTTTCCCATATTTTAAAGGATACATCCCTATAGTCTCAAATGTTATTGTTCTGCAACTAGTATTTGCAGGTGACAATAGTGATGCTTTTTCCACATACATTAACTATTTTTTATATTTAGGCATTGATTCCTGTTCAAGTGGGGTTAGAGCTGTTACAGACTGGGTGCTGTTGCATCTGGTGCAAACGTGGACAGTTTCTTAAAAGCTGACCTAATCTAGAAATGTATTAATTGGAAGGAAAAAATAATGGAGACATGAAATATATTGAGTTTCTTTGTATTTATTTCATCTCTCTCTTCGACCCCTGGCTTCTGTTGTCTTCTGTCTATGAAGCTTGTATTTTAATCTGCTTTTGGTAACTATATGTGACCTAGGCCATCTGCCTTCTCTTCAGCCATTTTTACTCATCAGCTTTGTTGTTGCATTTTATAAGACCAATTGAGTTAAGGAGACCCTTCAAAAGACCCCCAGGTTTAAGCAGACTGTTAAAATCTGGAAAACCTTTTCTACATGTAAGCACTGGTGTCTGGGGAGCAACAGTGTGAAGAAATAGAGCATAAATATAAATTACATTTGTTTTGGCTTGTGGAGGACTCAGAATACATGATTCAATGCTTTATTACACTGGGGTTTGCATGCCTGGATCCAGATTTTCTAGGATAGGCATCAAAATCCCTGTTAATGAAGCAGGGTAAGTAAGTGAGTCAATTCCTAAAACGTGACTTCATCTCAGCTGAGGTTGAGTCACAAACTACAAGAAAACCTGAATAGCTCATGGTCCATGAGCAGTGGTCAAGGCCCTGGCCTATGCAAACTCTGGAACACAGTTTTCAATGCTTTGGCAGCACATTAAAAAAAAAAAATAGAGAAAAGTATGTTAAAACCTGCCTTTTAATGGTTTTATAGCAAAAATGGAAGCCACATATGGCTTCAGAGGAGAATTGCTTCTAGAATACTCCTAGAGAGCAATTAGCAAGGAGGTGCCATTTCCTCTCATCAAATTGCTTTACCCCATTGCCAGTTTATTACTTCTGCCTTTAACCTCCATGGGGGTCAATCATGCATGTTAGCTTCCCCTGTATCATACACTTTTTTTGCCTTCCCTTGCTGCTTTTTCCACTCCCATCTCTGCTTTTCCACGTCATTTCCTTTGTGAAACATCCCCATGACACAGCAGCCTTTCTGCCAGCTGGGATGCCCTGGGGACAGGACCAGTTGAAGAGCTGAGCCTTGTGGAGCCCCTTGCACAGGGGATACTTTTGTGAGAGGGATGCCAGGCAGTTTCAGGACGCAGTGTGCTCCTCTGCCCCAGGTACCTGTGTGCAGGAGGCTACAAAGCTGTCGCAGAAATGTGTGCTTTTAATGTATGGACACAACTGGGATGCTCTTTCTGACTCTTCACTCTCTTGTGCATTACTTATTTTCTTGTAATTGTTAACATCTTTAAAGTAAACTGGTGACAACTTTGAAGACCTATGTTAAAAAATGGGTGCACACACACACTGAGGTTCTTGAAGGTATGTGGTTTGCTTTTTTTTGTGTGTGTTTCTAGTGACTCTGTATCTGCAGTTCTGACACCAAAGGTGGAAGAGGAAATACAAGAAAGAGTAATTTAAAATATATAAAAAAAAAAAAAAAAGGAAAAATAAAAAGAAAAAGAAAGAAAAAAGTGGAAACTTTACCTTGTTTCTACTGATCTCACATCAGTTTCCATGGAAATGAAAGTAGAACAAGCCAAGAGCAGTGGTGTAGCCAACTTCAGCTGCTGGCTTCTAGCTCCTACTTCTGTTTCCATGGAAATAGATGCCAAATCAGCAAAAAATAAGGTAACTTGTTTTAAAATACTAGAGTTTTAAAGGCTTGTCCTTATATAACCTCAGTCAGGAAGATAGCTGGTGAGAAGAGGCAACCAGCAACAAAGTGAAAACTTTCAGAGGCTTTTTCAGCTGCTGACTGCCTGTTGAACTCTCCAGAGAGTGAATTCACGGGGCAGCTACTGAACTTTAGAAACATTTTGTAACTTTCCTCCATGTTGTAAATAAAATACATTTCTCTGTTGGCTAGGGTAGTCACAGCAGCCTCTCAGATGCCAAGCTGGCCAACAGTTTCCTGCAATGCAGCCATGCAACTGCCTCCTTCAAATGGCTTTGCCTCCAAGAACTCAGTGAGAGCCTTGTTTTTTCTTAGGGATAAAATATAACAACTACTCCCATCCCAAAAGCAATACTTTGTGCCTCAAAGTTTTGAAGAGGAGCAAGGGAGTCTTAGCTGGGGAAATTCCTAGCAGTGTTTTACAACAAACAACACTCCCCTCCCTCTTTTTTTTCCTTTTTTTTTTTTTTTTTTTTTTTTTTTTTTTTTTGTAATCTGGGAAGGCAAAATTTCACTGAGATAAAAGAAGTTGACCATAACCTATTGCTTTTAGCAAAATGTGTCCAGTTCTGGGCCCCCCAGTTCAGGAAGGATATCGAGGTCCTGGAGCAGGTCCAAAGGAGGGCAACCAGGCTGGTGAAGGGACTCGAGCACAGACCCTATGAGGAGAGGCTGAGAGAGCTGGGGCTGTTCAGGCTAAAGAAGAGGAGGCTCAGGGGAGACCTCATCGCTTTCTACAACTCCCTGAAAGGAGGGTGTAACCGGGTGGACGTTGGTCTCTTTTGCCAGATGACTTTCAACAAGACAAGAGGGCATGGTCTTAAGTTGTGCCAGGGGAAATTTAGGTTAGATATTAGAAAGAATTTCTTTACGGAGAGAGTGATCAGGCATTGGAATGGGCTGCCCAGGGAAGTAGTGGATTCTCCATCCCTGGAGATATTTAAAAAGAGACTGGATGTGGCACTCAGTGCCATGGTCTAGCAACCGCAACGGTGGTTCAAGGGTTGGACTTGATGATCTCTGAGGTCCCTTCCAACCCAGCCAATTCTATGAATCTATGATTCTAATGTGAATGGGGAAGCAAGGAAATATAAACAGAATCCAACAAAATCCAACAAAAAATCCTGCTCTAATTTCAAGAACTGAAATTTTACTCCAAAGATCATTTTATCGATGCCAATTTTAATAGAATGTTATTTCACAGGTGGAGGTTGGCTTTTGATCCTTAACTGTTGGAACTGTCTGTGGGAAAGAGTATTTCTTGGTGGCAAGTTGTGTGAGGGCAGAGGTGAGAGCCCCAGCCTTTGCCCCACTATTCTCTGAGCTGCTTGTATATCAGGGTCGTCCCCAAATATCCTCCTCCTCTCTCCTCCCCTGTAACCCCCTTCCTTGCATGCTTCTCAGGCACCTCTTTAATAGGTTGCAAACACACCCTAAGACAACACAGCATATCACAGGTAACTTGTGAGCTCTTTTTTGATAGCAGCATATCTTTGGAAACCAAAAATATAGGAATATGGTTTAAAAAAAAAATTGGCTGTCATTTGTGGGGAAGTAAATGCAATCCTTATGAGACATTTATTCATTTGCAGGATTACATTTTTCCTTTTAATGACAAAAATCTGCTCTTGCTCGGGCATGTGCTTCATTTCATGCACTAAGTATACTCCCTTTGGCTTTGGAGAGGGTAAATAAATAAAGACTGCAAGCCAACACAGTTTTGAAAAAGTAGATCAGGCCTAGACAGGGGCACCATAGTTTTTCATTTTATGTATTGTAAGGAATGAGCTCATTTTCTGACTGGTTTCTGTTGATCTTCTTTGAAGAAACACCAAGAAGTATCAAGACCTTCAAGAAATTGCCAAAAAATGTAGATTTTTTTTGCTTAAGGAATTTTTCTTCTTTTTCTACTGCACACAATGCCTTAAAATTAAAGGAACTTGCTTTTGTCACTTTATCAGACATTTATTGCTGCTGGTGGTGCTGTGATGTGATTGCTTCGAAGATGGATTTTAGCTGCTGGTGTGTCCTGCTTGAAGGGAGAACCCCAGTGCTGTGTTACCTATAATCCTCCATGGCACTTCACTGCTATTTCCCCTGGAAAAGCTTCAGTCTCTGCTGATCTGGAGAAAAGTATCAGGGAAGCAGTGGAAAGCCAATTCATCCATTTTAAGGGGAGAGGTTGAGAGAGCCACTGCTCCCCACGTGTTTGTAATTAAACTTTCATTGTACCTTTTTTGACTCTCCATTACACAGCAGTTCATCATCCTTCAGGCTTTCACCAGTGCTTCCAGACCTCCAGGTCACTAACCCCCATAAACCTCAGCTTCCAATGGCTAAACCACACAGGGGGTGAAATAGGAGTCATTTGCCAGCTCATAGCACCACGGCACGACTTAAGGGATCATGAGAACAAACTACAAGAACAGCAAATTGTGGAGCAAAAATCAAGTTAAAAAAATAAAAGGGAAAGGAAAGGAAAGGAAAGGAAAGGATAGGAAAGGAAAGGAAAGGAAAGGAAAGGAAAGGAAAGGAAAGGAAAGGAAAGGAAAGGAAAGGAAAGGAAAGGAAAGGAAAGGAAAGGAAAGGAAAAAGTGCGAGGTCTTGTGTGAGGTTCTTGTGGCAAAAATTACACACCTGCAGTTTCTATGAGTTTCCTAATATTGGCAAAGCAACCTTGCCCTGCTCTGCCAGCCTTTCTGGCCCTGCTGCTGCCCCTGCCCTGCTGCTGTCCCAAGGATGCTGCAGCAGGTGGGCACAGAGCACAGTGTAGCAGGAGTCCAAAGTGAATCCAGGCTATTCTCTGCTTTTTCTGTAAAGTGGCTATTTTTAGACCAGAGACCACTCTCATCAGAAGGGAGCAGCTCATTGGCAAAGTGTGGCAGCAGCCACCAGACACTTGCCCTAGGTGCCGGGTGCCACCACACTGGGAATCTCTGTCCTCACAGTTCTGGCTAAGAGTCACTGTACAAAAAAATTCTCTTCCCAGAGGAACCTGATGATTCTGGATGGTGTTTGAATTATATGTTTAAAAATTTTTTAGGCTGGTCCTTGTGACTGGGTAACCAGCCTTTCTTCAAGGCTCTGGTCCTAGGTCATTGCCCATCTCTGGTCAAACTCTTTCACTTCCCAGACCCTTCTTGCTCTCCTGCTTCATGAGGCAAGTGCTTCTGGGGCCAGTCAGAGTGGATATGTGTGACATCTTGCCTTGCAAAATCTCCCTCTGCAGCTGAGGTGAGTATTAACAAAAAGCAAATGTGTCTGGAGTGTAGAGAGACATTGTCAACCAGGTGCCTCGAATTGCCAGTGAGTGGGTGTGAGTCCACCTGTGCCTGATTAGGACAGGCCCCTATTGGGCATGAGCAAGGCCAGGGGGCCAATAAAGGTGGAACACGCACCCACAGAGCAGACCTCAGCTCACTCTGGTGTGAGGCATGGAGATGCCAGCAGCTCGTCGAGCCCCTGGAGCAAGAAAGGCTCTTCCCACTACACTTCTACCCTGGAAGCGCTGTGTGGTGGCTGGAGTCCTGGAAGAGACCAGCAGCTCGTCGAGCATCAGGAGCAAGAATGGCTCCTCCTGCTACACTGGAGAAGCAGTGTGACTGCTTTGCTGAAAAGTTCGATCTTGACTGGGTTGCAACCTTTGTCAAGACATCTCTCTGATGGACTCTCAGTGCTTGCAAATTTCTGCAGCATCTGCAAATTTTTTAGATTAATTTAAAGCCTGATGAGTTCATGAGCTGAGATCATAAGGACAGTCATTGAACAAAATGCATGTCACCTTTTTCCCTCTCCTTCATCCAAGACTGCATAAGGCTGCTTTGTGCATAGCTTACATTCATGTACCTGTACAGATTTTGAATCTTTTTACTGTTTATAATAATGGTTTTAGTTCTGGAGGCTTTTGCATTGGAAATGGAAGGCCTGTAGCTTTCACAGCACAGATGGGAGATAAAAGCACCATAATCACAGAGCAGGGTCAATGAGACTTTTTCCAGGAAGATGCTAAAGGCATTATTCTTCACTAACAAAGAAAGGCATAATTAGAAAATATGCAAAGAAGGCTTTATTCCTGTAATTAATTTTGAAGTCGGAAGTTCCTTAATGCTCTTCTGTTCAAAAGTGACAGCATATGAGCCACTGCTGAAAAGATGTGTTTGAATCACAAAACAGAAATGGGGGAAATGAAGACTTGTGTTTCAGCTGACTTTAAAAAGAAAAATTTTCAGTAAGGAGTTAATGTTTATTCCGATGAAAATAGAAGTACAGCTGACTTTAAAAAGAAAAATTTGTAGTAAGGAGTGTATTCTGATGAAAATACAAGTACAAATAAGTATTGAAATATTACATGAAAGGCAAGAGGAGGATGTAACCAAACTTGGTTTCCTGGGAGACTGGGCATTCCTCTGCAGAGAAAAATAAGGCTCAGAAGTCACTTAGATAGCTTGAGGCAGTGCCTATGTTTGCAGCTGCTTTTTTTGCACTAATTTCCTGCAATTACTATCAGCCCCACTGATGGTAGAAACTATGGAAGAAGAGTTCAGCAAACTTCCTCCACCTCCCATCATTTTAATGCTATCAGAACTGTTTCTCAACAGGCTTAAATAGCTCTGCCTTAGGAAATCCAGCAGCCACAGACATCTTGGTTACACTTTTGCTTCCATCTGGATTGCCAACTTTTTAACAGGTAACCTTGACAGCTTTCATATTGTAAGGTCAAAAATTAGCAAAGGGCAATGTTTTGTGCAGCTCTGTATAGTTTTATCCCTTCTGCCCCCAAGTCTGTGGTCATTGCCCCCATCACCACGTCAGCACTCGCAGTATAATTTGGTGCAAAGCTCCTCTCTTGTGAAGGCATCAGCCTTGCTACAAGAGATGTGGTTGGATAACTTCAGCACTGTTGTTTTTACTTTGAAACTTGGATCCCCTCAAGGCAGCTGATGTTGCACACAGAACCACACATTTAATATTAAATTGTTTGGTGTTTTCTTTTTGTTTATATTGGCAGCTTTACAATTAGGCTTTTTAGTTCAATCTGGGCTGAATTGGTATTGTTGGCTTTGTATCCTGGGTAGTGCTGGTTTGGCTGGTGACTGGTGTAGGTAAGTGTCTCCTCACACCATGAGGAATTCACATCCTGCACACACTTGCAAGTTCCTATTTGTGTACATACTTCTAGGATTGGCTCTAGAACAATCATACCTTCAGCTGCAAAGTAGCATATATGTATTTACATGTCCTGCCATTCAAGTGATAAAATTTTGCATGTGTGCACAGACTGGCACTCACTTCCTAATGATTTTTGCACTCATTTCCTCATGAGGTTGGTTAGATCTCCTGGCTTACATTTGGCCCCAGCTTTCTCTAGCTCTAGGCCTTCAGCTTGTTGGCAGATGGACTTGGCATCTTGCTTTGGAATTCAATAAAAAAAAAAATGCATAAAGGTAAGAAGATTACATACAGGTTCTAGATGGCTTTATTTTTTTCACAGTTCATTCAATAACAATCCTTCTTTTAGGACATTTCTGTATTTATCATTCCAAATCACTACAGTGATGGCTTAACTCAAGATGAATAATTTGCTCTCCTTCTTCCAACACAATGATTTTTTCCTGACATATGTGGTTCAGTCGCATTCTTGAATGTGAGCTGGGAAATCCACCCCTCTCACTGCCATCACATGGGCTTTGAGTAACACGTGGTCCCTGCTTTGGGTACACAGCAGATGCCACAAAGGAGCCAAGTGCTGAGATGCTGCCTCTGTCCCACAGCTGAGGAGAGCACTTGTCCCCAGCTGGGGAGCATCCATCTGGAGGAAACCTTTTAGTGAGGAAAGGGGCACCCACAGGTGTGCAGGAAGCAGGACAAAAGGGGACATCAGCAAGAGAAGGACCTTTCTCTCAGGACTCTTGGTCTAATGTTGGACTGGATGATGTTGAAGGTCTCTTCCAACCAAGGACATTCTGTGATTCTGTGACTCACAGAGCTGCTTTCCCCTGCTGTGGTTTTAAAACCCCAGTTTTTTCAAGTTCTGATCAGCAGCTTTGCCATCTGGTTTGGGATTTCTCCCCCGTACACAGTGATTGAAGCTCCATTTTGAACTCCTCCCAAAGCCTTTTTTAAATTTTCTTTTTGTCCTTTCCAGTTACTTTGTATTTTGTGAAGGACCTATTCCTCATTTTTTGTCATTTTGAAGATAGTTATAGCACAAATCTTTTTTCTATTCTATTTATTTTTTTTTTCACAAAATAAAGTTTATGAGCCTTGGAAGAAAAAAGTTTAAAATTTTAACTGTGTAATTTATTTTATAAGTAAGTACCAATTAATTTTAAGTTATGATAATAAATGAATTTACAGAAAAGCATAAATACAAGTAGCAAGCACCCGAGGTATCATTTAAAAACACAGAGGGCAGCAAAGGAATTAGAGGCCCAGTAGAAGAAATACCAGTAGCAATTTCAATACTCAAAAAATTATGATTTTCCAATATACTTAGATTTTATGCTAACACAGGCAAAAATCTTCATTTAGAATACAACATAAAGACATGACAGGACAAAATGTTCATCCCTCTTTGGCAATTGCAAATGTAACATTTGGTTAGAATGTTTTTAAACTTCTACATTCAAGACATTTCAGTAGTTGATCAGACTGTGGAATTATTTTATGCCAAACTCTTCTTGAACCTTTTGACTGGCTTCCCAGTTGTCACTAGAAATTGATCATAAAAATTACAGTAGCACGCTTATAATTATTTTAACTTATCTAGAACTACGAGGCAACTAAATTTTAAGTTATTTTTAGTTCTTGCACTGTTCCTGCTCTTTGCCCTTTCAAGAGCCAGTACAACATTTTGACCCGTCCAAGAAAGGAGTAGGGCTTGACTCCAAGCTGCTCCTGCCTATGGAGTGAACCAAAATAGATGCCTGGCTCAAACCCAAGCAACAGCTCCCAAGTGAAACAGCCCACAGCTCAATCTCAGCAAACTCTTACTTACACAGAGACAGACTCTGCCACTTCATGCTCAGCAGCCTGTTACTGCTCAAGAAATAACACAGGTTACTGCCAGAGTAGTCTCTGTGAATAAGCTTAACATGATCTAGAACTTCAAAATGATCTTTCTTTGTGGAGATAGACTTCGTTTGCTCCAAGCCCCTTGACTTTGGTGTCCTGCTAAGACTCTGTCAAGCTACTACAAATCATAAAATTACAGGAAGGTTTGGGTTGGAGAGGACCTTAAAGATCATCTAATTCCAACCCCTCCTACTGTGGGCAGGGACACCTCCCACCAGACCAGTTTGCTCCAAGCCCCATCCAGCCTGGCCTTGGACACTGCCAGGGAGAGGGCAACCACAGCTTCCCTGGGCAACTTTTTTCAGTGTCTCACCACCCTCAACGCTAAAGAATTTCTTCCTGATATCTAATTTAAACCTACCCTCTTTCAGATTGAAATCATCCCCCCTCATCCTATTGCTACCTTCCCTTGTAAAAAGTCCCGGTGGGAATGATCCCAGCTCTGCAGTGGTCATCAGGCAGGAGGCAGACAGGTCAGTGCAGGAAGGGCAGTCCATAGGCTCTTTCAGGGTGCTCCCATCCCTTTTGGAAGGTCTGACATAGCGCAGCCACTTATTGGCAAGGTATTTTGGACTTCAAAGGGAGAAAAATGATTCAGCTCATGGCTTCCTTTGCTGTGAAAGGGAAATTACTTTCTTACCCACTTCTCCTTTCAGACAGGGATATGACTCAGTCCCTGATAGTTTAAACACGGTCAGAGCTGATACTGGATTTCTTTTGTGAGCTGCCTTGCTGCTGTACTAATATGTTAAGGATAAATATGCCTTCTGCTGCAGTCTGCTGCTACACTGGAGAGCAAGCAGAACTTCTTCCTTTAGACTGAGTGTTCTGTAGCTGGAGGCAGATTGCTTCTCATCTAGACTTCAATCAAATGTATAGTTTTAGGACTTCCCATCTAATACAGTCTAAAATCCTCATGAAAAGATTGAAACATGCTTGTGGAACTTGGGTAGTGCTGATAGCTGGGGAACATAGAGCACGGGCAGTGGTTTCAGAAAGGTTTACTTTTTTTTTCTCCTTAAAAATGAAAAACATCACAGGGAAGCACGGGGTGTTTTGCACTGCTAACAATGCATATTTTTGAGGGTCTCTGGTTTCCTGTGGTGCCTCGTCCTTAATGCACTTTATTGTGAACACGTTGGCACACATCCTTTTCCCAAGCCAAAAGCCACCTGGAAGTTGCAGCAGGAAGAATGAAAAGCAACATCCCACTTTCAAGGGTAAATTCTCAACCTATGCAGGATCTGTCATAACAACCAACTCATTTACTCTCTCCTAGTAATAAATTACTGGTGC
The DNA here is from genome assembly GCF_003957555.1 of Calypte anna. Taxonomy (NCBI): domain Eukaryota; kingdom Metazoa; phylum Chordata; class Aves; order Apodiformes; family Trochilidae; genus Calypte; species Calypte anna. The sequence goes on along the minus strand of NC_044244.1, from coordinate 112,179,435 downwards.
CTGGACAATGCTGTGGAAGGGAAATGATTTCATTACACCTCCTAAACCCCCAAGCATAAAACTCTCCCCTTTATTTTAAAACATGGGAATATCTAAAGAAATATATTCCCTATATAGATTTGAAATATTTTTGAAAGCCACAACTTTATTTTGTCTCGGACATACCTGAAGAATACAACTTACATCTTACAGACAGAAAAACCCCAATAATCACAAACAAACAAACAAACAAAAAGAAAACCAAATAAAAATTTTTAAAAATAGCCATTTTAGTTGCCTGACTTTAAGTACTTTAAAAATTCATTGATTTTCAGATGGCTGGAATTGAGCACAGTCTGAACAGGAGGGATCACCTAAGGCATTTTGAGTTAAACATCCCAAAGCACAGCACTCACTGTAATTATTTGCTTTTGAAAATCTTGACTGGAAGTGAAATTTCTCTTAGCTAGGCCCCTTAATTCCTCGTAATTCACAGCAGACACAAACCACCCCTTTGCACATATGGTCATGCCTTTTTAAAACAATACTTTAAAATACTGGATGCTTGAATTCAGTAATAATTCCCTGAATAAGTAGTGTAATCAGCATGCTAGTCCTTAAATAAAGTAAACCTCAAGATGGCAGTCTTGAACTACAGAGTTTTGCAGAGAAGCTGTGAATTTCTTGCAAGGAATTTGGAAAAAAAAAAAAAAAAAGAAAGAAAAAAAAGGAGGGAGGGGAATTTAATGATGAATGTGAACCTGTGTGGCAATAACCAAAGCAAATACCAAGTAGAATAGCAATATCAGACTAAGACATCAAAGCCTCCTTGAGTTCACATAGTTAAATTTACATAAAAGCATTGATTGCAATAAAAAAATGCGTGTTGATAAAAAACAAACTTTGTCAACAAATTCATGTTTTCTTGAAAAGTCTTTTTTTTTTTCCTTGCTCATTGCCACTACTTGATGTCTCTTTTCATTATGTTCTTCCTTGACACAGGTGATGGTTTTTTTGTGTCCTCATTGAGTATTTTGAGGTTTGCTGAAGTATCACTTGGGTTTGGTCCAGTGGTGAGGTAGAACATATTTTGGGTCAATATCTCTGCTGATGGCAGTGGTCTATGAAGGCTGTACCTCTTAGTTCCTCCTTCCACAGGTGCCTCAATGCCTTCTTGTGTGCCATGGATGGAGCTGTGCTGGTACCTGTAACAGAAGCCCCTGATCTGGCTTTCCCTGCTTTCTTCTGAGGCAGCATGGGGACAGAGGGAGGAAGCCTTGACATCCCTGTGTACAGAGTGGGAGGAAGGACACCAGCCCATCCCTTGTTTGGGTGCTGCAGAGCCAACTTTATTGCCAGCTCCACAGAGGTCCTGACTTTTTTCTTTTTATTGTTGACTTTTTACATACTGTAGCATCATTCCCTGCATCTCCACCAGGTTCCTGGGTGGAAATCCTGCACACGGATGGAGAGGGGCTGTCTCAACACCACCAGGGGGTTGGACACGGCTGCTGTGGAGAAGCTGTCCCCATCCCAGGCACTGTGATGGATGCTTGTCACCAGTAGGCAGTCCCCCCTGTTTCCTGGGATAAGTAGGGTCCTCCTCAACCAAGGTTTATGTGAAAGTAGAGATGGGAAGGGTGCACAGCAGCTCCCAGGCCTCCCAATGCCTTTCTTCATCTCTTCCTCATCTTCCTCCTCAATAGGAAATTCTGTGGAAGTCAGAGAGATGCAGTAGGGAGCAGCCATGGGAGGGAGGAGGGAGACCACAGGGGACCTGCCTTGGCTGGCAAATATTTTTTTGGGTCTTCCTCCAGAAGCGTTTGCTCCTTTCACAAGAGCCTTCCCTCCCTCAGCAGTTTTCCTCAGCTCTTGCTTCTCTCCCTGTTGATTTTGGAGACTCTATGGCTTGGCTGTGTCTCACATGAGGTTGGGGTCATGGTTGGCACCCACCCAGCCCACCAGCCAGCCTGACTTACTCGCCGCCCTCGTAGCCACCACGCCAGAGCCAAGCCGGCTGCTGAGCACTCTTACGAAATCATCTGCTGACTCACACTTCCCTTGCTTGCCTAAGTGAAATCATTACTGCCTTTAAAAAAAAAAAAAAATCACATTGCAGCATTACATGACACATTTAGGCAATTTTTTTCACTGCCATGAACTGCTTCAGATACGCAGCTGGGAGCTTTCTGGAAAAGATAGTGAGGAGTTTTTTTTGTTGTTGTTGTTGCTTTTTTTTTTCCTTTAGGGCCATTGAAAAAAAAACAACAGCTGCTCTGCTTGCTCGTATAAATCTGAATCTCTTGGATCATTGAGGTCATTCCTGGAAATGCTGGGAACTGCATTCTCCAGAGCTGGTACAGGTGAGTCCCAAGGTGGGCAGATCTGTTTTTTCAAAGGTGTCTGTGTCACTCACTGTGATGTTTCCCTCTGGTTTGTTGAGTGAGCACAGTGGCCACTGAGGGCACCAGATTGATGCCTCTGGGGATGTCACATCATGCCAGCATCCTTTTCTGTCATTTGCCCCCATTGCAACATGGACTGGCACAGACAAATCTCTCTGGGCCAGATTTGGTTTTGATACTGACACCGTTAAGGTGCCTAAATTGGAGACCCTATTTGCATTCTATTTTGCAGAGCTGCTGTGTCATGCACTGAATCTTTTTTTAAGCCAGGCTCTGGCATAACAGGGACATTAGCTACCTAAGGCAAGAGCCCGGTGAGTGATGGATTTTAGAGATGTACAGGCAGGAAAAAATGCATGGGATTTGCTTAGATCAAGCCAGAATACAAAGCTTAATTTTGACTACTGAATAAGCCATTTCACTACATTTCCACCAGTCCAAGTATTGGTTTTGATGCTGATCCATCTGAACACTTTTAAGTCTTTTGCTTTATAAAATAGTCGGTTAATTTTTAATTGGGAAAAAAATGAAAGTTGAAGTTCTTGTTCAAAAATTTAACAAAAAGAAGGCAGCTGCTTTTTCAGAAGCAAAGCGTGACTTTAAGAAAAACACACCCTCATTTTTTCTTCAGGAAAAAGTATTTGCCAATTATTGTTTTCAGTCTTTGATTATTATTAAATTAGTGAAACCATGCTTTAGTAAGCAATATACACCCCTTTTTTTCCATGCTACAGAGCTGAGTAGAGCAGACACACGGACACTGCTGTCTCTTCACAGACTGGTTATCTCAACAGCACCAAGACAACATGCTAAGCACAACAGTCAAGATGATATTTTCAGTCCCAGAATCCTATGCTCTACCATTACAGACCTTACTATGTCACCTGTGCAATTTTATGATATAGCTGACAATTTCATAGCTAGCTGCTTTCAGAAATTTCAGCTGCTTTCAGAAAGATGCCTTCTTCAAGCACCTGCCTTCCCCAGGTCAGCTCCATAGTCACACCATCATTCCCCCTGTGCCAGCACCAACACTTGGCCAAGCCTGTGATGAAGGAGGTTTGGAGAGAGAAGTGAACAAAAAAGCAGTTCTACCAGAAATCAAGAGTAGCTTTCTGACAGTTTAGCCCCCTGAGTCTTCTGTTCTTGGGGCCCTTGCCAGGTACCATGCCAGGAATAGAAATGGGCCATGAGCAGGACCAACCTGAGAAGCAGGCTGGCTCGGCTGCAGCAGAGCCCCATGCTCTGGAGTGAGAGAAGAGTTTTGGACCTGGTGCTGCATCTCTTTTTTTTTTTTTTTTTTTTTTTTTTTTTTGTGCTGCTGCATCTCCCATTTTCCTGATGCTTTTTTCTGACATTTAAATTGTTTCGTATGCTTGGTCCTGTGACATCTGTGAATCTCTAAATGTTTTCTAGAGCTTAATTAGATCCTCAGAAACATTAAAAAGCTGTGGTGTACCCAGTGCAGAGATGCAATTAATCAGTTCAAGTTGTTGATTCTGGGGGAGCCTGAATATTTCTTCTTTACTTTTAGAAAGTTACAAATAAAGACATTTAACAGTCTTCCAACTGGAAAGCATCCTTTTTTTGTCACTCCTGTTATGCTGGTAATTTCCAGATCTCAAGTATTTACATACTCCCACATTTCTACCTGATGTGAATAAAATCTGGTCTCTTTTTTTCTTACATAACAACCAAAAAAACTGCAAACATTCTTTGAGCTTTGACACTATAAATTTTTACTGTCACTAGCTACAATATGAAAACTCATGTCCCCCTCTGCCTTAGTTCAGAATACTGATTTGCAGAACATCTCACTGGAGAGCATGATATTTTTAAATCCTTCTTCTTCAGTGTGAGAGCCATCCCTGGGAAAAGTTTGCAAGGTTAAGCCCCCGGTCATCATTTAGTCAAACTGTGTAATTCTTAGATCCTTTTAATTTTTTCTCATAACTGAATCCTCCAATCCCCTTAATCATATTTGTTGCTCGTCTCTGAATTCCTTCCAGTTTTGCAATTAACATTATAATTAGGGCTTAGCGAAACCGATGAGAAAGTGATTTCGGGGGCCAGTTTTTATGCTGCTTGTAAATATTCAAAATCTTGCTTTCTGCTGGATTCCGAGAGCCCCCCAGCTGTGAATGGCAGGGACTGGAGGAACTCCTATTCCTGGGGCAAGGGCAGATGTTTTCCCAGATTCTCCCACTGTGAGTCACCACTAATTTGTATTCATTACCCCATTGATTCCTCTGGAACCAGGACTGCCTAGGGCACAATTCACAGTGAGCAAGGACGGGAGAATCTGCCCCAGGCTGAACCTCGTGTCACTGTTTTACTCGAGGTGAGCAGCGTTAAATGGCAGGCAGGGCAATGGGTTGTAATTGGGCTTTTTGGAGGGACAGAAGGTAGCAGGCAGAGATGTTTGCTGAACGAAACGACTGTGCTGGTGAAAGTCATTGCTGGGCAAAACATCTTCCCTGGGGGGTTTCAGCTGCAGTCAGCATGCTCTACAGACATCTGGGACAAATGGTGAAGTTAGAGCCTGCACCCTGCTGTGACTGCCCCATGCTGCTCCCTTGCTCTCGATCTGCTGGACTGGTGCTCACCCATCCTCCTGGCAACCCCTACATGGAAGAGCATTTCTGCAATACACATTTATGAAGGTATTTTGCAGAGGGGAGGCCTGAAGAGGTATAAGGGGCAGAGGAATGGCTGCTGTCACCACAACCATCTCCACTTGCTGCTGCTGGCTTGCTGCAGGGACATCTGCCCATGGCCAAAGCTTGTCCCCACACATTTACACATTGTGTGGGGGAGCTCTCCTGGTCCTTAATGCTGGAGAGATGAGGTGGCCTTCACAAAGACCTGATGGACTGAAACACTGTCATCCAGCATAGCTGACTGGTGTGTATGCTTGTCCACAGGTGAAGGAGGTGGCTCAGAGTATGGCCATCTGTGAGTCTTTGTAGAAGAAGCCTGTGCAGAGAATCCTTGCTGTATCTTTCAGATCAGCTGCCATCTATACCTCTCAAGGACTGAGAACTGGTTTCTAATTTTGGTTTTCTACTTTTTTTTTTTTGTAATTATATCATGGCTGCAAAAAAATTGGAAATCTGCCCCACTGGCAACAGACTGAAGACTCCTGTGAGAGTCTTAGCTCAAATGCAAGCTACAGAACAATCATTAGAAAATAAATAGCTGAATCCTTGTCTGCCTATTTCATGCCCATAGCCATACCAGCTGTATTGTCATTTTGGATCTGCTTCTTCTAATGCAGAAGCTAATACGAGAAGCTACCAGCATATGTTTCTTCTCTCGGTTGCACAGGTCAACGAAAATTAGTATCTTTCATGTGCCCCCTTCTCACTTTTCTTCAAATATTCTGCAGATTCTTGTGGGGAAACATGTCATATTGCTTTTGTATTATTGCTTTATAATAATAATTACTGCTACATTTAAATACCATTTTCTTACAGTATGGATGTTAGAACCAAAAGCAGAACAAATGTTCCCATGTAAGCAGAAAGCAGGAGATAATGCACTCTCCAATACGCAGGCAAAAGCAGTGTGGGAGAGCAGCATCATTATCTCTGATCTGCAGACAGGAATGTAGGAGATGCAGCATCACCAAGTTGATGTTGCAGAGAAACTGGGCATGAGTAGGCTCTGGAACTGAACTAGTCCCATCTCCTTGACTGCAGCCCTAGTAAGCCATTTTATAGATATCTTCTGACTCACCATGTGCAGTCCAAGTCTCTCAACTTTCTTGAGCAGGAGTCACCAAATTCACTGAATGATGCCCTGAATAAGGACTATGTGTTTCTCTCTGTAACATGCTATTGAAAAGCAAGAACAAGAAGTATATTTGCTGTTCAAATGTATCACCATGGCAACTAAAAAATATAGCCAGGAGTACTGTAGTTCCTCGTTTATCATGGCCTTCAGGTTCTACTTGATGATAAACATGGTTAATTGTTTTAGTATTCAAGTATATGGATAACAGAATAATGGTAAGAGCATCTTCAGTATGTGAAGGCAAAAACTTTTTGTCACTTAACTTTCTTAAGTTGGCACCAGAAGATAAACAAGAAAAAGAAAAAAACCCTTCTCTTAATAAAGTGGAGACCAAATATTTTGCAACTCAAAATAAAGAGCATTTTGTTCAAAATTTTAAAATGGAATTATTAAGACATCTCAGCATTTTTTTTTCCTGAAAGCCAGGTTTCTCCAGCTTCTGCCTCATGTTGGATTCCCACGATCCAGTGTTGGAAATGTTAAAAAGAAACTATTAAAAACTATTAAAAAAACCCTATTAAATAGTTTTGAAAACTGAGGACGCTTCTTTATTGTGCTGTGACTACAACATGTGAATGGGATTTAGAAATGTGTATTTAGTCCTTGCTCTGCCACAGACCTATGGTGTGGTCTTAAACAAGCCAGGCAACCTGTCTGAGATTTAGTTTAAAGTCTGAGAAAAAAAAAAAGGTGAAATTTTATTTTTTCTCTTCATCATTAATACTTAAACTATAATTATACAGTGTTGATAACTGCTTCTTTATACAATGCCTATTACAATCGCCTCTTCATTCCGCAAGATAAATCACAATTAGTAAACAACAATAAGGCAGATCTGCACTTAATTAAAAGAGTTAAAGAGTTACTTAGGTACATTTGTCAGACCTCACCAAGCTCTGACATGTGATGGCTGAAGAGCTGTCCACATGAAAGTTATCTAGACAGTGATGGTTAAAGTATATGCAGTCCAATTTTAAGACTGTGATATAGATAGCAGCAGGTACACCAGGTGAAAAGTACAGAGCTTGTCTCCATCAGACAGATTAGCAGGGAGAAGACTCTGAGAGACACAGCAAAAGCAGAAGGGACAATGACACACCATACCTCAACATCAAGCTCACAGGTATCTGAGCCTACAGAAGGCTGTCTGTGCAGAGCCACATAGCCCAGTATCCCCATCACTGATGGGGCAAGGAGTAAGCCTTGGGAAGCATAAGCACATTGGTGCTGTGTCCCAAGAAGCATCTGACAAGTTGAGGCTCATTTCCTTCCTGAGATTCATGGGGAGAGAGAAGCACCTCTGTATATGCTAGCAGATCTCTAGTGATTTCTTCAAAGAATAAAGAAAAGAATGGCTTAGGAAAAGGCCAGGTTCTCAATGCCTTCTTATTATCAGTCCTTGCTAGCAAGACTTTCTTTCAGCATTCCCAGCTCTCTAAGACCCAGCTCTCTAAGTGGGAAACTATGGAACAATGAAGATTTTGGCTTGATGGAGGAGAATCTATTGGAGAACATTTAGGCAGCCTAGACGTATCTAAGACCATTGGACTTGAGGGGATTCTTCCATGAGAGAAATATGGCCCATGTTCATGTGAGGGCACTCTCCACTGTCCTTGAAAGGTCATGGTGGATACCTGGAAGGAAAAAAAATCACTACCACCTTCAAGTAGAACAGTCCGTTTCCAGCCTTGGTGAAGTGAGGGAGAGAATAACCTTGGAAAAAAAATTCAGACATTTCAAGAGTAAGAGGGTGACTAGAACTAGCCAGCATGGGTTTATGAAGTGATTTCTGACCAACCTTATAACCACCTGTGGTAAGATCACTGGCTTGGAGGATGAGATGAGAACTGTGAATATTTCTTGTCTTGGTTTTAGTAAGACTTTCCATGCTGTCTCCCGTAACATCATCTCTGAGAAACTGATGAAGTACAGGCTAAATAAGTGACCAGTGTGGTAGACTAAAAACTGGTTGCACTGCTCAGCTGAAGGAGTTGTGATCAGCATTATAATGTCTAGCTAGATTCCTGTGACAAGGGGTCAATACTGGCACTACTATATTTTAACATATTAATCATGGACCTGGAACAGAGTGCTCCTTCAGTAAGCTTTCAGGTGACACAAAACTGAGGAAAAGTTGATGGTCCAAGTGGTCATATTGCCATTCAGGGGGACCTCCATAAGCTTGAGAAATGGGATGATGAGAGCCATCGAAGTTCAACAGATGGAAAAGTCTGGATACGGAAAGAAACAGCCTCATGAACCAGACTACTGTAATGGAAAGCAGCTTGGAGGAAAAGGACCTGGTAGTTTTGTTGAACACCAGCTTGGACCTGAGTCAGAAAAATGCCCTTGTGATAAGACCAACAACCTCTTGGGATCCTTCTCCTCTACTCAGTACTGGTGAAACATCTTTAGTGCTAGATCCAGTAGCAGGCTCCCCAGTCCAAGAGGGTCATGGGCATACTGTAGGGAGTACAGCAAAGTGGTATGAAGATGATTAAAGGGCTTGGAGCACCTCTCCTACAAAAAAAAGGCTGAGAGGGTTAGGAGTGATTAGCTTGGAGAAGAGAGGATTCAGGATGATCTTATAATGGTCTAAAAATATCTGATGAAATGGTGCAAAATAAACAGAGCCGTGTTCTTCTCGGTGGTCCCCAGGACCAGGGTAAGAGAGAATGGGCACAAATTGCAATACAGGAGAGTCCATTCAAACACAAGAGAAAAGCTTTCTTATTGGAAGTGTGATTGACCACTGGAACAGCTCACCCAGGCAAGTTGTGGTGTTTCCATCCTGTGAGATATTAAAAACCCTGAGCAACTTGCTGTAGTTGATCTCACTTTGAGAAGAGAGTTGAGCTAGACGATCTCCAAAGGTGCCTTCTGCCTCAGCAGTTCTGTGATTCTGTGACAGGAGAGGAGAATTTTCTTTCAAAATTTACAGTTCTTCAGCGTAAAGTCTCATCAAACAAACCTTCTGTTTTCATTGTCAAAAGTGTTTTGCTTTGTTGATTTATTACTACTATTAAATTAAATTGCTATCACCATTCACTTAGCAGAAGTGGGCCTGGAAGACAACACTTGGAAAGGATTCCTCAGGTATCAGGGATTATTTGGATCATGTTTTAATTTGGGTGTAATTTAATCTCATACGTGAGCCTAGGCCCCCAGTTGCTGGTAGGGTTGTGGTTGATCATTTTTTCAATCTTTCTCACCACTGTTCAGATACATCTTGAAACCGATGCCTTTCCTGCGTGGGGACAGAGAGTCAAACCTTATGCAAAATGAGAAAAATCTCTGTTTGCATCCAAAATTGCCTAATCCTGGGTGTCCTCCACTTCTTTTCACTGCCAGGAGTGCTGTTTCTCTCACCTGCTTCAGGCAAAACAAGCTGGAGTTGTACAGCCCGATGGATGAAGTGCTCCCAGGTTGCTAGGACTGAGAAGGATTAGAGGGGGCTCAGGTGACCATCTCTGTTGGCAGGGTAAGGGGGATGGAGCCTTTAGCTGGAAGTGGTGGCAAGGGAGTGAGTGAGGAACAGTGATGTTTTCCAGCACCCTGAAGTGGGGGATACCCAAATGCTCAGTGCAGATCTCTCCCATATGGATCTTCGTAACCTTTTCCACCAAAACGGTTCAAACTTTTCTTTTCTACAAGGATGGAGAAGTTTTAAAATAATCTCCCTCAACACGGTAGGCATATGGAAAATGGCAGTCAAAATAATGACTGCAAAGTTAAAATGTCAGTATTTTAAATCCTTTATCAATTTATTCTCAACTTCAGTAGCAAGGCTTGGATATACAAAATTTCTTCCCCATGTTCTGATGAATTTGAATGGGTGGATTTAGGATGAACAAAATATGAGCTGCAAATAACTTTTTTTTTTTTTTTTTTCTTTTTTTTTCTTTCTTTTCATTGATACTCGTGCTTCCTGGACTGATCCAAGGTGCTGTGTTAACAGCTACAAATTGCTGGAAGTAATACTGGCAGTAGCCTAAATGTGCCAATTTGCTGCAGATGTGCCTTCCTCTTGAGTTACTATCTTAATTTCTGGAAAATCTATTTTAATTTCACAACACAGACAGAGTTCCAGGTGTTATGGCAGGGAACAAAAACTCAAAAATGACAAATGAAGGTAAGCAAGGCAGATATCAGTCTGCAGACAGCTTGGGACCATAGCTCCATGACATATGAAGTGATCTATTCACCTCATTGAGGTATTCATTTAGCACATTTCTGGGGACTAGGTGCTAATTATTGTGATGTTCCTATGAAAGGGGAAGAGGATAATGTCAAATATCCCCACTTCCATATCAGGCACATCTTTTTTTGGTGTCACAAGTCAGTAACATTTAGGACATACTAGCCTGTTCTGCCTTTTTCAGGGTCAGGAGTAGACTAAGCCCAAGAAGCCTCAGGTGTGCCCTTCACATCCAAGGAGAGCAGGTCTGTTGGTCAGAGCTGAGTCTTCCATATGTTGTTATGGCTGAAGATGACAGTGTTACAACCCCTGCCTCCACCTCTCAAGGCAGAACTGCCCCTCTCAGATCAGTTAGCCAGTAGGTCATCATAGCTATACTAAGCCACAAAGGGAGATTTGAAAAGCTCAAAGTATGGCATAACAATGGTTTTTTGGTCAAATGAAATCTGCTGCAAACAGTGCATCACATTGGCACCCCCAGCTGGAAGCCAGTGGTAGGAATAATATGGAATGTTTGAACACACCAAATGCTGAAGCCTTTGAAATCCTGAGATGGTCTTGAGAAGCCTGAGACCAGAAGCTCAGACTACTGAACCAGAGAATGGTTGATGTTGGAAGGGACCTCTTGAAGGTCATCTGGGCCAGCCCTCCTGCTCAAGCAGGGCCACCTAGAGCTAGTTGCCTAGAACTATATCTGGATGGATTTTGAGTTTCTGTAAGGATGGACACTCCACAACCTCCCTGGGCAACCTGTGCCAGTGCTTGGTCACCTCTCCATAGTGAAAAAGAGTTTCCTGATGTTCAGGCAGAATGTTCTGTGTTTCAGTTTGTACCTACTGCCTCTGATCCTGTCACTGTGCATCACTGAGAAGAGCCGGATCTGTACTGTTTGCATCCTCCTTTCAGGTATTTATATACATTGATGATATTATCCCTAAGCCTTCTTGGCTCCAGGCTGAACAGTCCTAGCTCTCTCAGCCTTTCCTCACAGGAGAAATGCTCCCATTCCTTAAACATTTTTGTTGCAGCCTTTTGCTGGACTCTCTCCAATATGTCCTGTGCTGAGGAAAGTGAAAGGATCGCTTCTCTCAACCTGTTGGCAATATTTTTTCTAATGCAGGCAAGGATACCATTAGCTGCCTTGTGGCAAGGTCAAATGTTCAACTTAGGGTCCACCTAGGACCCCTGAACACTTCCCTGCTAAGCTGCTTTCCAGCTGGTCAGCCACCACGTGTACTGGTGAATGGGGTTGTCCCCCTCCAGGTGCTGGACTTTGTACTTCTTCTTTCTGGTGGCAGAACAGTCTCTTCTGCCTTTAGACAGAACATTTATTACACATATGCTTACCATGCCTGCTGGAGTCTTTCCATGTGAGATGTTCTCATTACAAACGCTGTCACAGGCTAGAAAAATTAATCGGATAGAGGTTTTGTAAATTTTTTATACACCACTCTTTGTAGGTCGGTTCTTTCTTCCACATGCTGCTCAACTTTCTTGTTAGGTCAGATCACGCATGTCTCAAGTTTGGGTGCTGCTCCTGGCACTGGCCAGTCCTTTCCTTCTCAGGGGACCACAGGAGCTTCTTCCTTCTGTTCCAAGCTATTGTGCACTTAGGCAACTATGCAGTTTGGAGCAAACCAGGGGATCCGTGTATGGTGCTGCTGACGGTGGAGAAGTGTTACTGAAATAGCAGAATGAAAGCAATAGGAGGACTTTCTTCTCTTTCTCATGCTACCTTGTCTTTTTTTGGTTCAAGCTCTGCTGTGGAACTGACCAAGAGAGAGATGAGCAGAGACATAATCCAAACAAATCAAGCCCAATATTTGATGATGATTCTAATGAAAATATCTTGTTTTGGTGGCCAAGTGGCCAAACCTTCCTGCCCAGCCTTCTGTGCTCTACAGAGCAGACACAACAGGCTGGTGTGCTTCAAGTCACCACAGAGGTCTCAGCCTCTCAGCTACCTTTGAGCAGAGCTCCAGAGAGGGAGAGGATGTGCGTGTGCATGTTTGCCTGCAGGCAGGGGAAAGAGCCTGGAGCACTCCTACAGTGAAGGGGAGAGTTTCTGTTTCTGGCAAAAAGTTGGAATTCTTTGCCAAAGCTTGTCACCACCTTCCAAAGCAATGGCCTGCTCTCTTTCTTTCTTCCATGCTGGTATTTGGCTCCTTTCGTTCCTCATCTGCCAAGAGGCTCCCTCTGACTTTGGCAGAGAAGAGAAGGTCTTGGCCTGGGGCTGAGCACCCTCCTGAGCTGGAAGGGAAGCTGCCCTTAGTTGTCCAGGATACTCTGGACCTGTCACTTCCACTGCCACACACCCTGCAGCAGGGATCCTTGGTTCCCATGGGAATACAAGACGTGTCCCTGGATGTGTTAAATCCACATTATGCACTCACATGAAAATGTTTTAATCAAACAAAAAAGCAAATGAAAAAGCAAAAAATTGAAAAGCAAATTTTTATCAGACTAGAGTTGTTCAGTAGAAGCAATGTTCTGTCTCCCTGCATGTATCTTGGAAAAAAACCCTTCTCTATTCAGGGATGCAACATTAGTATTTGGAAGTTATGTATTACTAGGATTTATTTTTTTTAATTCGCTTTATGGAGAAGATGCATTCCTCATGGAAAATTTTCAGAGAAGCAATCAATACACAGAATGAATTGTCTGTTGTTAAATCTGAACTGCATATCAGTAGACAGTACATTTTTGTACTCTAGGGTGCTCTAACAAACATCATGTCTGAATCATAATAAACTATTTGTTTTTCTTAGCGAAAGCACTTATACACACATTTCACTTTACCTTCACTGTGTTTGGCAGCACAAATTTTAAATACCTGAAGCAATTTACGAAGTAATTATAATACAAAATCCATTTCCAAACCACTAGAATTCAAGTACCTAAGCCTGTAAGAGACAGAAAATAGCCAGGCAGCACACACTTGCAGAAATGCACATTTATCTTTGTTTTCCTCATCTTCAGAAAGAATTCATTAAAAAATCCCCCATCAGAAATTCTTCAGGAATTAAGAGATCCCTGATCTCTTTTCTCCTCCTGCTTCTTTACTCCCACTTAGGTAACACATCTGGCCCAGTACTACTTCTCTGACCCTCACTCTTGTGAGCATTGCTAGAAATTATTACTTCCACCAAAAAGCTAGGCTGGAGCTTCTCTGCCTGCCCAAAACAGGCAGTTCTCTCTTAGCAAGAGCTTCCTACACAGTTACACTCCTAACCCCCTCTCCCTATACTGGTAAATAAGTATACTTGCCAGATAATAGTGGTTGTTGAATCCTATTGAATCACTTTCCAAAGGTATACAAGTGAACAAACTTCTATTGTGATGGAAAGCCCGGTTCTTTAAACCAGCCTCAATTAAACACACCTGCTGGCCAGGTGTATTGTGTATTTCTCTGCTGCAAAACCTGCTCAACATTGTGTTCTGTTTGGACATGAGAACCTCTTCATTTTGATGTTACTAAAAGGTTTTTCCTCATTCAGTTCAGAGTCGCCGAGTGGCCACCTCCGTGACCCATAAGGGTACAAACGCTCCCTGCTCCTTTCTAAATCCTACCTAGGCACAAGCTTTTTGCTTAAATAAATCTGAAATTTGACATTTCAAAGTACAGCCCTTTGTAAACTAGAGGGAACTGAAACTGTTAGACTTACAATCTGTTAGATCTACAGGGAATGCACTTGTCTCTTTGGCATTCACAGATTTATAGGCAGTCCTCAAAAAGAGAACTGGATTGAACCACTGAGGATGATGGTAGCAGCACCTAGAGATTCCCATGGTGAAGAGCTCCATACCAACACATGGTAAATGAATGTCCTTAGAGATGCAATTTAAATAGAGAAAGACAGGAGAAAGTGAGCCATAGGGGAATACGATACTTTTCCCAAGATGATAACAGACCCTGATGGCAGAGCCAGCCTTAAATCCCAGATTTTGTGATTTCTAGTCCTGTGTCCTACAACCCATCACATTGCCCCTAATGCCTGCGGAACACACTCCTCTCTGTATCATTGCTTATCTCCCTCTGTCTAAACAGACATACCTATATATAACATACAAGCAGAGATCCCTATGTAGATAGATAATTCTCTGTCCATTTACAAATTTACCATACCTACCACATTCCAAACAACATCCATTTTAAAAATACTTAATTCAAAATTAAATCTATTTTTTCCCCTTTAGAAATGTCCAGAACATCACACACTCTTCCTTCCCATTTTGGAGAGGATTTTTTTCTTGCCTGCAGAGAAAGAGGCAGCGATATTGAAATTTCCACAGAAAGAGTTTGTCCCCTGAGTGTTCTTATAGGCATTTGTACTGAAGAGATGTTAACATGAGTAGCATTTTACATGAAATGCATTCCCATTACTCAGGGTTCTGCTGCTTGATGCTTGCGCTGCCACAGTTTGCTATATTCCCTCTGAGGAACCCTACAGGAGAAATAAGGAAGTCAGGACTTAATATTTGGAATTTATTTTATTTTATTTTTCTAAAGCAGAAGATATAAAACCTCAAGGTTTTTATTTTCGATGCATCACGGGACAGGGGAAATAATAAAGATTTGCTTTGGGACCACTTTAGCACAACTTTTTTACATTTCTATGGGGCTAGAGAAGTCTCTCCTTGTTATGAGGATCTGGTCAGGTGGGTGCTGATCTCCCCCACTATGTTATCCTCAGCACATGCCTCCCCTCTAGCTTGTTGCTGCAGGGTGGGCTATCACCTGAAAAGAAGCAGGGACCCCCTCTCATTGTGCCCTGGCAGTGAAGAGCTCCCCTTCCAGGGATGGGGGTGTCCCCTGACCTGAGCCTGGGATGGGCTTTGCTCACCCCAGCAGAGTGCTTCCAAGGTGAACAACTGGTGTTATGCAAATACCAATTTTTGTTGCTCTGGGTACGAGTAGAGATTAACCACACCACATGGTGAGAGAACTGAAGGGAAGCCTCCTTCCTTCCCCTCCTCTGACTTCAGATCAAAAGCTTCAGCCCTGCCTGCTGCACCTTACTCCCGCAAAGAGCCATGCCAGGAGGTTGATGCCAGGGGCACCCAGATGTCCCATGGGGTGGCCCAGGACTGCCCATGCTTGCTGACACCTGCCATGGGACTTGGTGCTGCAGGAGGGCAGAGGCAATGAGGAGGAGGGAGTCCTGGAGAGGAGGTGTGACAGGTAGGGAAGAAAACCAGGAAAAACCATACCAGGATGTAGATGCCAGGGGCACCCAGATGTCCCATGGGGTGGCCCAGGACTGCCCATGCTTGCTGACACCTGCCATGGGACTTGGTGCTGCAGGAGGGCAGAGGCAATGAGGAGGAGGGAGTCCTGGAGAGGAGGTGTGACAGGTAGGGAAGAAAACCAGCAAACACCATACCAGGATGTACTCTGCACAGATGTTGAAAACCGGGAGCATCTCTACTAATTGCAGCAAACTTGGCAGAAATTAAGCCTGATAGGCCTCCTTCATGCGTTTGTGTGACTAAACACCAGATGCCCTAAGGCACAAACTGACAAGGCTGTGTAAATCTTCAATAAAGTGTCTGTGATCCTTCTGACAAAGACAGGATGTTACAGGGCAGCCCCCTGCCCAGGCATACTCCTAGGGGTAGGAGCTGGTGGGACAGGGGTGGAGGTGCTGGGGCTGTGTGCTAAAAAGCTTGACACTAATATCAGATTTTATTAGAAAGATGCTACTGAGAGAGCATGTTCATAAAAAAAAAAAAAAATTAAAAAAAATCAGTTTTCTGAAGAAGTGGCAAAGCTCCAAATACTTTCTTCTAGTTTTGATCCCCTAGCACAGCACTTCTGTACACTGTCATGAAGAGAACTGGTTACTTTACAAATGGTCTTAGGTGTGTCATGGGAGGAGAGGGTTACTTTGGATTTACCCAAGAGTGCTGCAAACCACATGGCCCTTCTCTTTCCAGCCTTATCTTTGAAATGTCTCAAGAGACATTTTTATTACTGCTCAAGGACTGCAAGCTCGAGGAGCTGCTTTTGGGAATGCATATGATCCCTGTCACATCAAATGACTGCATCCTTATGTCAGGGATGTCTGTGGAACATGAAGTAGCTGCTGGGTCTCTCCATCTGCAGTTCCTCAAAATCCAGGATTTTGAATCTGAAATTTCTATTTCAGTATTTGGAATAATTTGAAACATTTTATTAAAAGGGCTACTAATGCATGATATTTTACCTCCATGTGCTCTATGGTCAGAAAAAACATATAGAGATTGCTCTTGAGAAATTTTTATTTGCATTTTTGGTTAATGTGCCTGGTTGCCTTAAGGAACATTGTGGTACCGTGCCAATGATTCTTCCTATTCCAAAGCACAGTAAAACTTTACAATTTTAAACTACTGGCATAATGCCTTTTTAGGTTATGTCAGAAATACCAGATATAATTTTCATTAAAGTTGGAGCATTTTGTTTTGATGTTTAAATTTGTTGCTAGCATGAGTACAATAATCTGCAATGCATCTGCAGGTCTAAAATGAAGAAATTAACACTGATAAAATTAAACTTTTAGGGGTTTTCTCCCTGCTTTATAATGCCAAAAAATAGAGGTTTGAGTTTTTTAAAGTCATGGTTTTCTGAAGGACAAATTCCATGGAAAAATATATGACAAATGTCAATTTTCAGGACAAATCTAGGGAATCTGAGGACAGTCAGAATATGAAATCAAGGACGTCTGTACTGACAGTACTTTAATATGAGTTCCTGAACATGTGAGTGAAAGTTTGAGGGCTTGTTGCAATAACTCTGTGTTTTGGAAGATAAAATCTGAGGGTGTTTCTCCAGGCTAGTTTTGTGAAGTTGATAAGTGATCCAGCCTCCTTGACCCCCTCGTGGACTTGAATCTGATGGAGCACTTCACTAAGCATCAGAGGAGGAAATAAATACTTTTAGAAAGGTATATTCCTCTTTGGTGATGGTCGCTGTCAGGCTCTGAATTTGTTCTGGCTCTCCTTGATGAAGAAATATTTTACAAAAATGACACTGCAATGTCCAAAGATAACTGGTTGATCTCATCTTCCAAACTACCACACCTATTTCTCACTGTGAGCTTGCTTACTCATTTTAGATATTCATTTATTTCTGTTTCATACAGACCTAGGTTATGCTGCCATATGTCACTGGCAACCTTGACATTAGGAATGAAAGCTCTTGTATCTGTCAGTCTAAATATTGGAGGTTAGTTAAATATGTCTCTAATGATTGTTTTTCTCATGTTGTTATTGGCAGTTTTGGTCCCAGGTTGAAAGGGGTATGGAATCATAGAATTGTTTTGGTTGGAAAACACAATGAAGATCATCAAGCCCAACATTAACCCAATACTGCCTAGTCCAGCACCAAACCTTGTCCCTAATTGACACCCCTACATGTCTTCTAAGTACCACCAGGGATGGTGACTCCACCACTTCCCTGGGCAGCCTGTTCCAAGGCCTGACAACCCTTTCAGTAAAGAAATTTTTCCTAACATTCAGTCTAAAACCTCCCCTGGCACAAATTCAGGTCCTTTCCTGTTGTTCTATTACTTGTTACTTGGGAGAAGAGGCTGACTCCCATCTCAATACAACCTCCATTCAGGCAGCTGCATAGAGCTGGAAGGTCTCCTTTCAGCCTCTTTTTCTTCATGCTAACCAACCCCAGTTCCCTTAGATGCTCCTCACCAGACTTGCTCTCCAGACCCTTCACCAGCTTTGTTGCCTTTCTCTGGACATGCTTCAGCACCTTAAAGTCCTTCTTGTAGTGAGGGGCCCAAAACTGAACACAAGATTTGACATGCTGCCTCACCAGTGCCCATCACAGGGGGGCAATCACTTCCCTACTACCACTGGCCACACTGTTTCTGATACAAGCCAGGATGCTGTTGGCCTTCTTGGCCACCTAGGCATACCACTGGCTCATATCCAGCCATCTGCAGACCAATAACCTCAAGCCCTTTTCTGCCGGGCAGCTTTCCAACCACTCTTCCCCAAGCCTATGATGTTGCAAGGTGTTGTTGTGACCCAAGTTGGGGACCTGTCATTAGACTCGTTGAATCTCATACAATTGGCCTTGGCCCATGGATCCAGCCTGTCCCAATCTGTCTGTAGGCTCTTCCTACCCTCAGACAGATATAATACAGTAAAAAAGAGCAGCAGGGATGACTTCAGAGGAATAATTATTTTCTGGAATATGAAAACAGTTTGGTAAGAAAAGCAGTAGGCTGCATGGCTGGGGTTTGTCTATTAGTGACTAAGTAAGTATGTATCACACCAAAGGTCATTCATTTCATGCACCCCACAAATATGCAAGCCTAATTCTGCCTGGAGGTGACTAGTGGCAACATTTCTTGTTTTGTCTCCATAATCTAGACATGTGACAGTGTTGGGGAGGCCTCAGTTCTGTGATTTTGTTCCTGCTGATGTAATTATTGCACAGCCAACAGCCATGATTCCCCAGAGGCTGAAGGAATTGCAGTAGATGGGTGAAATGGCTTCCTCAACAACCAGCTGTAACCCAACTCCTCTGCCTTTCTCACCAACAGAGAGCAGAGTTTGGGTGGGCACATCTCTTTGGTGAATAAACAAGAGGGTGCTTTATCTCAGTTCCTGCAAAGTCTTAAATATTTAAGGTATGAGAGCAAAAAGTGAGTCAATTCACTTGAAATTGTCATTTCAAAAAATAATCCCACCGACACAGAATACCTCCAGACAGATCATAGCCTGGAAATTATTTATAAACCCAATGTCTATGTCTGAGAAACCTGAGTGAGGACTTTAAAAGCAAGTATTAGCAAGTTAGGTTTCCTTCTAACTATTAAATCACCTGATGCCTGTCTGAATCTATCTGTAGCACAGGGAAAAACTTGGGCCATAGGATAAAAGTGACTATTTCATCCTGTGCCGTAAGAACAATCTGGCAAGTGTTCCTCATCTATCCAGAGATGCTGTGTAAGCAGATCATCATGACTCAGGTTCACGCTGCTGTAAGATAATGGGTGTCACATGCAGAGGACACTGATAGTGCCTTTGAGAAGCTACAGATATGGACACAGCAAGGCAAGTGCCCATTCACTTCACAAAAAGGCAGTGACATGTTGCAGATCACATTTACTGTATCACCACGTCAGAATCCAACCTCTGAAGCTGGAATGAAACCAAGCACAATTAAAAAAAATAACCTTGAATGCAGGAGTCCTATCTTAAAATTGTCCCTGCCACAGTCAGAAAGAAGAAAGGGTCATATAACCCAAATCCATAGAGGCATCTATTCCTTCCTTCCTTGGAAGCAGTTTCTTTGCTACTAATGCTGACTCAGCTGCACAACATCACAGATTCATTGTAGTCTCTACCCCCAAAAATTTGTTTTTTTTTTTTTTTTTGGATTTTTGGGTTTTTTTATAGAAAGTGTCATCATCTTAGACCAGTATTTCAGACCCTTGCTGACACAGAAGTAAAATTTCTTATGCTCATATCTGTGTTAGGCTGAGTAAGATCTGAGTCTGACTCTGAGAACTGGTGAGTTAAAGGAGTGCTGAGTGAAAAGAAATACTTCTCCTTCATCTCTGTTATCTGACCAGATTTTTCTGTATCTTATTCTGGAGATACAGCAATACAAGCTTTAACATGCATCCTATTTCCTGACATCTAGGAAGATAAGTTATCCTGAAGATAGATACTTCTCCCTGAAATAACTGTATGGACAATTCAGGACTTAAATATAAATAATGCTTCTTATTAAAATATCCATACAGCATCAATAATTAAATAAAACCAGACTTTAATCGAAGTGTAAATTCTTTTTCTCAGTCATTTGGAAAATGTTTGTTTTCCATTTGAATCCTATGACGCTATATATTTAATTATTTTTTTTATTAAAAGTATCTTCATTGAAAGTATTTTTATAGGACTCAGGAGGCTTGGCAGTCGTTTTTATTGGACTGATCAGTTCCATTTGCATACAAATTGCTCTGTTTGAACTGACTGCTGCAACACATATTTTTAATATGAACTGTTCTATTGATTGTGACACAAATAATATAGAGTGATTCAAATCATAAAAACATCAGTTTTGGGGATTCTTATGAACAACTACTACATACCAGGCAACAAGCAAACAAACAAAACACAACTGTAAGGATCTAAGGAAGCATTACCTTTTTTAAAGTTTTCTCTTCCTGGCTTTGGCAGCTGCAGTTTGTCTGTATATCATATTCTTAATTTGCATCTTTTGCACAGCTTCTTGCATTCATGAAATAGAAATGAAGGAAAAAAAAATCTTTCTAACCCATCTAATGTGGCTAATGAAAGAAAAAGAGAAAAGTATGGGGAAAAATTACATTCAGCTATCCTATTTTTGTTCTGAACTTTTATTCAGGGAAGGGATTTTGTTGCCCTATTGTTGGAGTGGAGTGAGATCTGCTTGGTCCTATGAAACTTATGTTCTACCACAAACATACTCACTGCTCTTGGGTCTGCTGGGTTAAACTGCAGATTATTTGGAAACTGGGTGTTTTAGTCCTGGTTCTTGAATTAAGTGCACTTGGCTTTTCCACAGAAAATTTCAGGAGCCTACATCTTAGATCTATGTTCCTGTTCCCTTTTTTTCACGAGTCATCACCAGAGATGGATTTAAGGTTGGTTTCTCTTTCCCTCTTTCCACTGAGACATCCCTTGTAGGTATGACAAGCCTCACATTGGCATATTAACCACTGTTTGGTGCTTCTTTTGGTTCTCCAAGACCTTGCAGTTGGGCAACACCTTCTAATTTCCTCAGCTGCCATTCAGGGCTTACAAACAGGAGCCCTGGAAGCAAGGTTGAGCTGAGATATACTCAGACAAGGGTGAACCAATATAGTGGGCTCCAGTTTGTAATGGAAGTTATTGCATTTGAGGTACAAAGATGCAAGTGTCTTCCAAGGGAGCTCGCATACAGTCCATCTGTGTTGGAAGAGATATAGCTGTCATGTGCCTGGGTTTTGCTCATCTCTTCTGATTTTCTGACTGGAAATATCACTTCTTCTGGACTGCTGAACATGTGAAAATTCAGGCCAAATGAACACGTATTTTTCAGATCCTGTCTGGACAGAGTTTCTGGTCAGAGAAAGAAGACACAGCTGGGAAATCTGAATCTTGAGCAGATTTTCTCCCCAGGTAAAGTGGTAAAGTCTGACACACTGATGATGGCTACCATGCATTTTTGTCTGAGACATCTCTGGCAGACCTGCAGATGACCAAGGGAGAAAAGTCAGTGTGATTGTGGACACTACAAAAGGGAGAAACACAGACAGAAAAGCATTCACTGTGCTGCTCTCCAGCTAAATTATGTCTTTGCTCAAATATTTGCCTTATTTTCCTACCTAGATTTTACACTAAAACCTGGGGGAAATTGGTTCTATGTCCTTACTCTACAACTGTGGTGGTCTCTTCTTTGCTGCTGGTCAGCAGCAGGTGCCTAAGGCTGTGACATGATCACATTTCTTGCACAAATTAGAAGAAAGCCTAGTGCCATGTTGTTGCATTTTACATAACAGGACACAGTAGGTTTTGTTTTGGTTTTCTTTTGAAAAAGGCTATTTAAACCAACAGGGGGTTGCCCATATTGCCTTCAAATGCAGAGGAATAGATGAATGGATGGAATTTTTTTTCTTCACAAGGGCTTTTTTTTTTCTTTAGAAATAAAGGTGAAAAACAAAACAAATGTTCTCAACCATCTGTCAGCAGCCCATCAGGAAATTAGTCCTTGGCAGTAGGGAAAGGAATAGTATTTACCATGTTCTAAGGTGGACAGCAGAGCAGGAGCAATACTGGTTGGCTTGTGGCAGCAGCAGTGTGTCATGTCATGTAATGCTGGATCTATTGCTTCAGCAGCAGCCAGCTTGATGCTTCTTTTCCCTCCCTTGCCTCTGCTGACTGAGATTTCCCCTTGCATACAAAGCAGTGTCATGGGGTGGGTGAGATTCCACATCTCCTGCCAATGCTGGGATTATCTGGCTATCTCTCAAAGAGGAAGATATTTTCCAAGAAAACCTCTCCACATGAGCTTGAAATTCTTTGCAGCACTTGCCTCACTGATGCTTTCCTTGGCTCACTAGAAATCTGTCATTATCTGCTTCCTTCCCCGTGCTTTGAGCAGACTCAGGAGAAGCCAGAGAGCAGTGGGGTTGTCTTCTTCAAGCAGTTCTGACCAGCTTGCCTCAACTCCCTCAGCACATTTTAGTAAGTTTAGATGCCTCTATACACATTGTGGAAAAATTCTGTGAAAAAATGGAAAAGTATGATCAGATTAAACTATGTACTACAGTGACAGGATGGGGGAAATGAAGGTGGTTTTATGTTTGCATTGGGCTCCAGCAAAGCTTTACTAGGGCTGGGTTGAATAATGAGCTGCTAGAGAAAGAACCCTGCATATCACTTCACAAAAAGTTCCTCACAGAGTTCGTATTAATTATCCCATTCCTCCTGATTAGATTCATCTGATTTCTCACTCACTCACACATGACTGTGTGCAAGGCTCTATGATGCCTTGTGGGAACAGCAATGACACATCCACACTGATATAGTCATTAGATGGGCTGAGAACTCACACTTCCCAGTGTGGTCACTTGCTTGCAAACAGACACTGCTGTGCTGCAGGGAAGGTCTTTGTTCATGTAAAAATTGATGAAGATCTGCAATGCAGATTTTCCTGGGGGGAATGGCTGGAGAGTCAAATCTGCTTTTCAAAGATGTGCGTAATCTTCCAATGCTGGGATAAAGTCACCAGGATTCATTTTCATTACAGATTTGGTAATGCAAATGTTGGCAGTTATAACTTTCTCAGCTTTTATTTTTCACTCTCTGGTGTTGCCCTTTCTTGTGCTGAACCCAGGCAGGCAATGGATTCCATGTGGCTGAATAGCTGTCAACCTGCAACAAGAAGGAAGGAGGGAGGAGGAAAGCACTTTCCAGGGAACTCAGAGATGATAACCAGAGACTCCAATAAAAAGAGCTTGAACAAGAAGAAACCAGAAAAAGAAACTTTAAAATGCAGTGTGTTGGATTGGTACCTTCTTTACCTGTTTGCTTGAAAGCTCCAATGTTTGCATGGAGCAAAATCTTCCTCCTGAGTTACTATTAAATGGCCAGACCTAAAGAAGAGGGAAAGGCAGGGGAAGGAAAGGATCTCAGTTCCCCATGTCAGAGCATGTCATTGACCCGTGTCCCTGGGATGCACAGAGTACTCTTGCCATCCAGAGATCACAGGCACACCGGAGGCACTCACTGCCTGGAGCTGGCTGCAGACGTGCTGACAATTCTGCTGTCCCTGGATGGGAAGCAGCATAGCTGCAGCATTGCAGTTCTCCTGGTTAAAATTAATAGCTTGATTTTGGTGCCTTGCCTGTGTGGGGCTCAGCACCCACTGAGGAAGGTGCTGGGCTATCTGGCTTGCATCTGCGCTAGCTCAGGGCCTGCTGGATCACAGTCTTGCACAGTAAAGATATTTATAAGGTTTTTGTTTCCCTTAACAATTAAGTTCTTGATGGTTATCTCTTCTGAACCTTTCCTGCTGTGCTCCCAACTCATTGCTGGTGCAGAGGAACAGGAGAGCAAAGCACTAGGAGGAGAACTGTACCCTGCCAGGTCTCTTGAACTCCTTCGGAGAGCAGGTGCTTTGTTTAGAGACTTTCCAGGCTTGGAGATGAGTACTACACTGTCTGTTTTTCTGTTTTCAAATAGCCTAGTTTGACACAGCTGAGAAAAAAAAAAAAAAAAAGAAGTGGTTGCGTTTCACTTTGGTAGCTTTTAATAACACTTTTCTTATGCTAGCAAACAAATATGGATTTCATCCTTTGCCTGGATGTCAACATTTGTCTTTGTAACACTTTAGCTACAGCACAAGAAATGGAGTTTCTGCATTAAAATTAAACAAGGCCAGCAAGTGCAGTTGTGAACCTCTGCTTTACAACGCTGCTTAAAACACAAACTTTCATGATGCATAATTTGTTTATAATCTCATCACTGTGAATATGAATTTCATTGCAACCAGCATGATACATCATTTTGTCCCTTACAGTGAAGAAATAATGTATAAAAATCAGATTGAGTCCTTTATATACAGTTGTCAAGAACCAGATGACAGAAGACGTGTTCTGCTTGAAGAATGATTGCTGCTCGCGTTTCCTGGGAGCCCCTATCATCAAGCAGGGAGAATGTTTCTTGTCCTTAGCAGCACATCTGCAATGTTAGAGCCAAGAAAATGTCAATAACTCCATTACTATGAATCCCTGCTTTCTAGGATTAATGATTTCACATATAGTCACAGGCAAAAGGAGGAAAAAGACAGAAATTTGGCATAAACTTTTGTAGCCCAAGAGTAAAGCTTCTGCAAAATGATATCTGCAGTTTTCATGGAATCATAGAATCATAGAATTGGCTGGGTTGGAAGGGGCCTCAGAGATCATCGAGTCCAACCCTTGAACCACCGTTGTGGTTGCTAGACCATGGCACTGAGTGCCACATCCAGTCTCTTTTTAAATATCTCCAGGGATGGAGAATCCACTACTTCCCTGGGCAGCCCATTCCAATGCCTGATCACCCTCTCCGTAAAGAAATTCTTTCTAATATCTAACCTAAATTTCCCCTGGCACAACTTAAGACCGTGCCCTCTTGTCTTGTTGAAAGTCATCTGGCAAAAGAGACCAACATCCACCCGGTTACACCCTCCTTTCAGGGAGTTGTAGACAGTGATAAGGTCTCCCCTGAGCCTCCTCTTCTTTAGGCTGAACAGCCCCAGCTCTCTCAGCCTCTCCTCATAGGGTCTGTGCTCGAGTCCCTTCACCAGCCTGGTTGCCCTCCTTTGGACCTGCTCCAGGACCTCGATATCCTTCCTGAACTGGGGGGCCCAGAACTGGACACAGTACTCGAGGTGTGGCCTCACCAGGGCTGAGTACAGGGGCAGAATCACTTCCTTGGACCTGCTGGCCACACTGTTCCGGATACAGGCCAGGATGCCATTGGCCTTCTTGGCTACCTGGGCACACCGCTGGCTCATGTTCAGCTTCCTGTCAATCCAGACTCCCAGGTCCCTTTCTGCCTGGCTGCTCTCCAGCCACTCTGTCCCCAGCCTGGAGCTCCCCATGGGATTGTTGCGGCCAAAGTTCAGGACCTGGCACTTGGCCGTGTTGAACCTCATCCCGTTGGAATCAGCCCAACTCTCCAGTCTGTCCAGGTCCCTCTGCAGAGCCCTCCTGCCTTCCAGTTGATCGACACTCCCCCCAGCTTAGTGTCGTCTGCGAATTTGCTGATGATGGACTCAATCCCCTCATCTAGATCATCAATGAAGATATTGAACAGAACCGGGCCCAACACTGATCCCTGGGGACACCACTAGTGACCGGCTGCCAACTGGATGCAGCCCCATTCAGCACCACTCTCTGGGCCCGGCCCTCCAGCCAGTTGTTAACCCAGCACAGGGTGCTCCTGTCCAAGCCACGGGCTGATAGTTTTTTCAGGAGGATGCTGTGGGAGACGGTGTCAAAGGCCTTGCTAAAGTCCAGGTAGAATCTAATCTAAGAGTGCTCTCAAGGTGCTTTCATTGCTTTTTAGGGTTTTGGGTTTTTTTGTTGGTTTTTTTTTTGAGTCAGTTGTTTGGAAATTATATCATCTCACCATCTCACCTGTACACCTGAAGCTCTCAGTAGTGAAAAAAATATGGTTTACTTTGATATGCATTCTTGCTTTTCTAATGGAGCTTTTGCCAGATGTCAAGGAAACCGAGATAGTGAAGTACATGAAGTTTAGTTGGTACAGAAGAATCCCTCCTGAACTTCTGAATTTGTCCATTAAGTATTCCATTCCCCCATTATTTAAATCCACTTTAGATGTAGCTTAGTAGTACAAGTAAGGAATACTAAGCAGGCAAAAGTTGTCACATAAAGAAACCAAACCTCCAAGTAAGCACTGGAATAAAGGAAGTCTAGTTTACCGTGTTGATTTTTTGGTTTGAGTTTCATCAACTTGACTTTTACAGATATATGAAGTGTGACTGAAGTTTTCCCCATACCTAGATTTTTATAGACCCTCTTTCATTCTTTCTTCCCCTCTTGCCCTTTCTTTTCTCCCATGAAGATCTTAATTAATCCTCTCTCTGCCTGTCTTGATGAATTTGGCTGAAATTTGTACCTCTGACATCTCTTCTCCTGTTCCTCTTAGATTTTTTTCTTTTAAATTGGTGAAAAGGTCCAAAACATATTGTGAGGTACTCATATTTGCACATAATTGAAACATACATACAGTGGGAACACACAAACTTCATTAGCTGAGAAAAGCAGGTTTAAAAAAGCCCTCTGTCCCCTCAGCTTTTGTGTGACAATATCTCAGTGGTCCAAAAACCACTAATGATTTCAGAAACTGCAATAATAGTGTGAATTTTTCATCAATCATTGCCCCATGATCTTTGGGTACCTACATGAAGTGTAAATAAACAAAAGTGCCAAATGAAAGGCAGTATGCCCAGTTTCATTTTATTATGCAACTGGCAAGTTGCTAAATTACAGAAATAGTAGTGAAGATGGATTTGAACAAATTTTTCTTTTGTGATGGCCTGAAATTATGTGTTAAAACCCAGGACTTGGTAACATTCAGAACTTTCACGCTACTGTTGATAAAGGATTACAGTCCAGCTCAGCTTCTTCAAGGGACCTGACATTTCTTAACTGTTGGCTTAAATAATTCACTCATTCCATAACCATGCACTTGCTTCCTCCCTCATTCACCTATACAAACTATAAAAAAACTTCCTGAAGTTATTACTTTGTACTTCATCTTGTAAAAGAAGGAGTTTGGGGACTTTTGCCCAGACTGCCTTGTGCCCTGCTCCTGCGCCATGTCATGACAGGTACCTGGAACTTGAAACACAAGTGGAGGAAGCAGCAGGCATTTGATAGACCCATCCATGCACCCACTGCTGTAGTAATCATAGGTCAGTTTGAAGGTGAAACATCACAGACAGCTTGAGTAGGAAGTGTACACTTTCAGGAGGAGTGGTCTCTATTCTCTCATTAAACCAATACAAGTGGGTCAGAAACAACTGAAGTGAGTTCATGATTGATGTATTAAGAGCAATCTAATCTAACTCTGAATTTATAATTACCCTTTCCCTGTTGGGGGAAGGGGCTAAAGGAATCCTTGGTCAATCCAGGCATACAATGCACTTCTACTCTGAGTTGCACTGATGCTGGCTTGGAAATACAAGTGTTTCTAGGAGTACAATTTTTATTTGAATTCACCTTTGGACTTTGCAACAGGCAGCAACAGCATCTGTAAAAAGAAACGTGAGCCAGCCAAGCCCAAAGGTCCCCTCTGCCCAAGAAAAGGCCACACTAAACAACAAAGCCTGTAATGAGAAGATGAATGCATGGAGAGGAATATCAGCCTAGACCATACTTGCCTGGCACAGACCTGTATGTCATGCCAGGTCAGATCTGTAATATCATGGAGAAACCAGAAAGCCACATCACATGTGATCTTCAGATAACTTCAGAGAGAAGACCCTGTAATAAAAAACCTGACTGAATAAAATTCCTGAGTACTTTGGCTTCAGTTAGAGTATGCACATTCTTAAACAAGCTGGGATACCCTGATAAGTGCTGACCTCAAAAGAGACAGACACCATATGATATTCAAGTGCTGGGTAGAGTTCAAAACCTACAGCAGGCACCCTGTATGGCCTTCTATCTTCCCAGAGAGGGCTTCAGGGACTAATCTAGCGTTAACTGAAACTCTTCATAGGACTCATACTTTTGGTGATGAAGATTCCCTATTATTAACAGGTGAGCAGAATTTGCCCTGTACAACAGCTAAAATAATTTCTGTTGCAAGACTGACAAGACACCTTTAGTATAATCAAGACAGATAACCCCAGACCTGGAGAACTGAGAGAAAGCAGAAAGGTCCAGGCAGTTGTTTAATGGCTAATAAATAAGTTGAGTGTATACCAATGGCAGATAACAGTGCTTGTCTTCTCCAGTGGCTTTGTATCATGATGTGTCGTCTGTTTTGCACATATAAATCACCCCAAACTTGCATGAGATATTCTGTTCAGATATTTTTTCCCACCTGAATTATTCTGGTATAAAACCAGTGGAACAGAGAGAAGCATCAGGGCGTCTGTCATCAATGTCCATACCAATATGACAAGCATTAAAAAGTGCCAATTCCTCAGTAGTGCAGAGAATGAGCACTGCAGTGGATTGTGTTTCTGGTACTATTATTACAGAAAGACTTGTAAGAGGTATGCATGCTGTGGATGAAATCGGTATGGAATCACAGAGGCTAATGATAGAAAAAGGCCACTTATGTCAACTGCTACATTTCCCTGCTGGTACCAGATTGTTCTCAATGAGAAAAAGTGTATTTTTAGTGCTTTGTCCAGTCTGGTTTTATATGTAAATAATAAAGATTGTCAATCATAAAGGAACCTGAAATAATTTTTATTCTTGTTTTGTCTTCCTCTTCCCTCCCTCCTCCCCTCCCTAATTTCTTATTCAGGCTAAATGAGAGCAGGGAAGACATCCATACTTCTTTTACTGTTTTTTTTTTTTTTTCTTTCTTCCCCCCCTTTCTATTCTCTCCTCTTCTTTCTATTGTTTGACCCTCATCATAGGCAGGATTTCTCTGACCTGATTTTAAAAACCTGTATTTGGACAGTTCATCTTTATATGCTGCTCTGTTGCAGTTATGATTTAGGAGGCTCTTTGGAATTGGGAAGCTCAGTTAGACAAGAAGTAATGTGCCTGCAAGCCAACCTGGAAAATAAACAATAAACAAAGCGGTGATTTCTGCTCAGAGAGGACCTGAACTGAAGCTTTTGCGTGTATTTCCTTGTGTGCTTTGCCTCACATTGTCTTAGGAGCTGCTGAGCTCACTGCCTGTCCACTATGCACAGCTTTCCATCATGGTGAGCCAGGATGTGGTTTAGCTCAAAATCAAGTATAGACCATACCTACACAAGAACAAGCAATTTAACAACAAAAGAAAGTGCTCTTTTTTGTATAGGAAGAGAACTGCATAACTACTTCAGCATTTTCATATGAATATCCTTTCATATTTGTCCCTTTTTTTTGACTTTGCACCCTTAGAGAGTTGCATCTCAAGTGGGTGTAAACTGGTATGAAGCAGATTTCAGAAAATGTAGTTTTTTCATTTTCCAAACAAACTTGTCCTCAGTGATTTGTCACTGTATGTGCCAGCAATCCAAGTGGAGGGGCTGAAGAAGTAACAGCTGAGGTGCTATTATCCTGATGAGTGAATGGCCCTCAGCATATCTTGTCTTTGATCCATATTCAGTCACATCTCTGTTCTGAGTCTGGTGAGCATAATACCTTCTAGTCTGTAAAACACTGGAAAAATTAATGCCCACTTTGTTCTTGATGGGAGAAGCCCATCTAAATGGCATCCTGAATGAGAACACAGAGATCAAAAAAGGCCTAGGGAGTGAATTAATACCAGCCGAGCATGTGTGTCCTATCTGCAGCAAAAGAAATAGAGTGAAAGATGGAAAAATGAGGACACACCAAAAAATTACTTGTCATCTGCTGTTAAGATAAAGCTGTGGAGAGACCAAGGGAAAAAAGAACTTGTGTTATGGGCTGTGTTGCCTGAAAAGAGTCTTGAAATAGAAGCTGCGTCCTATTGTCCACCCATGCTGAGTTCAGGGAAATAGGGCTCCTGACATCCTTTTTCGATAATCAGCTTTGCACAAAGCACCCAGCTCCAGTGCACCAGCTTCTTTTCAAAAAGAAACAACCCTCAAAGTATCCAATACTGGCTAACTGCTGTGGTTGCTCTGAGGAAAAAAAAAAAAAAAGGAAAAAAAAAAAAAAAAGGAAAAAAAAAGCAACTGTTTTTTCTCAGAATTAAAAAAAAGATGAAGAAGAAGGTACTAATGTTATCTCCTCTATGCCTCAGGGACAGGCTGCAGTGTCCTGCAACTTTGGATACCCCTCACAGAAGCTGGTGAGAAATAGGCCTCTGCACTTACTTACTCCAACTTATTCCTGATTTACTTGAGGGAGAGAAGAAACAGTATGCAAGAGGATGAAGATGTATGTGCAAAAAGTAAAAATATTCAGTGAGGGAAAGCAAGAAATGTATTGGAAATCGAGAACTATTGGAGACAAGCTGCCATCAGCTTTCTTCACAAGTTTGGAGGTGCTGGAGAGAAATGAGTCTGTATAACTCTGTAATTTACAGGCCAAAAGTCTTCAGGCATATCAGAAGGAATGTGTAATGATCCATCTCTTTCTGAGAACTTCTGGTTCTAGTTTGCCTCCTCTCATGGTGTCAGTAGCACCCTGCTTCACCAGAGCCCAGCTCAACACCATTCCTACAGCTGTTAGTGCACTCACCCTACTGATTTTTCTGTGAGATATAGAAATTCTCTTATATGTGTAAGGAATTGAAGCAGAGAGGCTAAGAACAGGATTCATCCTGCATGACTTTATGTGTCTAATCTGGATTCTAGGGCCAGCAGAGACACTTCTTAAGCACAACTTGTCTGATGTTTCTCAAGAAACATGTGACAGTGCCCATCTCCCAGTCAACAGGAAAGGGAATCCAAATAATAAGTTTCTTAGATGCAGAAGCTAGCACTGTAGAGGTCTGAGTTCACACAGTTCTTTTTTTCCAGCCAAAAATCTGCTTAAGAGGACTAGGGAAGAGGGGTTGGAGCAGGAGCTGGGACCCTTGTGTCCTAGAAACCAAAGCAGGTAATCTGAATTTATAGCTGATTTCTGTATCCACAGTGAAATAGTCAGTTTATGCATTTATTTCTAATAGTGTACTCACTGATAACCAGGTTCAGACAATCAGAAAAAAGATCACATCTGTGTCTTAGCAACAGAAAACATTGCTAAATTAGAAACTGGTCACCAACAATCTCCCACTGTTGTCCTTCCGCTGTTACAAAAGAGGGGAATGTTCTTAAAATCTGTTCAGATTTCTGAAACAGAATAATATTTTTAATCTAATTATTGCTGATCAAGCATTTTGGATAGTGTCATCATTTTCATCATTTTCCTCTTGCCATGCTACCTTACAATCTGTCTCCTCACCTTGCTGCTTGCATGCCTAACTTTCTGAATGTGGTCCTTGGTGCTTATAAGTTGTTTTCCCAAGAAATGTGAGTTTGCTGCCCTTCCTCCTATTGCAATTATAGGATATCTTTTATAAACTGAGCCCTTGGGTCTTTACACGCTCTACTTGTAACAAAGTCATGCAAATCTCAACTGATTTTTTTTTGGTTTAATTTTTTTAAAACCTTACTTCAGAGCTTTCACATCCCATTTGTCTTCTATCACACAGCAACCAACATTTTGATTTCTTCAGTGTATTTGTGTTTCCATGGTGAAGAGAATATTACCATCTTTTCTTGAAGTTTACCAGCTTTGAGTGGTATAAAAAAACCCACTTTACTTTTTAATCTTTTGGCATGTTTTTCTGCCTTGAGTTCTTTGTATGTAAGTTAAATACATTTTCAAACCAGGTTATTAGTGGATATCTGCACTTCAAGCCCAAACAAACTGGTCTGACTTCCAGAAAATTTCACCCAGCTACTTGTAGCCTGGGCTCAGCATCTGGTATTTACCTAAAGCATTTCTTCCTGAAAGGAACCTGAGCTTGAGAGAAATGATTTGCCTCTTCATGTGGTAGTTTGTGCGAATAATTATTCATTATCCTAAAACACGGTGACTTATTTCTCTTTTGTATTTTTCCAGATTTAACTCCCAGATAATGATTCATGGTCGGCTTCTGTTGATTAAAGTACATAAGGTACTTACAATAAAACAGTATTCAATTTTCATTTTGACAGGCTAAACATATGGAGCTCTTCAAGTCCCTTGCTTGGTGCTCCTCCTGAACTGAATCAGGGAAACAAATTGTGTTGCTCCCAGCAGGCTACAGGGGAAACAAGGGACCCTGCTTTGCACAGAAACATTGTGCTTCACCAGGGCTTGGGAGAGAGGAAAAAAGAGGAGGGGAAGGGAGACCAGGCAGGGCAAGACAAACATTTCCTCAGGCAGGCTGCAAGGAAAATAATCTGGGGATGAAACCAGGGCTGTGCATATGCCACAGGTCTGTAGATGCTGACCTGTTGTTCTGGAAAGGTTGCATGGGGCAGAAACTGTCTGCAACCCATTTAGTCTCTAGCTCTCTGCATATGATGGAGCTGTGACCTTATCAGACCCAGAAACTCACCTGGCAAGGGCAGAATGAAAATTTTTCTGCAAGCTTGGCCAGGTAATCAGACAAAGGCATTTACTCTTCATCATGATGTGTTTTAGCTAGAATGAAGAGATTGTGCTAGGAAGGAAAACAAAGGAGTTTTTATTTCCTTCTCTTGAAATGAATGTTTCATCAGTCATGCATCAAAAAGCATAAAACCTATATAGAAGAGTGTTAAGCCTCTACTTGTACTCTTAAGCCAATATGGTTTAATTTAAAAAGCAGTAAACGGAAAACATCTCATTTCTTTATATGTTGGTACTTTTCTTTTGCTTGAGTATTTTGCTACAATTTTAAGAAAACATATGAATTTGGGTTTTATATGGTACCTAAACAGGTAGAATTATTAATTAGTTTTTGTTGTTTGTTTTAAAAAATTTTATAGAAAACAAAAGCTTAAGCACAAGAGTCATGAACTGTGTATATGCAGTTCCCCAAAATGATTAGAAAAATTACTAAGGAAAGTATATTAGGGTGAACAGTCCCAAGTTACAGGTTTAAGATTGCAATATATTAAACTTTTAAATGCTAAATTGCTTTGTCTGAAAGAGCTGCTCTGTGTGATTCATTCTGTATCCTTGTAGAATTTTAAAGCAAAACCAAACCTGAGTTTGCTGAGCCTAGGCAAATATCTTGAAGCATGTGAGATTTTTCCAAGCTAGGCTAACTTATTTTTTCTGGGTTTTAGGGTTAAGTTGGCTGCACCACATAAAATGCATTAATGCATGGAAAATTATAAATATTGCTAAGGTTGTTTGCTGTAATAATCTATCCCTCTTGACTTTTGTTCAGACCTCCTATATCTTTTATTGTCTTAAAGCAGAGTTTGTCACATTCATGTAAGCCCAGTGATTTGGAGCTTAAGAGGTAGAGAGCTCTGTACTCATATCTGTAGGTGAAAAGGGAAAGAGCAAGCATCAGGCTGCTTTTTCTCTAGCTGTAAGCATGAAGATGCTTCAGAGGTCTCCTTAGACCTCTTGCTATTGTGCAATGGTAAACAGGGGAGGATGGGCAGCTCCCATTTCCATAGAGCTACTAGCCAGGGTTTCTCCTGCTGCATAAGATAGCATGTGCTAAATGTGGGCTCATGTAGAGCAGGTGAACTGGTATTACAGTTTGGCACCTCCAATAACATGGCCTTGCATCCTCCTCTCTCCTCTACTCCTGCCATACCTTGTCCCCACCTGCATGGTCCTGCCCTTTCCTTTGTGCTCCTCAGCCACTGCCATGAGTTACTTTGGTCAGAGAACCACTAGAGTTTTCTTTCTTTTTGGTAGACTATTTTTCTGCCTGTCCAGTGAACTGCCCAGTAAGTTCCATGAGTGCTGGAGCTGATGCATGCCTTGTTACCAGCCTGGCCTCCCAGCTCCTGTCCCAGAGCAGGGAGCAGAGGTCCTTTGCCACCCTCTGGCACTGCAGTACAAAAATTCACTGAATGACAGAGCAATGACTGCTGGGTCTGCAGCCTGACATAGCATGTGGCAACACTTGCTTGGGGATTTAAGAAAAAAAAAAAGGCACTGGTACTTTGTCTTAAGGAGATGTCATCGTTTAACACTGGTCCAGCTATTAAATTCCCGGAAAGGGAAGGGAGAGAGAACAGGGGGGAGAAACTGAACAGTTGGAAACTAAACTATACAAGTGTAATGAAACAATGATAACAAAGAAAATAATGAAAGATATGCAAATATATACAAAACCAATATAGTGCTCCCCCCACTAATGCTCGTATCACCACCTAGGTGCAGGACAGACCTGGACTGGGCTCCTAGAATCAATGGCAGACAAGGACCTGGATGCAGAAACACATGGATTAAGGAATACATGAATCAGGATCAAAGGCAGACAAACAGACAGTCCTCTAGGACACCAGGATGAAGAAGAACTTGACCCTTGGGATCCCTCATTTTTATTCCAAGTATGATGTATATGGGATGGAATACTTCATTAAGTCAATTTTGGTCACCATTGGTCCACACTTCCCCACAAGAGGGTTACTCCTTTTTATTTATTTATTTATTTTCCCCAATGCACAAAAAGTTTAGCAGAACAAAGCAGTGGCCTTGGTTCCGCATACCGTTCTCCAGTGAAAACTTCAAATATGAAGCATTATCCAAGAAGCAAAAAGTGACTGAGAAACATGCCATTAGTTTCAGCAAGTGCAGCTACTTAGATGAGGCCGATCCAAAATATAAAATCACTAAAAAGAAAATTGGTTCTGTCCTGGATCAAACCAGGACAATTATGCAGAGAGGAACAAAACAATTTGGCAGCTTCACCAAGGACTGTCCGTGTCTGGTATCAAGTAAAATGCATCTCAGTAGGCTTGGCCTTAGGGACTCAGGTGACTGCATGGTACTTTAGATGTCAAAGGACCTGTCTGCCAAATAAGAAAGAAATCACAGACAGACCTCAGGCTGTTTGGAAGTCTCAGGGACAGGAGCTCCAAAGAGAGAAGTATCCTCTCCTGTTGCTAGTGAAAGAAGAGAAAGCCCAAACATGGAGACTTCACGCAGGCAAAATGTAGAAAACTGCAGGGCAATTGGGAAACTACTGTAAGATCTGAAATTGACATCCCAATGGACTACAGTCCAAAAATCTTCCTGGGTGAAAGAGTTTGTTCCTAAGCAATGGAGAGCCCAGGCAAAAGTCCCCCACACTCTGGGAGCACTGGGGCAACTGATCCTTGGGAAAGTGGACACAAGGGCAAAGTGCCTGCAGGGCATTGATATGTGGAATATGGGAAGATGCACACGGATACTGTGTAGAAGTTCCATTCATTTGCTGAGTACCCACATATAGAAAGTGTGAATTTAAGTTAATAGACTACTGCTAAAGTTGGCCCAGGGAAGCCTTGTTATTTGTTCCTACAATGAGTGGCTGTGCTTTCTGGAACTGATGCTATATTCCCTTTTCTCCCCCTCTTACAAGCTTTTTTCTTGCTTTTTCATCAGGCTTGAGAGCAGGGAAGTGCTGCTTGCTCAGGACATAGTAGGAGGAGTATCTTCTGCCTGCAAGGCTCAGCTGCAAGTATGAATTGCTCTTAGGAAGGACCCTAGTGTCTTACATGGTCAGGTGCTGCTGTGGGGCCCTTCTGAAAGGGTTGTCAGGCCTTGGAACAGGCTGCCCAGGGAAGTAGTGGAGTCACCATCCCTGGTGGTACTTAGAAGACATGTAGATGTGTCAATTAGAGACAAGGTTTAGTGATAGACTTGGCAGTGTGCTGGGTTAACAATTGGACTTTATGAACTTTTCTTTTCCAATCAAAACAATTTTATGACTCTATGGTGGTACGATTCTATGATAAAGAAAAATGCAAAGTCTCTTCTAGTTAATTTTTGTTTTGTCCCTTTTTTTACCCTTACTAATGTGGCCCCTTAAAAACTGCTGAAACATAGAAAGTAGAAAAAATATAGTATCAAATTTTAAACTGTTCTCCTGGCCCAAACCAGAGTAATACCAATCCTTTTACAAATGTTTTGCACATCCAAAGGCACCCATAATTTGCAGCCTACAGACTAGTATTCATCAACAATTTCAAAGGCTGGCCCTGCATCCTTTGGACTGGACTTCAAAAGATGTGGTCTGGGCACAAATTTCCTGCATTAACTATGATATTGGAACTAAACAGGACATCTTGAGTCCCTTATTATCTCTTGCTGTTGAAGACCATTAAAGAAGTCCTCCTCAAAGTACCCATTGTTGGGTGTAAAAGACCAGGTAATAAATTCATGCCCAACAACATGACTATTACAGCAAAATGTGTAATGCTCCTTTGGATAAGACATATGCATAGTCACCAAATTCAACAGCTCAAACACCTTCTTCCAGTGCTAGCTTGTGCTCTCTTCTAGTTGGCTCTCTCAGTACGGTTTTGCAACACACCAGATATTTCATTTACAGAACAGAGGTGTATGCCTGAACATATATGCAGGCCAGGAGGAGATTCTGGCTGGAGAGATTAGTTTTGGAACAAAGAGTTAGAAAAATCCTGAGTGAATTGGCAGCAGTGGCTTGGTACAGGTTATGGTGCCAGTTCAGCCATGCTCAGCCTCTGATGGGTGGTGGGCAAGTGCTCTGCTGAGCAGGTTCCTGGGCCACCTCTGAAGTCAGTCTTGCTTGTAAAAAGCCTGTAACTCCCGTGAAGATTTGGCATATGCATGCAGGCTGGAAAGCATATAAAACAAAGCATTTGATTGAAGTTGAGATGCCAGCATCAGAAAGGACTATGGCTGTCAGAAAGAATTTTTCTAGCTGTCCTGGATATTCCCTTTAAAAAAAAAAATTTTCTTTTCCTTAAACAGTATAGGAAATGAGAGAAGAAAATGATGTCTTTTTTCCCAATGTTAAGTTGAGCTTGTGGTTGAAAAGCTGGCCCAGGTTTCAGCTTTCACAGCAGGTTTGAGAAGTCTGTATCCCATGCTATTAAAAGTGACTGAATCTTGGAAGTTTATCTCGATTTCACATTGATTTGAATAATGCAGAATTTTAACTCAAGTTACAACAAAAATGTAAAGAGATTTAAGAGATTTTGCATTCATGGGTAGTTCTGCTTATAGACTCTCTTCCAGGCAGATGCCACATGCATTCAGGAAACAGTTTAAGTTATTAAACTCTCCTATTTTAAAAGAGATTGTCATCCCCTTGCTCCCTGCATAACAGCAGAAAGAAGCCACAGCTGAAGATATGTGGACCCACAAATAGAGCAGTCATCTTTTGAGGGCATTCAGATCTAGATTTTTATCCTGGTTCAGACACAGAACTGATACCTGGATTCAGATCTCAAGCAACCCAGAACTCCTGAGGTGCCTATGTTTATGGTTTGCATTTGGCCTGAAATTCAGTTTTGCAGGAGCAATAAGTGAACTAAAGCATGGAAGGGCAAAACACTACCAAAATCAACTTATGGCAAGCCATTATGAACTTCTTCAGTGAACAGAGACAAAAGTGAAGATATAATTTAAGCTACCACTAGTTTCCCACACTTTCCCCATCAAATTCTGGTATTATTATGTTATAATCACTCTAAACTTATGGAAGACTCAAAAAACAATGTATGGTAAGGACAGTCACATGCTTTTTATCAATATTTTATTCTGAAACATGGTGAAGAGTTTTGTTGCACCATAAAAAATGTCTCTCTGCAAGCATCATTTTCTAATGGGCTTTTTTATGTTCCATAAAATGTGCTAATTTTTACTTGTCCTCTGTTGTCAGTGAAACAAACTATTATTTCTTTCTGCTGAACCAAACTCCAAACAAGAATGTCTGGAATATCAAGAGTAATGACATATGAAGTCCCTTCTGGCCCCAGCTTCTATTGAAAAGTAATTGGGTGAATTGGTGATGCTTACATTTCATCTATCCTGCCACTGTGAGTAATACTTTGGTGCCTTCTTGGCCAAAGCTCAGCCATTTAAGAACTTGGTGAAAATCTATTTGGATGGACTCAGTGTAGGAATATGTCAGATAGCAGCAGAGTAAAAGTGAAAGCTTTTTGGAGTAGCACTGCATATGTTGTCACAGCATCTAATGCTCTGCAAAGGGCATCCTGATTGTGACTTGAAGTTTCTGCAGCACTGTAAATAAGAAAAGATGAAAATGCTAACCATGTAAGTAAAGCTGTCCTGGATACAAACTGTGATGTGATGGGCAAGAGAATTCAGATAGTGGAATAGGCCCTTATGTGGTGTAAATTATCACAGTGCTATGTGGTGTCAGTGGAGCTACAATTTACCCAAAGAGCTGCCTCTTCACTTTGTCAAGAAATCATGACATGAGCTGTCACCTTTCAGAATGGATTAATGAACCAGAGCACAACAGATGCTGGCTTGCCAGTACTTTTATTGGAATCATAATTTGCTAGTAATATTCAGCAGGCAACAATTAATAGAAAAAATGATTTTTCTTTTCCTTCTAAATCCCTCAAATGGTCTTTGTAAATCATGCAACTGCTTTTGGTTCATTTGTTTTCCAGTGACTTTTCCATCTGTTCCTTTTTCCTCCCTTACCACTGATAGGTTTTGAAAAGGTTTTTCAGATGTTCCTAGATTTTTACCTCATCAAAGGAGGAAGTGATTTGGGAGAGCACTGTGAGACAGATGCACCATGGAGGATGCCAGGGTGAGATGAGACCAAGGAGTGGGGCTGGATGGTGCTGTAAGGTTGGGGCTCTGGTGGGTGACTGCTTCAAGCCACTTTACACAGCCAACTCTTGTGACGTTTTATCCTGAGTCTTGGGAGTGCAGGATGAAACCTGGGAGGGAGAGCTGGAATCATAAACAAAGAAAGAGAAAAGGTGGACATTTTATTAAAGCCAGGGCTCGAGCAGCAGTTCTTCAGACCTCCCCACTAAGCAATGAAGTCAGAGGGTGAACTTTTGAGGAAGGAGGTAACATCCTCCCCCTGCTTGTTGGGAGGTGAAAGTGGAGAACAACCTGTTTAGTGGAACCAGCTCATTGCTTCCTCTTGTCTTCTTGAGCAGATGTGTATTTCCATGCCAATAGTTACTTTTTTTTTTTTTTTTTGGTACCTTCAAATTAATTTTTAACAGGTCTTCCTGTAAATAAGTATCACATGGTGACACATACATCTGTCAGCCAGTGAACTCACCTGTAAAGGGTTGTGAGACATGAAGCTTTGCCTGCTCATGCCTATGGTGTGCATGCCTAGCCTGACAGACACAGCCTCTGGTACTTGCTATTGCTTATTCCAGGCAGTCTGGAAAGGTAGTGTCTTGATTTCAGTCTGGCAGCAGGAGCACTGCGGAGAGGGAAAGGGAAGGACTGGAAAGGCTGTTGTCTAGAGTGAAACATTCTCAGACAGCCCCATGACTTCATATGAACTTGTCACACGCCGAGTCATTATTTTGGAGAGAAACACAGCCATGGAGAGGTTGTGGTCTGAGCTCCAGACACTACGGCAGCACACGCAAACAGATATGTGATCTTTTCTCTCTTTACACACAAATTGTAAACCCCAATGATTCTCACTGGTGAATGCAGACACTAAAAGAATCTCAGGTCAGTTTATGGTGCTCCTCATAACGCATATGAAATCAAACAGTCTTCCTGTTCTGATAATAAGGAACTTACTTGTAACAAAGAAGAGTTCTGTATTCCGTGTGACTTCAAGTGCAACTACAGTACTTCATGGGTGCTGTCTTTCAGTAATGTACTGGATATTGACTTCCTGACACTCTGCTCTGCCTTCATAAAGCATCTCCTATTTCCTCTACTTAGCTGCAGAAATGCTTCCTGGAAAAGGCTCTTTCCCTGCAAGTGGTCTATGGAAACCTTCCAGACACGAATCTGGGAAGTAGCATGGGAGCAGCATGGGATCCCCCTGAGAATCTGCAAGATGGGATCAAGGATGGTGTTTTCATTAGGAAGGGACAAAATCTTTATGAAAACAGGGCAGCTGTCATGGGCTGACTTGGTACTGAGGAGGTCCTCCCAAAGAAGGAGACAGTCCTCCTATTAGAAGACCGGGTGTAGAAGGATGTGCAAATGTTTCAGCCATGTGGGTGAAGCTGTCATTTACTCTTCATGAGAGCTGTAAAAAATGGGGTAGTGTCTCTTGGCATGGAATGAATAAGGAAGATGAAAATGTGATTTTGGTGTGGGGAAAGAGCTTGTAACAATGACGCTGTGAAAAAAACCCAAAACCCATCCTAAAATGTATCATGGTGAAGTTCAGTGCTGCTTTTTGTGAAACTAGAGAGAACTGATCTTAAAAAAACAAGTGCTTGTTGAGGTTGCTGTTGTATGGAACTGGCATGTGATGTTTTTCTAGCAGCCTCTCTTCACTGTCATCAGAGTGCAATTTCTCTAGAGTCGCTGTGGGATGCAACAGATTTCTTGGAAAAGAAGGCTGTGTTGACACCCACAGGCTAGTAATGTTTTCACAAGAAGGAACATGACTTTACATTTGACTCTCTTGAAAAGAGATTAGCAACACTCTGATTTATAAGAATTGCCAGGGTTTGAGGTTGTTTTTTTTCTCCCCTCTCTCAATCGAAGCTCCAGCAGGTAGGTGCTAAGTGAGTGAAGCATTTCTGGCAAGATGTATGTGCCCATATAGTAGAATGGAAGTGAAATCTGACAGCCTAAAGGAGGGGGAGCAACTGACAAATGGAGTGGGTAGAAAAGGCAGGTTGGCTTGGAATTTTTCTTTCCTGTTCCTTTGCAGTCAAAACCTTCTGAGACTCTTCACTCTTGGGTTGAAAATTTCACTCGCATCAGCATTTCCCTTCCCTATTCTGTTGTTCTATCAGCAAACATGAGTCCATAGCATGTTTGTGGAAAGTAGACATGGCCAAGGCTAAATTGTCTTGAAAAAATGTATTTTCTAGACATAGGTGATGAGCATTTTCCTGATAAATGAGATCTCTTCAATAACAAGGTTCTCTGAGAAGAAACCCTTTTTCTCTGGAGTCCCACAGTTGAGTAAAGAGTATCAGTAGATCATGTGTCCTCATACAGTAGGTTATTCCAGCTTCAATACTAACCAAAGCCTTTGCTTTACAGACAGATGTATACTATCCTCTTTGGCTGTTTTGATCACAAGTGTGCTTGTGGTGTTCAGGTCAGCACACAACTGCTCTTGTAGGACCCTGGTGGTAAGCAGTTCCAGGATTTCTTGGCTGTTAGATAGGAAGCAACCTACAGTTTGTAAGATGCCCAGATAAGCTGAGGAACAGAAGCTCAACACTTGGTGAATAACAGTTTACAAAAGCAAAATGAGTGGGACTGTTTCCATTAGCCCCATGATTCCTATTGAGCAGTACTGCAGGAGTACAAAATAGGGATATAGTCAGATGATAATGACACTCTTCTTAGACCACAAAGGCATATTTTCAAAGAGGCAGAAATATAGATGCAATGTAAACTACTGAATATCTATCTAAGTAACAGAATCTTATGTTAAATAAATATTTCAAGCCCCTTCTGAAGGATATTCAGCCGGAGCTATGGGTGGAAAATAAAGGGGAAAAAAAGCCACACTTGCCAACCAAGTCTTAATTCTTTAGCCCATGAAAAAACACAGACAGATGGATAATGGACCAGGTTTTATCTCTAGCAAAAACCAAATGTGTAATTGTGCTTATGTTCTAACAAATTTGGAGTGTCTATCAGCCACAGAAACCCATCACCTCATTCATCAGAAATTCAGTAAATATGATGAACTTCAGAGAAAACATGTTGACTGATGTGGCCTCTTTTCTGATGGAGGTGCATCACAAACAAATTTCCCACCAGTCCAAAGGAAAACACTGCATGTTGGCTACAGCCTTTGTCTAGGTGAATAAAGTGACCTGCTGTCTGGGACTACTCTTGGTAAATACAGTACGTGTAGCTGATGTAGAATCTTTTTTTAACTCTCCTGATCTGTGGAAACTTTAAAGATTTTTAAAAAGTCCTGCTCCTCAGTGGGAAAAACCTGAGACCTTTTGAAGTTTCTCAGGAAAATGAAAAAAAAACCCCAAACATTGAGTTTCCTAAATTTAACTTAATCCCAGTCAACTAGGCAGTAAGCACTGACATGAAATGGAGAAGCTATTAGGACCAAGTCCTTGTGCCACTAACTGGTATTTAATAAAGCAACATCAAAGAGAGGCCATGACTTTGGTCCATCCTAAGAGACGATGGCTGTTAAGGAACTGTGTAGAATAGGGGAACCACATTCAGGTCCCTGTTTTGCCAAAAAGCTCAGTTTGGCTATGTCAGTGACCAAACTGTGAGTGGCTAAGCTGAGCTGTTCCCTTTCTTTGGATGCAAGCATTTTTTTTTTCTTCTGAAAGCCTAAGCAAAACTGGTATGTTTCTAAAAAAGATTTATGTTTTAACAAATCAACATCTTCCAATAAAAAAGTGTGCATCACTGGAAAATTCCCAGCTAGCTCTACTGATGAGTAGTTTTGCTTTACAGATGGAGTTAATAATAGTTTATAAGCTAAAGTGAAAAGGATTTTGGGTGAGCTTTCTAAAGAGGAAGTGAGTCAGTGTCTCGGCAGGAAAGTGTTCCAGATAGGCAGGGCTGGAAAAGTTACAGAACAACCCCCAACTGCGTGGAGTCACAGGGAGTGGACAAGGGATTATTGCAACCCAGATTGCAGAAAGCTGGTAATTAGTAGGGGGCCTTGCCTACCCCTCAGCTCATGTGTCTTAAGGTAAAGCCTTCTCCCATCTCAGAAGCTCAGAGCAACTCACTGAGTCATCCCAGGGAAGGCGTAATAGCTAAGGAAGAAGCAGGTGTTGTGGATGGGTGGGTGATTCAGTGGAT
This sequence comes from Calypte anna, assembly GCF_003957555.1. Taxonomy (NCBI): domain Eukaryota; kingdom Metazoa; phylum Chordata; class Aves; order Apodiformes; family Trochilidae; genus Calypte; species Calypte anna. The sequence goes on along the minus strand of NC_044244.1, from coordinate 112,136,512 downwards.
GGTGTTATTCTTACTGAGTCAATGCTGAAGCAGTCTGTAAGCAGGAAGCTGGGGACACTGTGTGGCTGGATAATCTGCTTTCTAAATCCAGTGACATTCAAGGAGTCTGTGGTTCCCTCAGTAGGCTTTAACCAGGGTGAGTTGCCTTCAGTTATTCTTGGGCACTGCACTTTCAAAAACAAAAGCAGTAGAGGCATTTTTAAGGTGACTTTCAGTGGGATTTACAATCCTGAGAGTCCAGGTCACTCTTTAACATGGACCAGTATTTCCACATCAGGAAGACATTTTTGGAGAACAGAAGTCCTGTGGTCTTGTGACTGACTTCACAGCCCTCACACTGCTTTCTGGGGGCTCCAGGTTGGACCTTTACATTATTTTTAGTGAGAGCTATGTATTTTTAATATTTTGCAGGAAACCAGGAATGGTGCTAGCATCCATCAGGTGTACTGACTGACCACGAAAAGCAAGTTCTCCATGGCCATCACGCCCTTTCAAGTACCAATGCTGTCTTACAGAAGAAAGGTGGAGCTGCTGAATCTCTTCTGACTTTTTAAATTCATTGCCAAAATAGCAAAAAATTGCCAGTTACATGGTTACAAGCCCCATATTACTTGCCTTCTGCTGTTCTAAAGATCTCTGGTAATTTAATTCTCAGAGTAGAGATGATCTCTCACTTTCTCTCTGCATAGGTGTGCACATACATCCACAGGTCAAAAAAGCATATGCTATACAGAGCAGAGGAGAGGTCTAGACCTTACAAGCTTGCTTTTGCCCTGTGCCTTTTGCATTTGGCTAGATCTTTCCTCTTGCTGGAAAAATTAGGGGTTTGGAAAGTGGATTATTTTTCCTCCTATTCTTCAGTAATTCAGCACTGAGAGCCTTTTACTCTTCCTTTTATTCCATTACTTTTCCACTTCATCCCTTATATTTTCATAGCATCTTTCCCTCCAGTAAACACGAGGAAAACTGTCAATATCATTTCTGGATCCTGTGAGAAGAGCTACAAGCTCTGGTCCATATGGTGCCTGGGAGGATGACAGATACTTCCATGCATCTCTGCAACGTGATAAAATGGTCCTACAATTTGGGTTGGCAAAGGTGGCCTTCCAGTTTCTGATACAGCAGCAATTTCTGGGGAGACCACACTTGCTGGGGACTAGCATGTAACTTTGAATGGGTAACCAACCATTCCCCTAGGCTGAGAAAAATTAACTGAGTGGCTGTCATGGTTTAACACTGGCCCGGCAACTAAACCAAATGACAGATGCTCTCTATTAATCCCTTTCCCCTCCCAGATAAAGAAAGGAGAGAGAATAAGGGAGAGAGTCGTATGGGTTGGAAACTAAACTACACAGCTCTATGAAACAGTAAAGACAAAAATGAAAAATTACAAAATATAAACAAATAGGGAAATTGATACCACATTTCTCTCCCCCTCACCCCTCAATAACTCTCATGTCACCACCGAGGCTGCAGGGCAGCCCTGGGAAAGTCCAGGCTGGACTCCTGGAGTCGGCAGCAGTCGGGAGCTGGAGGCAGGAACACAGGGATTCAGGAGGACATGGATCAGGACCACAGTAAGATGGATGGATGGAATCCTCCCAGGATGCCAAAGCAAACAGGGACAGGTGAAAAAGAGGAGAAAGGGAAGGAAGGGGTTTGACCTTTGTGACCCTTCAAATTTATACTATGACAAGTATGGGATGGAATACTCTGATCAATTTTGGTCATATATATTGTCTGCTCCTCCCTAAAGGAGGACTGCAGGTGTGACCTTTTTACTCCTTTTCTCCTTCCAGTGGGCAAAATGTTCCTCAGAACTCAGCAGTGTCCTTGGCTCTGCACACCAGTCTCTGGCTGTAACTATAAACATTGCACATTATCAGTCCTAGAAGCAGACACTGACTGAGAAACTTGCTGTTAATTTCAGCAAGTGCAGCTACTTACAAGAGACTTAGCTGAAAGCAAAATTACAAGACAGAAAATTACCTTTATCCAGGCCCAAGCCAGGATATTGGCTTTCCTTAACTCAGGCTTGACACTTATGCTGCTTTCCACAGATTTTATTGAGCCTTGCTCTTGGGTTTTATCTGGTGAGCCTTTCATCCATTCCTCTTCTGACAACTCTTCTCCCTTTACAGAGAGTCTTTGTGCCCACACTAGCTCAGTAGTAGGACTCAGTGAACAGATTGTATATGGGCTTAATTTATGAAGTGCTGTAATGACACACATTTATTGTTTTGTTTTGAGGTTTTTTTTTGTTTTGTTGGGTTTTTTGGTTTTGGGGGGGGTTTGTTTTTTTTCTTTTGGTTTTGAGTTTTTTTCCTGAATAGTTATTTTTCCCTTAGAGGATTTAATTTTGGTTTTACTAAAAAGAAAATAATAAAAATCGGGATTTGAGGAAAACTCACTGCAAGATAAAGGGAAACTTTTATGTTACGTTTCTTTTAAAAACAGTGTTTTTTAAAATTGTATTTTTAAAAGAACAATCAGTTTCTAAAGTTGAAATGCTATAATCTGAACTGTCTAACCACTAACCAGAATGAATTTATCTTTCTACTTTTCTGCTTTCTCTTTGCGTAGGTGATTTGCTCAACATCACAGAGAAAGTCTGTGTCAGAGCCTGAATCTGAACTGATTCCTCCTGAGCGCTGGCCTGGTACTTTAATCACAGCACCCTCCTTCTGCTAAATCACAAAGAGCAGTCACATTCAAGGCCATCTGAGTCCTCTTGAGGTAAAAATGAGAGTTTTGAGAGTAGCTAGCCAAGAAATGCCATCAGGATCCAGTCTTCCCACTATGGCATCTACTTTTTAATCATTTTAAAGTCATTTTAATCTAAAGTCTTAAATGATCTTATAGCAGCTTTCCAATATCAGAAGGGGGCCTACAAGAAAGCTGGGATAGGGCTTTTTGCATGGATGTGTAGCAAAAGGGAAAATGGTTTCAAACTTGAAGAGGGAAGATATTAGGAAAAAATTATTTCCTGTGAGTGTGGTGAGACACTGGCAGGGGTTGCCCAGGGAAGCTGTGGCTGCCCCCTCCCTGGCAGTGTTCAAGGCCAAGCTGGATGGGGCTGTGAGCAACCTGGTCTGGTGGGAGGTGTCCCTGCACATGCAGGGGGGGTGGAACTCACCGATCTTTAAGGTCCCATCCAACCCAAACCATTCCAACCCTGGAATCATTCTATGATTCTATGATTTTTAGCATGGCTTTTTTTTTTTTAAAAAAAGGACAGATCCTATTTTTTATTTCTACAGAGGAACTGAAAGAAAATCAAGCGTATTCAGTAGGAATTGAGATCAGTTGCATCTTCCCCATCTCTTTACGAAATACAAGTCAAAACTTGGATGGGATGAAATTGCCTTCACTCCTTAACGTCTTTTTGAACAAATTCAAAGTTGAATGACATGGCTTATATTTACCTCATTCAGAAGATAAAGTGAAGAGGAACACCAAAGCCAGGCTGGATGGGGCTTTGAGCAACCTGGTCTACTGGGAGGTGTTCCCAGCCCATGGCCAGGTGGGTTGGAACTCAATGATCTTTAAGATCCCTTCCATGGACCTTCTTTGAATCATGTATCAATTAAGTTTGTTAACAACACTGTTTTTATAAACTGAAAACAAGGAAAGCAATCTCTGGTTTCACAGAGCTGCTTGACAGTAAAATTACTCCACAACTGCTTCCTAATGAGTCTAGCCCCAATTTCTTTATTGAACACCTTTACTAGTCAGATGTGCAGAGTACAGCTGTGACTGAGAATTAGACAGGAAACTGAACACCAATGAAATGTTAAATCACTATTTTTAATAGCTGTTGAAAGCTCCTGATCTTCCTTGTTTTGCTTGTGTCATCAATATCTGTATTTATTTTTTTAATATATAGGAAATAAAAGATTCAGAAAAAAAAACCAAAGCAGTAACAAATGGCTTTACTATTACTTTTTAATATATAAAAGTCTGCTGGACTTGACAGCCTGCTTTCTGATATCCTAGCTGAATAAGTCCTTTGAACCACTGCAATCCTCCTGGGGGGTTGGAAAGAAGCAAGATAAGGCACTGATTAAAAAAATGCAGAACTAGGTTGATCATTACTATATTTTTTACTTCAAATCACAGTGAGACAAACTGTAAGCAGAAGTCCTATGAGCACTCTGAGATTGTAGCAAAAAAATGATAGAAACTATTGTTCATGAGGCAGGGAGCAGCTTTAGGTTTCAGATCTGTAATGTCCAGCACAGTGGGGTTCTGACCCTGAACTGCAGCTCCTTAATTTTACATACAAAATTGTACATAGAAAAATCTATCTTCTGAACAGGTAATTGTGTCAGGATTAGTGAGAAAGAAATGTCCTCAAAAGCAGGTTCTCTCCCTTGTTCCTGTCCCCAGAGTTTTCCTGTGGCCTTTGCCTTTTACCTGGATTCCTTGTGGAGCTTCAAAAAACTGGTTCACTTTTACCAGGCCCTAAAGCAGCTTGTAGTGGGCAGCACAGTGAATTTATGCTACAGATTTCCAGAGAAGAGGTTTGGCTCTTGGGATAAGCTCAGCAATAGACATCTATATTTTGGATATCTGGACTGAGCCAGGCTCCAATACATTTCCTGGAGTGCTTTGTCTGCTCTGGCATCCTCTTCAAAGTGAATGTGACCAATGAGAGAGAGTTCAAGGAGGGTTTGCAAAAAGCCTTGGATATGTGGAAAAATATGCTTCATAAAGACAGGTTGTCGCTCCATTTGTTTAGCTTACTGATGAAATCAGCAGATGGCTTGCTCATAGTTCATTAGCTCTTACATAAAGAGAAGGTATTTGATATTAAAAGGCTGATGTAAGCAAGCCTGGAGTTTTTTTTTTCTTTTCTCAAGGAATATTTTTACTTTAAACAGAAGTTACTTTGCTCAGAACTCTTCATTCTCACAAAAGGGAACAATAATTCCCGTAGGGGTATTAAAAGACTGAGTGGGTGAAATACTGCAGATGTTTTGCAGAAGGTTAGAGTTGACGATCATGATGGTAACTCCTGGCCTTGAAATTTGACTGTTTCATAAATATTCTGGGAGGAGGGATCATAACAGAATTTAGCAAGGGAGTTCAAAGATGCTTATAAAATCCCACCTCAGTATTCACTGAATACATCTGGCACAAGAACAATGCTATTCCACACAGTTAGCTTTGGCTCAAGAATGTTAAACTGATCATAAAGCTAAATGACAATGTAGCAGAGAATAGGAGGGATGGCCAGTGATGTGGCATAGGTATTTAAGATCTTTAAAAGCAGGTGTGGACAGAAGATAAACAACACACTTCTTAAGAACAGTGTGCCCCACTCAGAGAGAAGGATAATGTCATTGCAGAATAACGTCATCTGATGGCAGAAAATAACCCTCTTGCACTACTTTCAAAGGTTACCTCAAAGCTCTCAGTCAGAATGTTATCAGGACCTTAGGTTTCAATATTTGCATTAAGCAATTTTGTTCTAAAACCATTTCTAAGGTAGAGTTTGAGGAGGTTTTTAAATATCTTTATAGGATGTAGTCACCTGAGGGGGATAGGAAAGGTGATTCAAGAGGTCCTTTCCTACTCTTTACCTCTAAAATGTAATAACTGGATGGAAGGATTACACACGGGGGCAGCAAGCAGAGAAAAAGATGTCCCGAAAACTAAGCTCGTGCTGGTGCTGGAGCTGATCTGTGTTCCTCTACCTTCTCCACGCCAGTGCAAATGTGCATTCCAGCTTGTACATGTAGCAGCAGTGTGATTTCACAGTGCCCTCTAGCTGAATGGAGCTCAGCAGGACGGAGCTGTCAGCAGTGCCCTGCCGGCACCCGGTTGTGCTGCTGCCTCATGCTGATCCCTCTCACTTTGCTGAGATGACTGGACTCGTTTTTACACGGAAGCACTTACTAAAAAGCGAGCTGTTTCTGAGGAGCTGCTGGCGGTGCATGGCAATGTCACTGAGTAGCACAACTGCTGACAGGCCCTTTAATCAACTGAAAAATGAAACCACATGCATTAAGACACAATTATTTTTTTTTTTTTTTTTTTTTTTTAAGATTAAATCAAGTCACAGAATAGTGCACTAAGTAATTTCAATAACTGTCAGAGGTACGAAATTTCTGCTTTGTAGGAAATCTAAAATTCTTTTTGTTTGAAATGTAAACAATTTCAAATGGCAAAAGTCCCTTTGGTTTCCAGCTAGCTCAAAAGAGCACCAGGACTAGCTCGGAGAAAGGGGAAGACATGTCACCTTGAGCAATGAGACTGACCTTGTCCTACTCTCTTCCTCTCACTAGAATTTTCTTATCTAGACCTGAGGATTTCTGCAAAAGAAGGGGAGATGGGACTTCACCACAATGTCTCAGTTCCCCAGTTTTGTCGTAAGTCCACATGCTGTCCAGCGGCTGCATGCAGGATTTTCCCTCATCGCAGCAGAACAGACAACATTCAGATTTTTACCAGTTTGTTTCCAGAAGGATGCTGGTTTGATGCTGATACTCAGAGACAAATATTTATTTGGGGCAATCCTGTTTATTTATTCTGTGCTGTTTTTCTTCCTGGATGAGTGGGAACAAAAAACAAGTTATTTTCCTTGTTGGGAAATGATGGTTGGATTTTTCAGTAAGGTCTCTGCCCAAAAGATGTTTTGGGTCCTGGTTTCTACCTAAGGCCACACTTATTTTTTTTTTTTCTGCTCTATGATTGCTTTCTCCTTATTTTTACTCTGTGACTGAATTTTAATAGAGCTGCAGCCAAGCAGCAAGCCAATGTCTTGATCTGCAACTCATCTCCAAGAATATCCCTAGAGGCAAATCTCAAGACATATGGCTTGGGAATGGTTTTGATTGTTTTAGCCATCATTAAATATGAGGAATGCTGGGGGGGGGGAGGGGGCAAAAAGAGAAAATTGTTTCTTTATTTCATGTAGGGTGCTTAGTTCACCACCAGCTTTCAGCAAGTCTGTGATTTATAGCAGATATTACTGTCCTCTTGGTGCACAATGTTTACATATTGCCTAACCTTTGCCTAACTTCTATGTACTTTTCCATTACAAGGGCCATTGGTCAAAATAGTCAAATGTACTGCTACAATAAAACATCAGAAGCTTTAAAGCAGAAAGTTGTGATGCTCTTCAGTTTAGGCAGAAGCACAGATGTCTGCACAGGGGAAGAGCAAGGAAAAGTCTAACTTTTTAAATGTAAAGTCTGTACTATTCAAGAACCAAAGAAAAAACAGCCCAGCAAAATAAAAGTTACTGAGAAAACTAGAGCTGGTACCATCTTGAAAAGCCATCTTAAAAAATGAATGATGCATTTTGGAAAAGTCCTGTGCCATTTCCAGGTAGATGCAGTTGTAACAAGACACCCCATTGTTAAACCACATGACTGGAAGATGTTTGCACAGTACTGCACTTTGGTGGCTATTCAGCACATTAACTCAAGAAGAGAAGGACTTTAACTAAAGTGCAAGAGTGTTGTCGAAGCTATCACCATGAAGTGGTTATACAAGTGTTGGGAGAACCGGCTGCACTGCTACAGCTTTGGCACTTTGTTTTGTCATGTTTGTATTCCCCACAGTGGTTCCTCGATGAAGGCAGAGCTGACTGTTTGTGCTTGGCCCATCAAGAGCCCATCAGCCCAGAGGCAGTGGGAGCGACCACTGGAAGAAGCAGAGTGTCCATGAGGGAGTAGGGTGTTACAAAGAGTCAAAAGATTTTTGATTTAAGGGTTGCAGTTCCTTTAGGGAGTGGATTCGGCTGTAGACAGAGAGAAAAAGTAGCAAAAGAAGAGCTGAGAATGTGCAAAACAGGATTTTTCAGAAACACTGTTTTACTCCGCCTTTGTTAAAAATTCAAACAAATACCCACCAGCTGAAAAAGTATATTGAATAATTGGACTTCAGATACTGTGCCAACAAAACACACATGGACCATGGTGATAAAAGGTTTTCTCCCAGTGGAACAAATCACTTATCAGGCTATGATACAAAGTAAGGAAACATTTCAGTACAAGTGAACTTTAGCTTCACAATAGCTGCAATAGGGGAACGCTGACTTTCAGATGCCTTATTTGGAGAAGAACTACCCAGATCTACCCACAGCCTTTACTTATCTGCTACTGTGTAATTTTTAATGTCATATTTGCTTACATTTGCCCCATAATAACTATTTTCCACTAGAGACATGTACAGCTACTATTTTGCAGCCTCACATGTTTCCTTAAAAATTTCTTCTCCGTCTTTTCTCAGCCCCTTTGTCTCTCCTTTTCTTTTCATATCTTGGCTATTTCCTCTCTTTCATTCATTTTTGTATTATTTCTTCCTTTTCTTTTGTCTCTTTCTTTCCTTTCTCATCTTTCATATTTGAGTCTGACACAAAGCCCATAGACTGTCATTCGCTCTTATAGTCCCTATTTCCTCCTCGATAACTTTTTCATCAAAGACTTGAGAACATAGAGAAAAAATTGGAAAAGCTTTTTCATCTATCCTAAGACACCGATTCTTCTTTATGTCCTTTCTCCACTCAAGGAGAGCAGCAGCTTGCCCAGGAGAGGTTATTAGAGCCACATCTGTACTGTTGTTTGGGGTGCCAAGGGCTGGAATGAGACACGAGGAGTGTGATGTATAGCAATGGTCGCAATGGCATCTACATTTTTGATTATCCTAATATGAGACCCCATCTCTGTTCAGCTCTGGGGCCCCCAGCATAAGAAGAACATGGACTGTTGAAATAGGCCCAGAAGATGACAAGGGGGCTAGAGCACATCTGCTGTGAAGGCAGGCTGAGAGAGTTGGGGTTGCTCAGCCTGGAGAAGGTTCCAGGAAGACCTCCTAGGCCTTCCAGTACCTGGAGGGGATTACAGAAAAGCTGGGGAGGGACTTTTTACAAGGGCATGGAGTAATAGGACAAGAGGTAATGGTTTCAAATTGAAAGAGGGCAGATTTAGATTAGACACTAGGAAGAAATTCTTTATTGTGAGGGTGGTCAGATGCTGGAACAGGTTGCCTAGATGTGGTGGCTCACCCCTCCCTGGAAAAGGCCAAATTGGATGGGGCTTTGAGCAACTTGGTCTACTGGATGGTGTTCCTGCAGGGGCATTGGAACCATACAATCTTTAAGGTCCCTTCCAACCTAAATGATGACTCTAAGGAAAAGAAAGTTGAGATTCCCCTAAGAATCACAGTTACCAGATTTAAAAGCATTACTAAAAAAGAAGCTTGTAATAGTGTCAGGAGAGGGAGGGAAGGAGAAGTGCAAAGAAGTGCTGCAGCAAACCCCTCTGTCACCATTGGTGGAGCTGGGCTGTGACCCAGGGCTCAGTGCCCTGATGACTGCTGGTGCAGGGTGTCTGAGCTACCAGCGAGCCCAAGGGCCAGGTAGGCTGTGCAGGGACAGCAAGACAAGCCTGTCCCAAAGCTCTCTGGCTGCACGTACTGGCTGCTCTGCCCCATCACTTACTCTTTTTCTATATCTCTCTGAGATTGAGGCATTTATTTAAGTGCATTATTCCCAGAACTACTTCTAGAAGCTGTTTCTACCTATTACAGATGATGCTTTCTTTTTTTCTCCAGCACAGATAGTCTTAAAATACAAATCTTTAAGTCTCAAGAAAGTGACCAAACTGAAAAGAAAAAAAAAACCAGCCCCCTAAGCCCAGCAGGTGATAACACACTGGCATTACTTACAGCCTCCCCTTACTTTCAATCTGGTTTCATTTGTTTGTGTTTAAAAACACTGTAGAAATTAAAGGAATCTCCAAATTCCACCTGAGGAGGACATACTTTTGATGTTCAACACATGTTTGGAAGACATCCATGACTTAACAGGAGATAAAGCGATCCCAAATGCACCGTCCTGCAGTTGTATTAAAGAGACAAGGGGACACTACCTAGCCTAAGCCAAGAATGTTGCAGTTTTCTTCTTTCCCCTCCTTAGCAAAGAAAAGGGGTAATAAGGTACCAGGCTACTCCTTGTTGGAAGCAGCAAGTGGTGCCACATCTGGGCTTTTGTTACTTTGACACTCTACCTTATAAGCTGGTAGCTTTAAGAAACGCAAGGCAGAAAAAATTAATCTCCTGGAACATGATGTAAAGTTATTTAATTATTTTTAAGACATTCTTTTAGAATGACTGGATTGCTGCTTAAGGTGGGGCATGTGCGTGTGAGTTAAGGTTTGCACTTAACCAAAAAAGGCCTCCCGGGTGTCCCAGAGCTGTTAAAGGAGACTGTTTCCTGGGCTGGACTGTAAGCTCTGGGCACTTGAAGATCCTGGATACTTTCCAGCCAGGCTGCCAATTTTCAGACAAGCATGGGTAATTCTCAGGCTCACCCACTCCTACCCACAAGCTGAAGTTTCTATTTGCCTGACAGCACAGTGCTTTTCTTTGGCTATGCTCCCACCAAGCACCCACAGGCCAACTCCAGCCTTACCTCTGGAAAAGATGCAGGCTCACGAGCATTTGGGATCTGTGAGAGCTGGCTTTTTGGGGGGGGGGGGGTTTTGTTTGTTTGTTTTGGTTTTGGTTTTTTGTTGTTGGTTTTTTGTTTTGTTTTGTTTTGTTTTGTTTTGTTTTTGGTTTTTTGTTTGGGTTGGGTTGGGTTGGGTTTTTTTTGGTTTACAGGTAAAGCAATGGGTTTGAAAAATTTTTAACAAATTTCACTCTAGAAGTAGTATTATCTCCAAGGACTGGATCCAAATATTGTTAAAGCCAATGACTGAAATCCCTTAGGCTGAATTTTTCCCTATTTTGAAAATCCTGATGCTTACATTACATATTTTTTTTTAATTCTGAAAGAGGAAAAATTATCTTATTTATCCCTTTTTTTTTGTACCAATGCCAGTTGTGGTAGCACAGGATTTCCAATTGAGCTCTAAACCTAAATCAAATCTGTCAAAAAAAAGCTGTTCTCATCTGGGAAACTGAACATCCAGTTGTGGCTCAGAGTCTCAGCTAGAATAAAATGCCTAACCTGCAAAATTACCTAGACCAACTCCTCTGCTCTTCTTATCTCCACCTCCTCCAGCCTCTGATCCTCAGAGTAAGCTTTATCCCTTTCCTCTTTATATAAAACCTGACCTAAAGGAGAAACAAACTAGGGCTGATGGAGCAGAGATGTTTCTCCTCCTCTGCTGAGTGGAAGAGTACATAGTGTTGCTTTTTTAGTGAGAGAAAGGTTTTCCATCCATCCCCAGCCAAGACCAGACAGGGCTATACAGCTCTCAAAGAGTTTCTGTGGCAATGGATGAAAATATTTGTATCTGGATTTGTCTTCTGCTGTATTTGTCAACACCAGTAAAGGTCAATGTTTTTCCTTGGTCAGGGAAAGATGTTGTCTAGCGTTATAGCAGCATGAAGCTGAAAGAAGAAAAGCAAGCAGAAGTTTTGGCAAGTGGCAGATCCTTCAGCATCCAGGAACCATTAACCTATTAAAATGAAATTATTTCTTTTTCTGTCCCCAGGACACTGCAGTCATTCCCATAAGTGCAGATCCTTCCAAGGATGACGACTCTTGCTGTCAAAGGAGTGTGTTAGAAAAGCTCCCCAAAACATCCCTGTTCCCCTTCTCAAGCAGACACACAAGAAGGAAAAGTAATAGCCTAATCAAGACCTAACAGGGGAAGAGGTGGACAAGAAGAATTCTCTTTTCCTTTTGCTAACCCCAGAATTTAATTTCTGGCTTTTAGACACTGGAAAAATCAAAACGGCACCAAAAGAGAGCCTTTCTAAATTTTAGGGAATCTTCTGCATTTAAAGCCTAAAAGAAACATAATGCTTATTCTGCGTATTCAAAATAAATCAACAACCAAGCGTGACTCCTATCCTAGTGTTGTTGGAATGAGAAGCTGTATTCATAAAACGTTAAACTATGGAAATCTAGAGTAAGAGTGCATTAAATCTTAGTCTTGTTCAGTACAGGGATATTCTTCTGTCAGCTTGCAGCCTCCACGATCTCTTTTTTACAGTTGTTGTTGGGGTTTTTTTGTTTTGTTCAAATGTAGCTCCCCTACATCTTTTGGTGAGAAAATAAGCACACGCAAGACCCAAACTGCTTGATTCTGGCAGCAGGAAGCAGTAGACATTTAAAAAGGCAGCTATCATTTCAAGGAAGCCATTCCAGGCTGCTTTTTCGGAGTGTGATTGAAAGTAATTTTGAGAACTAAAATAAGAGGAGCATGAAGAGATGACTAACTGTAGGGTCTCAGATTTGTTTAAGGAGTTTAGGACACTCGATAGTATATAATTGTAATTTCTACTAAGGGTAGTTTGAAATACAAATTCCTGTTTTTCCTCAAGTAATGGAGAAGAAAAAAAAATTGCCAAGTTGCATATTTTAGGCTTAACAAAGCAATGGCTGTTACTCATGCCCATTCTTACATATAAGTGAATACAGAAATAACTCAGCAATGGCTTGAACTGGCATTGGACTTTTAAATCTGGTGGTTCTGATTTTAATTTAACATATCCTGTGGTGCTGTGTGTGAAATATGTACTTAACCCAGATTGTTGTGAGATGAAAGCACACGCTTGTTTATTTTACATTATTTGCTGTAGTTTGTTGAAAGCCAACATTCCTGGGCAGTGAATGCAGTAGGAATGAATCACTTGAACTAGGTGAGGGGTTAGCAGCTGGGAGAAAACGAAAGTTAAGTAACTACATTAAATTTGAGTAAAATGGGTTAAAAAATGGAATACTGGAGAACCAGTATCTTCATTCTGAGACAAGGAGTTAATACACTTATTTCTACTGCTTGTCCACAACTACTTTTAATGCCAATAGTGATTAGAGTTTAGTAAAATCACAGAGTTCCTACCTTCAGACCTGAGGTGCTGAACTAAACCTAAACACAAATTACTACCAGGAGCAGCAGTGAATGCTTAGAGTGACAGCACAGCACCAGGGAATAGATCCTAATGATCTTCTATCCATATCACCACAATTCGTAGGAATCTTAATCAAGGACCAGGACATCACCAGATTGAGTACTGAATGGTTAAGGAAAAAAGATGGGCCCCGTGCTAGAGAGCTTAGTACTGGAGCAGAGGCAAAGGTGAATGACAAAGTAGGAGATGAGAGGGGAAAGCAGAAGGAAATGATGGAACAGTAGCATTTGGTGCATTAGAAGTGAGCTCAGCACAGGGGCAGTCCCCAGTAAAGATTTTCTGAGAGCATCCCAGAAAATCCCAGTCTTTTAATGGTAATTTTGACAGAAGGGAGCAGCTGCGTAGGTGTTTGTGTTGTGCCTGTCTCACGCCTGAGGAGGGGTGGGAGTGAGGAGGCAAAGGTGCTTGTCTGAAGATCTATCAAGTAGGCAAGTGAGGCACATATTAAGGGCTAGCTGAAGGCAGAAATTATACCTGGTTAGTGAGGAGCGCACTGGGGGGACTTGAGAGCAGAGAAAAGGGGCTTCTGCTGCATGTGGCAGAGTTGAGGAAGGGAGGCAGAACAAGCAGCAGCAGCAACAAAGACAGCAATGAGGAGAAGATGCTTGTAGCAGTGTTCAAGCTGGGTACAAGTTGGATGAGACAGTGTTTGTCAGGGCCAGGAAGAAAAGGAGGTGGGAGTGGCTGAGATTTGAAATGCCAGAAGCCTGCACAGGAATTTTAGCTCAAAGGAGAGGAAAGGCCACAGTGTAAAGATAGTAAGGAAAAAAAAATCACCAAGGAAGTGAGAAGTCTGAGCCAAAGATATCTCCTAGAGGTGTCTGCAGGACAGGCAACATGCTCCTGAGGCCATGTGGTATGTCCCAAGGCTGCCAAACAAGCATCTCTGCTTCCACCACCCTGGGTTTCAGCTGGAGTGGATGTGTCTTTCAGGTGGTGTCAGAGGGACAGACCTTCACTGGGACAGATGGAGTAGGGGTCTGCAGATCACCAGGGACTGGGAAAGGGAATTTGATTCTGTGCTTGCAGGTGAGGTTGCATAGAGATAGCATGAAGAGAGAAGAGGAGCAGGAGAGACAAGTAGCTGCATAAATCCCTGGGAAGTGGGGTCAGTGATGAGTATCTGCAGAAGGAAGACTCAAGCAAAGAGCAGAAGCCAGTGGGCCACCAAATGAGGGTGACGGGTTGCTTCATGAGTGCCTGGCCAATGAAATACCCTGGTGCTTTCCCCATGGTTGTGCAACACCTCTGGTTTGCAAAGATCTCTTGCTGGTCTCTAACTTTCTTCCTTGGTCTTTAGCTGCTCTGCTATCCTCACTCAGGTGCAAGCAGCTACCACGAAGCCTGAGGATGGGCTTAAACCTCTTGAATCATCTTTCAGCATTTGGAAGATCACCACTGCTGACACCCAGAATCAGAGGTGCTGAAAGCCACCCATGTCAGGAATTCAGCCAGGCAGAAGCACTGTTGAGTACAGAGAGCTGGGATGGAGGAGGCACAATAGCAAGAGGGTTTCCTTGAGCTAGGTGACACATGAATTGCACAGCCACAGGGCTCATCATCACTCTGATCCCCTGATTTCAGTTTTCAGAGACAGCATGGTTATTCCTTCATCACCCTGTTGGTCTGGTCCAGATGGCAGAAAGAGAAAAAGTTATACACCATGAGATTGTTTGGAAAAGGCCAGTCCCTCTCTAAAACCAGTAACATTGCATTCAGTGGAGACTGTCTTTTTTAAGAGCAGTAAGGTCTGAACTCATCTAAGATAAGGGTGGTCCTGTGATTTGATATATAAGGGGCATGTGCCAGGCAGACGGAGTCAAGCTTGTCTCAGGGGTGACTGATAATAGGGCAGGGGACAATGGTTATAAACTGGAGCATGGGCAGTTCCATATAAATATTAGGAAGAATTTTTTCACTGTGAGGGTGACGGAGCACTGGAGAGGCTGCCCAGGGAGGTTGTGGAGTCTCCTTCCCTGGAGACATTCAAAGCCCACCTGGATGTGTTCCTGTGTGACCTGCTGTAGGTGACCCTGCTCAGGCAGGGGGGTTGGACTTCATGATCTTTTGAGGTCCCTTCCAACCCCTGACTTTCCATGATTCTTTCTATGATTTTGGGCCTTCTTACGTCTTCATTTAGCATACAGTTTTTGTGGGTGAAATAATGCTATTTGGGTTTTTTTGCCACAGGCTTTTGCCCTTCAAAAAGCATGGATGTACCTTGTCAGTACAAATAACCTTGCAAAGCCAAGTAAAAGTATTTCCTAGTCGCTCTTTGTGCTACTTCCTTCAGCCCCTCGAGTCTCTAGACTGAGAGACAAACGCTTTAAATCCCCTCAGACTTCTTTGGGATGCACGGCACCAACTCGAGTTTTGGCCTGGCCTGTGGGGGACACAGAGACTGTGGAGGGAGGTGCAGGTGCCCTTGCCTCCGACCTGCGTGGCTTCCTCGCCCCTCACTCCTTGCCTGACACCTCCCTAGGACCCACCGGGAAACGGGCTCGGACGGATGGGCTGCCCGCCCCGGGGGCTTTAGGTCGTGCCGCGGGTGTGGGGTCAGCGATTTCCCCTCCCTCGCAAAGGTGTGCGGAGCCCGGGGCTGACGACCCTGGGGTGCGCTCTCGGTGGGGTCCGGCTTGCTGGTTAAGCGAGCGCTGGGGGGAGGGGGGAGCAGCCGGGGGCCGGCAGCGTCCGGGGCTGCAGCGCGGAGCGGCGGCCGCCCGGGGGAGCACGGGCTCCGGCACCGAGCGGGCCTTCTCAGGCCCCATCCCGCCGCGCTGCGCCGCGGCCCCGGCAAAGAGCGTCTGGCTTGGCGGGCAGGAGTTCAGGGGAGCGGGCATCCAGCTGGAGCGAGTGCTTCCGAACCCCATTCAGCATCAAACATTTCCCTTCTTCTCCCTCCCCCTCCCCGAGTTACATAAATTTCAACTTTTCCATTATCGAAGCTCTCAGATATTTCTGCGAGAGAGGTTACAAAATGTGTTTACTTACAAATTTGGAAGTAGCGACAAGACGCAATGCAGCGAATTTGTCATCTGCTCATGACTAGCAGATGGTCCTCCTTCTCGGCAAGCGAGCGGCGTGAGTCACGTCTTGCCTGCTCGGTGGAATGGAACCCAGAAGCTGGCGGGCAGCGGGGTGGACAGTGTCACCCGTGGCCGATGGTGCCACCCACCCACCCAACCGAGGAATGGGATCCCTCGCACCGGGTGGATTTTGTGATGTCTTTTGTGAGGCTTCGTTATTCCTCCTCCTTCCATGTTAGATTAATCGGGGCGCCGCCACTTTAGGTAGCTCTTGGGCTCACTGAGAAGGGGTCTCCGAATGGCAGCAAAGTGCGTTAGCATTTTACAGGTGATCTGAAAGAGATAACTATTGAGTTATGCTTGAACAGACTCATGTTTGTCACTGGGTGAAGCCAGAGTGGAAAATGCAAAAAAAAAAAATTTTAAAAAAAAGCGCCTTTTGAGACCCTCTTTCTTGGAGTCATTACTGAGCTGTGGAAACCTAGTTCCAGCAGCAAGACGCAACATGTCAAAGTTGGGTCTAAACTGTGCTGTTAGCAACAGCAACAGCAAAAAATAAAATAGTGCAACTCTGCATCGGTTCAGGGGTCTGTGAGCATCTTACAGGATTGGAGTTACTTGTCCTCATAAACAGATGAGGCCCAATTTTATTGCAGGAGTGCTAGAGTCTTGTTTTAGGAGGATAAAGTCATCTAATGCGCTCTCCAGTTCTTGGAACATTATTAAACCAGCTATATTAATGTTGATTTCTCTTGTTAGATTTTTCCCACTCATGACACATTCCTTATTTTGTCTTGCCATGTAAAGCTGCACAGATGATTGGTTTTCCTCTGTAGACTTTTGTGTGGATTCTTCACGACAGAACAAGAGGGAGCAAGTTTAAATGACACAAAAATGAGACTTTAAGAATGATCAAAGGAATTCAAGGAAGAAACCAGAAAATGTTTTGAAATGCTTTTTTTGCAAAGTGGCTGGGTTTCAAGTTGACAGGCTCTTCTAAAGTGAATCCACTTCCAAAGCTGTCACTTAGTTATATGGCACAATACTTGTTGCTCTTTGCTGGATGCAAGAGTTTCACTCTCTCACACCAGCCACGTCTAAGTTAGGCATTTCTGCCAGGTGCTCACATGTTTGCACAATGTGAGACACTTGTATTGAATTTGACTGTCTCAAGGTAGCAAAGTGCATGTGAACAATGTAAGGAAACAGTTCTGGTGTTTCTTGATTTTCCTTCTGAAGGTTTTTCTTGCCTGGCTTTCATAGAACACTCCAGATTAAGGCACTTTTTCCTTTCTTAGGTATGAACTGACAAACAGTCCTCTTGTAGCTGAAAGAAACACTAAAATTCATGGAGGACAGTGGAGAAACTAATTTATTTACTAATAAATCATAGTCTGGAACCAGTAGGTGTGATTTGAAGAATGAGGATCTAGAACCAACCTGTGAGTGCCATCATTACCTGCTGCCTTCCCACTGTGCTTTAGACTCCTGCCCAGGAAGAAAGAAGGTGCTATGTTTGAATGCTAAGATCTATTTCTGTGCTGCAGGAGGGGAGAGCTTGGGGGGTGTGGAGATGCATCTCTGAAATCAACAGGGCCATGGATGCTCTGGGTCTTTTGTCCTGCTCCAGCAAAATCTTCCTGTACCTTTCAGTTGGCTACAGAGGAAAATACTGATGATTCCAGATCATGGTTTTGCTTTCTCTACAGTTATTTTGTATGGGAAAATGAGGGTTTACGGGGATCAGAGGGATTGGAGGCTCTTACTTGGGTTTCCCACCTCTGGCATATTGGACTTGCTGGCCTCTGGTAGCTCACCACTGCCATTTCACTCAAAGTCTTCTTTTTCTGCTTCACAAGTCAAATGCTGCCCTGGGAAATTACCTTCATGCAAGGAGGTAGAGCTTGGGCTGATTGAGCTCCTGATCACTTGCCAAGGAGGTGCTGCTGCTAAATTATTATTCAGTATGTGAGTATGAGAAAGGGAGGAAAAACTGAGGGCAGTGGAAACATGAGGGGCTTGCTTGCAGAGGTGGGTCATCTTCAGGTTTAGGGAAGGTGACATTCATGGGAGTCTGTGGGGACTCCATTGCATATAGTCACCAACAGGAGAGTCCCCCAAAGTGCCAAGAATAGGCTTGTCCTCTTGGTCCCTGACAAGAGCCTCCTCTGTCCTCTCATTTCTGCCAATAAATCCTGGATTTATTAATCCAGCTGACAGCTGCCTACCCACTCTGAAAGATTACAGTGGCCACATGCAAAATTTATAGCCTACAGTAGTGCTGTAGGTGGGGATATAAAATATTTTCGTGGGGTTTTCAGGCCTGGGTTTCCCCATGGATGCTGGCAGTGACATACATATCCTGATACACTGCTCCACCACAGCCAGGCACACTGACAGGGAGGGCTGGCAGTACACCATGGTCCAGGCCACTGCAGTGTCCCAGGGATGGAAACCTCTCTGTGCTAAGTTCCAGAGGCTCTGGCAGCGTGCAGGTTACCTATGAAAGGCACAGTTGAGCCTGGCCTTTGCTCCACAGTCAGATCTATTTGCCTTGGGTCAGTGCTGTGCTTCTTTTGCTCTTTCAAAACCCCGAAGCCCTGGCTGTCTGCCCTTTTGAGAAAGTTCATTCACCATCTAGGATCCTTCCTTTAGGGCCTCAAGAGCTTACCGTGTAGATGGTCTTGCACAGACAAGCTCAGCTATGAGCTAAGCTTTCTCCACAGAGCCTTGTTTGTCTGATGGGCTTTATGAAATGCCTTGGAGACCAAGAGGAACCAGATGCCAACAGGAGGACACTGGGGTCACTTTGTGGCTGCAGGTGTACCTCTGCCCCTACTGCAGCATCCTCCCTTGCCCACAAAACCCAAGGGTTTGGTGCTTCTTAACAGTGCTCCCATGCACTGACACAACTTCACGTTCTGCAGTTTTTGGGACCTCTGCCCTGTGCATAAATCCCATGGGCCATGCAGCCCTTCTTCTCCTCCTGGCTCCACTCACTGTGCAGAAAAGTGAAGGTCTCAGAGAAACCAAAAGGGCAAGAATTCAACAAGAGTGAAATGGCAGGGATTTGTAAAGAGAGTGCAGATGTGAAGCAGGACATATGGACTTTCTAAAACACGGGCACCACAAACTGGGTGCCACCTGCTGTCAGCATTAGCTTGTGGTTTATCCCCTGCTGGCAGCATGCACAGCTTGCCTTTGGTCACTGCTGCTTCACTGGGTTTGGTCATGGAGGGGAAGAAGGCAAGAAGGAATCCCAGAAAGGTCACTGGGAGGTCCAAGCAGGATAGTATGAAGTATGCAGAGGGAAAATTAATTCAATAGAATTTATGAATAAATTGAAGCAGCATGGTGATCTTACATGAGCTTGGCATCACTTAGTTTCTGCAATGTCTGAAATCCAGTTCCAAAAATCTTAGGAGGATTAAGTGGTAAAGGCATGCCAGTCTCAGCTTAGTTGCTATTGTTGTAAATAGAGAATTGCAGCTGTGAAAATTAGATGCTGTGAAGGACTGATAGCCATCCAGCTGTGGGGTTTCACCTCTGAGCAGAAACTTTCTTGTAGTTGGGAAGTTTCTCATTGCTTTTGAGTTCCCTTTTGAGTCTACTGGGATGAATACAAAATATGATTAACTCCTGAAAAAGAACTTCAGAATCTCTCTTGAAGATACTGTGGGTGAATGTGAAGCTCTGAGATATTTAATCTGCAACTCACAATGAGACTTTAATTAAGATACCTCTGAAACTGCAACATCAGCAACCACTGGGAAACCCATCAGCTCAATGTTGCATATTTGGGAAAGGACAGAAACCCAGCATCAAAACCAGCACAGCTACCTTGCTTCTGAGCTATTTAATTTACAGCTAGGCCGGTGAGAGCCACTTAAGTTGCTCACTGAAACCAAATAAACCTATGGATGAATTATGGAAGAAAAACTTGCTGTTTATAGGTAAGTGTAATGAAAAAAGCATGCCCCAGTTCTACTAATGTATGACAGTAGTCTGTCCATATAGCTTCCCTATGCCCCAGCTTCCAGCATAAAAATATGAGTGGTATTCATCTCTGTCAAAAAGCCCCTGTTATGATCAGCTATTTTAAGTTTAATGAGTGCTTCTTATATCTCAGGTGAAGAAAACACAATAGAAGGGCAAATCATATCACAAACAGAATTGTATTTCTTGATATCCAGACCTGTCTTAGCCTCAAGCCAGGGAGGTCTGTACAGCATAGTTAATATTAACCGTGACTGAAGCCAAATGTCTCCTAGACTGGAAGAACTGCTAAGTCTACAAATTTTGCCCAGTAATGTCACTGAAAGTGATACCATACACCTGAAGGAGATTGCTACACCCAAATGTTTTTCTGACAATACTCATTGACCTACTTTTTTCTACCAAGGGAGGTTCAATCTGTTCCTTATCCAAATGTCCTGACACCATCTCAGATGTGTGAGCTCTCTTTCTTTCAGACCTGTTCTAAGTGAGGTTAGGTTCTGGGTCCAGCCTGGTACAGAGCTGAGTGCAACTTTTCACACTTCCCTTTCCAGCAGCTTTTCCATGCCAGGCTGAGACAGAAGAAAGATGACCTCTCCCAACGAATAATTCAAGCATTTGACTTACTCTTGGAGGAAGATGTGATAAAAACATGGATGTCATCCAGGGCACAAAGAGAGCTGCTGATCCTGCTGTGTGACAGCCCTGCCTCTGAGAATCTCTCAGGAGGAAGGAGCATAAATTTGTGTGACCATCACTAAAGCTGAATTCAACATCCACTGCTGTTCCCCAGCTGCCAGATAGCTTCTTGCAGCTGAATCCAGCTCTTCTCAGGGTTCAAAAAAATGAACTGAAGTTTTGCTAAAGAAAACCAAACCTCCAGTGTCAGGGGCTATAAGAGAGGCTTTTATCATTAATTTATACATTTACCTTGTTGCAGATGTCATCTGAAGCTACATAAGAAGAATGTAGCTCGACACTTTTTCAAAATTTGCATTATTTGGAGTAGACAGGCTCTGAAATAAACATCAAACCTGGAAGGTGTGGTGGGGTGGAGGTTGTGCTTGAACCATAACTCCATAAATGTGCTTCCCAGCTGCTTGGGCTCTGGTGGTGCAGCCCAGCAAACATACCCTGGACTCCTCCAATTGTCTTATGGAACAGCATTCGGTACTTAGCTCCCGGACTGTGATACGGATTGATGGGACTTGTTAGTTCTTCCTTAACTTTCTGGCTCTTGATGTTTTTCTAACAAGAAATCCAAACTCTGACAAGGCAAACATGTGAAGAAAGGCCTTGCAAAAGAGAAACGAGATGGGATCTGATTCAAGCGTCTGTAATTAGCTAATGGCTGTGAACTTTTATGAAATCTCTCAGCAGTGGTGGCAATGTGCTGATTCCAGAGATGCAGCCGCCCTCTTCCTTGATGTTTTTAATCCTTTCAGTCCCAGCTGCCACGGCTCAAGTGTTGGAAAGCTGCACACTCTTTCTGGCCTCTGATCAAAATCAATATTTCAGGGAGAAAGGCTGAAGAGCAAAAGAGTTAATCAGAAGTTCAGATAAGCATAAAAAATACTGCAACGATATGATCCTACAAGCAGAGTGCTCTAGGAAGCACTCAGGTTAATCTCAGCAAGGCTCTCATCAATTCCTGTGTGCAGAAAGAGCTATTCTTGAACTCATAAGGAGGTAAGGGATTTATTTCCTCAGCTGCATGGAGTCATTCTATGAGTTATTATTAAGAAAGAATAATTAGAATTTGAGTTTTCAGTGCACAAGATTTGTATGTTTCCCCATGTTTCCTGTCCTTTCCACAAAGACCTTTCCTAAGGTAGGCAGGATTTCTGTATCATTTAACTATATAATCTTTACACATAATCCCTTTATGTTCATGTGGTAAGTGGCTGTGTTGCTTTACATTTGAGCATCTCTAGATGAGCATGGTAATTATTACTTGTGTGTGATAACAAAATAAAATACTGAAGTGGGTTTTAATTTGAGAAGTTCGGTGGTGATCCACACGTGTGGATTTAGTTTATCTGGCAATACCTAGACTCCAGTTAAGACAAATCATGAGAAAAATGATGGTAAAGTCCAAGGCCACTTCAGGGTATTTGTTTGCATGGTTGCAGTGGCAGTACAAGGAGCTTGCACAAACATCCTGAACTGGATCTTCAGTGTGTGGGAAGCAAGTGTGCTAAGAGTCTGATGATTAACTTTCTGGCATTGGTTGCTTTGCTGTGACACCACAATCATTACTTCAGGCAAAAACAAATTGCTCTGTGACGTTTTGTTGCTTCATCAACAGAAAAAAACTGTTCAGCCCTATCTTTTGCCAAGCTTGATCCTTCTCTTCCCTTCTGTGCATGCAGAGGGTGCTCAGGAGGCACACAGATCTGCAGCAGCATTGTGTAAGAAACCAGAATGAAGATGGGAGGAGTGCAAAGAGATCCCTAGTGCCCAGCTAAGGTTATTGGGGTGGAGGGGAGCCCAGGATTGGTCCACTTTACTGAATTATTTGAGATCTACTGAGGTGTCCAGTTTCACAGAGAAACAAATAATTTGTGTGTGTGTGTGAGTGTGTGTGTATTCAGAGTTCCAGTCTTGATGTCTTGTAAAACTGAGTGTTATTTTATTCTGATCTGGACCACCACTGCTAATTCTGATAAGGAATGTTACTCGCCCCCCCTAGAAGGAAGGGTGCTTTTCCTTTAAGGTAACACAGATGCCTTATCAGGTGACCCAGTGTCAGAGATGCAAGGAAATTTTAAATTGATACAATTAAAAACTATTAGGTCCAGGACTTAAAGAAAACAGCTGATTCCTGGTGGGTAAAGCCGAGTTAGAACATGGGCACAGCCACAGTGACAGTGGGGCCAAACTTGATTGGGATGCTATGACTTCTAGCTATTCCTACCCACCATTTTACTCCATAATGACTGGGCTGACACTTATTTAGGGCTATGGTTGGTGCTAGTGCTATAAAACCTGTTATCCTGTTAATAAAATAGTCATACACCTCTTGTTGAAGTTTCTGAATCAGGAAGACATAAACATTAATGGGAATGATTTATATGAAGCTATTTATTAGTGATCTAGCAGGGCAAAAACTTCTTTGCTGAAGAGCAACATCAAACAGATGTTGCCAGAAAGGAGAAATAATGTCAGTGTTGTGAGATAACTATTTTTAAGCTTTGTTGCTTTACCCCTGTTGCTGGGGAAGTTAACTCTTGCTCATGTAGTCCTATTAAACTCTGATTCCCCTATGCAGTTTGCAGAGTTTTGTGGCTGGCTATAATGGGACTGGAGTTTGCATCTGACTGCTAATGAGCTGAATGTTTGCACATACTTCAGAGTAATAATTCAGGTTGTGCTCTCTTGCTGGTGTGCTGGGTGCTGCTCTGCTAAGCTCTCTTGCTGTCCATGCTCCCAAGCTCCACCTCACCAGGCATAACAGAAACGTTTTGGCTTTTTGTCTTATTTGAGATCATGGGTTGCCCTGCTAATATACTACATGGTACCTGGCAGGGTGAACCTACCTCTCCCATATGCAAAGAGCAGAGGCTAACACCGGGGGCTTGGGAGCACAGGAGACATTGCCCTGGAAAGGTGCAAGATCTTGGCAGGCCTGGGGAGTTGGGGATGATAAAGGACTCCTGTGTGGAAACAGATGTGGCAGGGTGCAGCAGGCAAGACAGTGTGGAGCAGTCCTGGAGGTCCAGAAAGCTACAGAAATGGGAAGCTGCAGGAGGGACAAATAATCGCTTCAATCAGATGAAGGTGCTGAAACAAATTTGCCCTTTGCCTGAGTAATTTCATGCCAAGGCACTACTCCAGCTATGCATCTGGGGGTATGCTATGTAAACATAACTACATGGTTTTTCCTGAAAGCACTGTCCATTGCAGTGATTGAAATGGTCCAATAATTAATTGCAGCTCTTCTAAAAATAACATGATTCTGTAACACATCTGTATCTCTTAAAATCTGGCCGTTCCAAGTTCTTGCTGGTTTCATCAGGCACATGCTCAGAAACACTTTCAAAGCACTAAAGAGAATGATAAAAACTATAAATCAGATGTTTAAATCTTCACAACCATGCTAGCTTGAAAGAAATTCAACATCCCAGGGAGAGAGACACAGACTTTGTTATTACAAAAAAAGGTTCTTCTGAATGTGCTAACTGTTTAGGAGCACTGTAGGTTTCACAACACTGATAAAATGCAAATTTAACCCATAAGTCTTCCTAGTGACATAGAGGCTAACAACATACTTGTACCTGTGTGTGTTTAAAAATACTGTTTAGAAACCCCTGGGGAAGGGAATATAGAACATTATGACTTCTGCAGGGTTTTTCTGAGGGATAAATATATTGAATTGCATTAAAAATAAACCTAATTTTAAAGTTACTTAAAATTGCAGTTTTTCATATACAGTATGAGCCTGTATCCTGTAGCTTATCAGGGTATAGTGAACATAACAACACACTGAGTTAAATAAGGAATTAAATTCTGGAGGATCAGAAAAAGAGGCATGGCACAAACAAATTGAAGAATGAATGTCAAATAGATGGAAAAGTGGATCATCTGTAATAGTTATTATTGATTTTCCATTGCCCTGTATCTTTGGTAATAATTACATCAGAAGTCCTGTGGAGATGTCTGTAAAAGGATGTTTAAAAGAAAAGGCTAAATAGAATAGGCACTTCACACTGACACAGCTAACCTGATTCACATTTGAGTTGCTCGTAGTGGATTAAGGTCTGGAGTCACAGTTGGATAAAGTTGCAGCATGCACCCAAAAGCATTCAAATTTTAGTGAATGATGAGTGACTTTTGTAAGCCAATATTACAAAGTATCCCAGCCCTAGGACCCATGAAGTCTACAAGTGCCCTGACATTAAATAGTCTTCAATTGAACCATCCTTCACAGGACACGGTGCGGGTTTTGCAGCAGGGATTTATTTCATCATTGCTGACAGGTGCTTTTTGAAAACCACAGCCCAGAATATTCTGAAAGGTGACATGCAAACAAAATCAGCCTCCTTATGGCAGTTTTGGTTCTCTGCCCTTACCCATGACTTTATCGAAAACTATCCAGGGGATTTAAAAGGAGCTTGTGAACATCTGTCAGAGAAATCAGAGGAGTACAAGAGCTCCCAGAGCACTGTGGCCATCCACTTGCAACCAGAGTTAAGCTCTACATGGCAAATCCCCCCTGTACCCAGGGGGTTGAGACTTCAACAAGAGGTGTATGACTATTTTGTTAACAGGATAACAGGTTTTATAGCACTAGCACCAACCATAGCCCTAAATGAATGTCAGCCCAGTCATTATGGGGTAAAAAGGTGGGTGGGAATAGCTAGAAGTCATAGCATCCCAATCAAGTTTGGTCCCACTGCCACTGTGGCTGTGTGTCCAGTGAAGTGGTGTCCAATTGCTACAGGTTCAGATTTAGGCCACTTTCAGCGAGAGGATGCCTGCCATGATGCTGGCTGGTGGGGAATCCAAAACAGAAGTGTTTCTCATAGACAGATTCTTCACTTTATGCAAAATGTGTTGTGACACATTATCTCTTCAACATGCAGCAAAGTGTACTTCTCAGCGACTGAAGAAATTGAGTTAAATCTAGCCTGTACTTGTGTTCTGGTTCATTATTTATAGCAAGTGTGGGAGTCTGTTGGCCTCTTCTGACAGCATATCATGGCTATCTTAAATTCTGAAAGCACATTCTGGTTGCCACAGTAAATGTTTAAGAAATTTAATCTTAAATTTGAGAGTGCTTCGAGGATCAGTCTCTTCATGACACATTAACAAAATTAGATCAGGAAATGTCTGTGGAATGAACTCCCGTGCTTTTACAATAAGCAAGGTTGCTGGGAGTGGGCTACCCCCTGTGTGTGCTGCTAAGTCATGGCTTTGATGGTCCTCGGTGATGCCAAGTGGATGTGCTTGTCTGTGGCATTTCAAGAAAAAAATGTTTGCTTTAGGACAACAAATCTGAAGCAGTTATGGAGAGCGCGTTGTATGGTATGAGCTGGAGTTTCAACAGCAAGCATAGTCAGAGGCAAAAGTGTTAATTTCGCTTCAATAAGAAGTCAGGGAAAGAATTTTTTCCTCACTAATTAAATATGAAATTGACTTACTGTATGCAAGTGTAATTTTCTTATCTTATTAGCCATGTTCATTTCTGAAGTGAATAACTACCAGCACTGGTACAGTATATGGGCAGAATAATAGTTGTACTGATTTTTACTTTAATCTCTGAATACAATTAACATAATTTAAACCATTATAAGCTACAGCAGATAGAAATCACATTATAGAGACTGTAGGTGGAGAAGTGGGTGGTCACATGCAGAGGGAAAACGGGAAGAGCACTTAAAATACAACAGAATAATAAGCATGCTGAAGAATGTAAAACTATATGGAACAGAAAGGCACATTATTTCTAGTGACGGAGGGGAGAAAAGTGGGTAATCAAGAGCAAGGTTCAAGGACTTCTACTACTGCTGTGCCTGATCCCAAGAAATGCTGTTTACCCCATTGTGTGTGCAGGGAGTTCATTCCAATTCTTGGCTTTCAGACAGGTACCCTGCACCCTTCTGGCGTGCACCCTTCTCCAGCACTGCAGGAGCTGTTTGAGGCAGAGACAAGTGACCAGCTATGGAGAAAGCACAGGAACTGATCAAGTGAAAAGGTGAAGAACCTAGAGATGACCATTACACATAGGCAGAAGGAAAGATGGCCTTACTCATAAGTATTTTGAATTATTTTTTAATTATTTGTCTTGGAAAAATAACTCTGAGTTTTCTTTTTTAAGGCATTTTGTGATGTGAGTGGTTTTGGTACAGGTAGGAGAGAGCAGCACCACGTCCCTTTCTCTTGCTAGCTGGTCATAGGTACAACACTTTATAGAATTATTTTATGGGGCATAAATCCCAAATTCCATTTTCTGTCAGCAGCCAAGAGGAAAAGTACTGCTCATATCTTGTTTGACCAGATGAAGTGGTGAAGAAGATGAGATATGATGGAGGAAGAAAAGAGGCACATCAGATGAGGAGCCAGAAAGAGGGATCTGGTACCATGGGTGCTGTGTGTATTTGAGAGGGTTGTGTATAAAAGAGGGAATGGAAGAAGGAAAAAGGAAAAAGAAGAGACAAAGGGTGGGCTGGATGAGGAGACTGGGGATGGAAATCCTAAGCTGTAGGCTAAGGCTGACTGAATAGACAGAGACAATGGGCACATGAAGAAAGTGTCAGTAATGAGGAAAAGAGATGGGGACAAGTTGGTTCAGAGAGAGCAAAGCCTAAGAGCTGTGGTAAGAAGGTGCTTCCATCACAGCCTGAACATGAACCTGAGACACTTAAATCATACTACCCTCTGCTGTCAGCAAATATCTGTAAACTCACCATCATATAATACCTGTCATTGCAGCTGCTCCATGGAAAAGAAGAATTTACAATTAAAAACCCAGGAAAACAGCATTCAGAGCTCCTTTTGCTTTTGCTTTTTTAATTTACATCCCTTACTAGTTTCTGCAGTGTATTCGTAGCAAGTAACAAAATTAAGCCCAGGAATCTGGCCTGTTTAACCAGTAATAAACTAAAGTTGGCCATAATTAAATTTCTTTCTGTGGCCCCTTTTTCATAGTTGCAAGGAATTTGATAGGATTTGGTCTTTAGCACAGACCTGTCTGAAATGTTACCAAAGGCAACAACTGAAAAGCTATGCTGTACCAGTACAGTGTATATTAATCATTAGCTAAATCTGATTTATATCTGACATTTCAGTCAGAGCATGTTTGAAATGAACTAGAAATGTTCTTCATCATGACTTGCATGACTGTGAGTATATTGTGGCCAGGCTTTACTGCTGAAGAGCACAACATGACTTTGACATATTTTCCACATCAAATTTATTGGTTTCCTGTCATAAAGAGATTTCTGATGTACAGAACATGGACCTCACTCCTAAGTGGCTGCTCCATTATTGCAGTGCTCTCTGCTCTTTGAAATTTCTTCCTTGGGAAAAAAAAAATTTAAAATCTCCAAACTAAATGTAATAGACTGTACTATCACTAAATGACATTTGTCAAAACAGCCTTCCAGATGGGTGAATGTCCAGAGACTTGGACTGTGGCACCACGTTGCCTAAAGAGCTCCTACAGAGCTTTCATATAGAGATGAAAACATTCTGCTTTTTGGATCAGTTCTACTTGCATTTTTATGATGCATTAAACTAAGCTACATTGAGATAGGGGGGTACTCTGTGGGAGGGGAGAGTGGAGATTGGCTAGAACATCTCTAGAATCATGATTCAAATCAATGTATATGTCATGTTTATATGGAACCTCCTATACTCAAGTTTATATCCCGTGTGTCTTGCCTTATCATTGGGCATAACTGAGAAGAGCCTGGCACCATCCCCCTGGCACTCACCCCTTACATATTTATAAACATTAACGAGGTCACCCCTCATTCTCCTCTTCTCCAAGCTGAGCAGACCCAGCTCCCTCAGCCTTTCCTCACAAGGGAGATGTTCCACTTCCTCAATCAGCTTGGTCACTCTGCACTGGACTCTTTCAAGCAGTTCCCTGTCCTTCTGGAACTGAGGGGCCCAGAACTGGACACAATATTCCAGATGTGGCCTCACCAGGGCAGAGTAGATGGGGAGGAGAACCTCTCTTGACACCCCCCTTCTAATGCACCCCAGATTAACCTCTTTAATGCAAGTGGCTGTACTAAAGGTAGTGGTATGTGTCTGAAAAAGAGACACACGTGTTTGTATTTCTGAAGGTGAAAATGAAAGCAGCAAGTAAATCATGTTAACGTATGGTTAACACTCTCTAGTTCAGCTATTGGATTTAGAAAAAAAGTTATGAAAGAATATGAAGTGATAACGCAGACTCTTCTAGCCCAGCCCAAACTCTTAAGAAATAGCAGCAGTCCTGCAGCACTGCACTTGTCTCTCAGTGCCAGGACTCTATATTTAACAAGCTTTCCCTGGCTCCCACACCCATATGAATTCATTGGAATGCAGAAGGAAAGCAAGAGCTCATCTGACTCATTAGAAGGCTGACACCCAATTACCATCGATTAAAAATGTCTTCTAGAGCCACTGTGTGAATTTGGGTGTGCTGAAATAAATGAAACCATCAGGATCTCTGTAAGCAGGACTTAATCTTAACATCATGCTCAGAACAAATGCAGATTTGATTAATCTGCAAAAGTAATTTGCTGATATGCCAACTAGCATGTGAAGGGATCCTTAGAGAAGCAGTACCTAGTGAAGTTTTACATCTTCCACTTCACCCTCTGTGACTTGCAAGCAGTATAAGAAAAAAAAAAAAAGCTATACATTGGGAATATATTGTAAAAAAGCACCACTTGTAACAAAATATTTTGTTGATGCCAAATGATTTTCTCTCTTTCACTATCCACTAGGGTGGAAAAAAGTTAAGACATGGAAGAGTGGTGGTAAATGATTTACAGACATATTCCAGGTTCACTATACCCTCATTAACATGGACTTTAAACACTTTCCTTTCTTACCTCAAAATCCTTCTCAGAACCTCTTCCGTTTTGGCTCAACTTGTTAGATTTAGAATAAGCTGTTCAAAAGACTCTGAGGAGCTTTTGAGCCAACCCAACAGAATTAAGGTCCCTCTGTCATAAACGTTATCTAAAAAATTTTATCTCAACATTACTTTTTCCCATTCATCTACTATTTAACATGTCTGTAAAAAGGGTAACACCTATCTACTTAGGATTACTTTATTGTTTCTTCTCAAAAAACCAAACCGAACCAAACCTTTGACTGGAGGCACTTTAGAAGAGGAACTGAAGAACTTCTTTTTGTTACTATTTATGGTATCGTGGTGCCAAGAGGATCTTTCCTTTAGGCCTTTATAAGCTTATAATGGAACAGAATTAGTTCTACAGCTGGAAAGCACCCCAACCTCCACCAGAGCCTCTAGGAATTGCCACCACAGAAATAGTAAATAGAGTGCAGACAATTATCTTGGTATAAAGTTTTATGGATCCTTTTAGTTGTTGCCTCAGCACACCTTAGGACAAATGACAGAGTCCAAACAAATAATTTTGGGCTTGTGTAGGATTCTCTATAAATGCAAAGTGGCTAAAAAACTTAGATCTGATTTTGGCATATTGGGTCTACTTCTCATTCAAGCATTCTGCAGAAATTGTAATGGAGAGGAAAAAATAATAACCTGCATGTGTATTAATTTTTACAAATATTGTAATGTATTTTCTCCCTTGTCTGCAGTAAGCAGTTATTCTACAGGGGCAAGTGTGGTCAGTTCCTCAAAAATCCTGAATGCTTTTTGCTGATGTTTTAGACATACATATATACTCAGTGTACTGAGTCAAATAATTACTGAGCCAAATAATTACTAAATATGGTGAAGGTCTCAAGGAAAACATTTGAATTTAGCACTATAAAGAAACATGTAGTCTTATATGACTAAGGTAGAAGTGCTTACAGCTGAAGATCATATCAGGTGCTGTGTAACTCAATTCTACTTGCACACGTTAACCTTTTTCAGTATGTAAGCTTTTGTTCAGGGGGTTATCTACAAATGAACAAATACTGATTTTGCTTCGACATAAAAAAGCCATCCAGATTAACAGGAATAGTCCAACTGAAAACCAGAAGCCAAAAACCTTATTTTATTTACATAAATTAAATGCAGACTGAGTTTTTTTCCTAGCATTTCCCTTTTTTATTGTTTCTCATGGAAGGGTGTGTTATGTTAGGAAATATAAGTGTCGGTGAAGTCTAGAGATGGTATTATTAGCAGTATGGATGCTGCTTTTTATGGAAATGCATCTAGAAGATTTACTGCCTGGTATCTCCCCTGAAGTCATATGAATCACAGAAGAAGGTGGAGTCGAGGGGTGGAACAGTAGCTGTTTATCAAGAACATTTGAGAGCAGCGACCAGGCTGAAAGAAACAGGAAACAAAAGATCCATTTATTTAATAATCTTTGATCATTTGCAGGCTTTGTTTGAATGTTCTTATAGCTGTACTTGCAAAACTGGAGAGTGTGCAAACTTGGCTCTCTCCTCCCTGATCAATTTGATTGATTGAATTCATAAAAGGGGAAAAATGGGTGAAGCCAATAACTGTGTGACACTGTTCATGTTCCAGTGGAAACTGAAGTCTGTCCTGCTGCATCTATAAATTGAATGTGTCTTGGGCCAACAAATGAGATATTTGCAGCCACTACAGGAAAAAAAAAACAACTTTATAGCATTATAGCAACGGGTAATTTCCATGAGGGTGTCCAGCACCACCAGGATGAACTAAATAGCAAATATTATCATTCCATCAGTGCTTCAACAGAGAGTTTCAGAAGGATGAAACCTCTAGAAATTTGGTATTTTCTTAGCAAATTCTGCAGGCTTTTGAGTAGCTTTTCTACAAAGCTCTTGGTTTGGATTACGTTAATCTTCTTCACAGGTCAATGATAAGCAACATTCTGATTATGAGAACAAAATAAGGAAATAATGGGACAAGGTCTCTATGGATGTAAAACAGTGTACTACCCTTGAAGCCAACACACAACAGAGAATTTCATTTACTATCCAGCATGTTCTAAACCAGAGAAAGAATGTTAAAATTCTTCCTTTTATGCCGAGATAAAATCCTACAAAATTGCCATGGAAACCATTTCTTTATTTAGTTTTTTTTCTTCCATTCCCCTCCTTTTCACAGTTGAGTTATAGGGATGCTTTCAGAGACAGGAGGTGTGAGCATTGCAATTTGGGGTGAAGATTTCGGGGAGGTGGATGGAAGAGAGAAATGGGGGGCTTTGGACGGGCAAAGGGAGGAACACATTCATCCTCAGAAATGAGTTTGTGTCCCTAAGCTCTTGGCATGGAGAGACAGGAAAGGGCAGATGCTTCTCACAGTTGGAGAATTACGGTAAGAAGCAGGCAGACTTTCTCCAGAAGCCATGAAGCCTCTCTGCTGAGCAGGGAGACCCAAGATGACCCAGTTCAGTGAGTGCCTGGGTAGGTGTAGGTAGGAGGAGAAGTAGGAGTGGAGCCAGCAGGAGATGGAGCTTGCATGGCCATGGGAGCTGACTCACCAGCCCATTTCCATCACACCATTGCAACAGCAGAGCAGAAGCAAATGACAGCAGTCCCGAGTGTAAATCAGGCTGATGTTGCATAATAAGGAGAAAGGCTTGGACCAGAGGCACCCCAGGGTGCCTGCTGCTCCCAACACCCAGTGTGCTCCCAACACACCAGTCCAGGGGCACCATGGAGGAACAGCCATCCCACAGGGACCTCCCAGTCTTGGCCACACCACCACTGTATTCTGGCAGCCTGTGGGTGCCACACAGGCATGGCTAGGGGCTGCCAGTTCTTTCATTTTAGAACAAAAATGTGACCTTTGTAGCACATTTGAGTTGTTCATTCACATGTTGGATTTTTTTCCCCATGCTTAAATGTATGTGTGGCAGTGTATTTCAAGGGTAATGCAAAGATTCACTCAAGCTTTTGATTTTAAAAGGCTAAAGGAGGGTAGGAAGAAGAGGCTAAAGGAAAGGTAGACAAGGTGGGCTTGGTTCCCCATTGTTTCACCCAATCTGTAATTTTGCTTCTTTCACCTACAAATTGGGGTTTCATTTTGCATTGGATGCAAAACTTGAATTGATCCCATCCGTTTTTAATTTACTCAGGAACTGTACATTTTATCTGGCTGACAGGATTGCTGGAGTCAAACTAGGTCTGCCCCATGCCAGCACACTGGAAACATCTTTGGGTCCATCTGTCTCTTCCCCATTTCTTGGTGATTCCAGTTTTTCTTCTGTTTCTCTCCGGTGGACTTGCTATGTCCTTTTCTACTGATGGAGCATTTCATCATCCTCTGTTGGCATAATGTCATGCCTGTTTGCTAATACTAAACATGAGGAATTTTTTATGGTGTCTCATCAACCACATTGAATTTTTAGAATGATTTGTTCCTTCCTACTTCTTTTACTCACTCATACAGCAGGCTTGCTCATGACAGAAATGAGACAGCTCAAGGATGATTAGATGTTATAGCAGCCTAGCACAAAATTACATCTTTCTGCCTTGCTGTTTTTTTAATATGATACCTTGCTGACTTCCACAGTCCTCAGCTGTTCACCCTTTTTTCCTGATGATGTCCACAAAGTATTAAGTTACAGCAAATACGTACTTGGGCACAGCTTTGGGAACTGAATGGTCTAATCAGTGTCTGCAAGATTTACAAAATTCCGGTTTTTCATGTTAGAAAGTCTGTGTTTATTTTTCACATTACTTATTTGTAAATCTCTGGTGTCCTGGAGCCTGAGTCATAGGTCTGTGTCTTCCTATGGATTGCCTCAGTACACAGACTTATTTATACCCCAGAGAGCACCTTGTTTCTTCTGGTTTCAGAGTACAAAATTTCTGTGTAGGGATGTGCTTCTCCCTCCAGTGAGTGGTACAGGTGCTTCTAGACCACATGCTGAGCACTGCATAGTGCCTTGATGCAAAAGATCAGATGTTTAGATTTTGTCAGTTTTCTTCATGTATTTACTGTCTCAAAGGACTTGCAGTCCTATGGCAAGCTGAATTTAATTGCTTTTTATGTACTGCTTTGCATCTCTCATTCTTGCACTGATGACTGTAAAATACATAAATGAACGCGTTATTTTTCTGTACCCGTAACAAACAAAAGCCCCTACACAAACTTCCCCCTAAAAAACAGCTCTGAAGTTTCAGGCAGTTTTCCCACTTGTAAATGGACTATCAGTATTCTTCCAACGCAGCTTTCAGGTTCATCAAACTGTTTGTTCCAGCCCTTCATTGCTCTGATTGCTACTCATGTGCTTTGTTCTGGTGTTAAATTTTGTATATCTACTTCTGTGAGTTCTGCACAGCATTGAAATAACTGCTGATTCAGATGGTAATGGGGATTTTTTTTTTCCAGGTCAGTAAATACAAGCTTAGGATTCAGCAGGCAGACTGGTAGTGGTGAAAGACCAGCTTTGCAGTTTCAACCCTAAGTAGAAAAGTCAGTCTGTTATCTAAAAAGGGCAGAAAAAAGGGGACAGAGAGGTAAAGCAGTGGTCAGGCATTCCCTCAGTACATTTTTGAAGTACATTTCACTTGCATTTGGAGTCCCATAATTGACATCTGGAAGACTCAAGGTTTCTGCTTTGTCAAGTTTTTGGAATAAAAATGATTGTAATTTTTCATAAACAAGATGTGTTTGAATTGTTTACTCCTTCTGATATTAAAAAAAAAAAAAGGTTCTTGCACTCAGGCAGCTTCTGACTGTCAAATCTTTTAGGATGATGCAACATAATTTCAGAGCTCAGTTGATAAAAATATATGCATATCATACACATACATGGATAGGTAGACATGTATGTATACACACATATATATGTCTATAAGATAAATTAAAGCTTTCTTTCACATCTAAAAATAGTTTAGACTCTGGTTTCATGACTATAGGTGAGGAGTTTGGAAGATTTATTCTAGTCATACTGCCTTGGAGCCAGAGACCCCAGACTATGGGATCCTACTGACACTGCAGGAGAGAAATAGCATGGTAGCCCATGCTCCAGAACTATTCCAAGGGATGGTTTGGTTGCTAGCCAGGTCATTTAAAATCTGTCAGGCCCAAATGTTTGTGTGCAACGTTGGAAACCACTTAGTGAAACCTAGCAAGAATTTTGTATCATGGGAAGATTTTCAGCAAGCCGCTGTGACAGACTTGTGGTCCTGTCTCTCCACAGCACTTGGAATGAAGGAAAAGCATCTCCTCGTGTGTCACATTTTATTCTCCCAGAATCAGGGTCAAGTATGAAGAGGCTCTTACATTTCCCCTACGCATCTGGGGCAAAGGTGTGGTGATACTTCTCTCCAGCTACATGAGAAACCTGAGGCAAACTAGAAGCACGTGCACATCTCTGAAGTCCTGAACTTCAGCACTAACTACAGGAGCATCCTTCTGCATAAATAAATAAAAAGGTTCTGTTGGAATAAAGCTTCATGAGAAATGCAAATTTGTGAGAAACTTCCTGATCTCTGTCCTGTAGAGGCTTTCTGTGCAATAGCACCATATGCCAAAACAGAGGGAAGTGTGAACCTAAGGCTGCTACTCAACAGTAAGGAAGAAGAGCAAGCTCCTTCCTAACTCATGTGCCAGAGCAGCTTCAGTTTCAGGGACAGTGGGTGTGACACCCCCATTTCCTGTCACGCTTAATTTTTGCAGAAACCATGAGACCCCAATTATAGTTAATAAGCAGGAAAAAAGGGTGTCCCAAACTTCTTTGGTTAATATATGGAAAGTAGAATTGCCCATGGCTCTTTACTCATTTCCCTTTTAAAGTGAAGAATGCGAGGAATGACACAAACTGAAGAAAGCTGCAATTTTTTTTATTTTTTTTTTTAGGATGACATTTTTTTAGTCTGTTCTTGCTGCTGCTCTTCTGAGTGGCCATTTCTGAACGATTACGTTCCTACATTCATTTTGTTGAGAGGAACAGGTGGATGAGGAGAGTATAAAGAGAAAACACATGGCAGCAGAGGTGATAACCACCACGACAGGGGGTGTTTGGAGAAGGAACACCTAATGGGTTTACAGGATTTGGCAGCTGTGCTGTAATTACATGCAAGGATCAGCAGAGGAAAGCACCCTGATACTTAGATCAGGCACAGGAGAGAGGGGGGAGGTAGGAACTGACCCTACTGCTGGGCTCCTCTCTGAGTAACAGGGACAGAGCTGGACAGCAAAGCCTTGTGGAAGTAAAGAGAGTAAAGCTGGATGTGGAGGAAGTAAGACAAGCACATGGAGTGAAGGAAATACAATAGTTTATAAAGATATGAAGTAAATACAGTACAATACAATTATCTTAGCAGCTACCTTCTGAACTGGAGGAAGGGCAGCTTGCAGCCTCTGAAGGTGGGGAAGAGTAGTAGAGGCAGAAGTGGATCAGAAAATCAACAATATTCTGGCAGTGATACTGGAGGAAGGCATTTTCTCCTTGGAAATTTTGCACAACAAAAATATTTGTTATAGTTATAGCTATAAAATGTAAAATAGCTATGAAAGGAAACTTTTTTGTACCTCTTTCCATCCTTATTATGATTGATATTTGGCCTCAATTTAAAAATAAAAAGCAGAGGAGAAAAATGAGGCTCTGATGTACTTGAGAACATTTATTTTAAAATAGTTTGCTCAAAATCTTGTAAGAGCATGTGGAAATCAGATTTTCACACTGACAGGAGTGAACTTTTTATGTATTTTAACTGGACATTCTAAAAAAATCTATGTGGACAGGATTGGTGCATGATACAGTATTTCCCACCCAAGATTAGTAGGATTTGAAATCAGTACCATCAGGGCTAAAAGATGAGCACTTTCCATTGAAACAAAGGCATCACTCATGGTGTCAACTGCTGTAGTGAAACATTTGAGTTGGGCATTTCCTTGAGCATCGAGGCTGTGATAAGTTCCAATAAGGTGGGAGATATTTCCCTGATTTCTGTGTGGTGTATAATACCTGGAACAAGGCTGGCATCCATGCAAAACAAGACACTTAAGATAATTAATGAATTATTAATATTTTTTAAATTATAGTAATCTATAATGGGCATTAATATTAATTAGTACTGCCTCAGGGAGCACTTATGCTATGAGGAACTTCTCTGTGCTCCTCATCTTATAGAAACAGACTTTTCTGGAGTACATAAAGGTGTTTGATTACCTAAACTGCAGACTTCACCCTCTGTTATAGCATAGACATAGCACCCAAAATTAATATCAGGACAGAATGAAGATATGGAACCTGTTAATTCCCCAACCCTTTTATAAGGTCTTTCTTTAGATATAATCCTAGTTCAGATCATTAGCTGCAGACTTTTTTTTTGTGTTCAATATATGTAAATTACATCCTTTCCATTAATCTTTCCTGCCATCAGTCTTGCAGTTCAAGGCTAACACAGTCTCATGTCCTTAAATTCCATGCATTAACATCATGCATGTAAGCAGGTGATGCTTTTGCTTAGCCTGTTGTATTGAAAGTACATCATTTGCTGTAACTTTTAAACTTCTGTAAGTTACCATCAGGTCATGCTTCATGCAATATTAGTTTGGCATAGGGAATGCAGAATTGCTCCAACTTGCTAAGGAAGGCTGGGGAGTACTCCCAGGTAGCTGAGACAGGGGGAGGACCTCATCAAAGTAGAAGCAGCTTTGCACAGATGACCTGGTTTGGTTTGACTACAATCTAAGACTACATTTGGACTTTGTTCTATTTAAAGTATAAAGGAAAAAGTGGATCAAAACCACATGAGACACAGATCTGAAAATGGATGTCCATTCACTCTGAGGAAAAGAGGGCTTACATTTCCCTTAAATGCCCCTTCTTTCAAGCCTATGTGGATCTCTTCCTAGTCCAGGAATTCCTGAGTTTTAAGAGTTTTCATAATTCAGGATTTTTAACAGATTTTTTAACACTGAAGCCCACCTAAGATTGCTGGCAATTTGCATGCCTTAACATTAGATGTTTTTCATCTGAAGGTCAGAATGTAGGGACTTGAACAAGCCTGAGAAGTGGGCCCATGTGAACCTTATGAGGTTTAACAAGGCCAAGTGCAAGGACCTGCACCTGGTTCAGGCCAACCCCTGGTATCAATACAGGCTGGGAGGGCTTGAGAGCAGCCCTGTGAAGAGGGACTCGGGGGTACTGGTGGATGAAAAGCTCAATGTGAGCCAACAATGTGCACTGGCAGCCCAGAAAGTCAGCTGCATCCTGGGCTGCATCAAAAGCAGCACAGACAGCAGGTCAAGGGAGGGGATTCTCCCTCTCTGCTCTGCTCTGGTGAGACCCCACCTGGGATACTGTGTCCAGGTCTAAAGTCCCCAACACAAGAAGGACAACGAGCAGGTCCAGAGAAGGGCCACAAAGATGATCAGAGGGCTGGCACACCTCTCCTATAGAGACAGGCTGAAAGACTTGGGGTTGTTCAACCTGGAGAAGGGAGGGCTCTGGGAAGACCTTTTGGTGGCCTTCCAGTACCTGAGGGCACCTGTAAGAAAGATGGGAACAGATTATTTGCCAGGGCCTGATGTGATTGGCCAAGGGGTAGTGGGTTAAAACTAAAAGAAAGTAAATTCACCACAATGAAGGTGAACAAACAGAAGAGTAAGTTGCCTAGTGGGTGGTAGAAGCCCCATCCCTGGAAACATTCAAGGTCAGGTTGGAGGGAACACTGAGCAACTTGACTGAGTTTAAGATGTTTCCTCTCTCTGCAAAGGGGGCTGGACTTGATGACTAAATATATACAAATATACAGGAAAATGGAAACCACATTCCTCCCCCTTTCCCCCAATAACTCTCACATCACCACCGAGGCTGTAGGGCAGCCCTGGGAAAGTCCAGGCTGGACTCCTGGAGTCGGCAGCAGTCGGGAACCGGAGGCAGGAACACACAGATATGGGCTGGCACGGATCAGGACCACAGGCAAACGAACAGACAGGATCCTTCCAGGATGCCAGGTGAAGGAAGGGAAGCAGGAAAAGATCTGGCTTGGCCCACGTGATGCCTCAAATTTATACTGAGTGTGACGTATATGGGATGGAATACTCTGTTTGGTCAATTCTGGCATCTATCTTGTCCGTTCCTCCCCAAAGGAGGGCTCAGGTGGGGCCTCTTTACTCCTTCTGGAGGGTAAAATGTTTTTTTTCAGAGCTGAGCAGTGTCCTTGGCTCTGCATACCAGTCTCTAGCAGTAACTATAAACATCAAGTGTTATCAATCCTAGAAGCACACATACTGCATGAGAAACTTGCTGTTAATTTCAGCAAATGCAACTACTTACAAGGGACTTAGCTAAAAGCAAAAGTACAGAAACAGAAAACCACCTTTATCCTGGTCCAAACCAGGACAAAGTTTTAAATAATTCTGAAAAAGAATTAATGATTTGGTCTGACCAGCAAGCACAAATATGAAGGTCCAGGATCAAATTATTTCCTTCTTTTGTGATTGAAGATTGACTTCAGGATCTATAGAGCTGACTAAGTTAGGGTTTCAGGTTGTTATTGTAGTTCAGTGCTATTGAAAAACAGTTTCAGGAGAAAGATGGAGGATATGTCAATTCCATATTCTGATTTTTTAACAAGACTGTACATAAGAAACATAGCGCAAAGAAGCAGGCAAAATCACTTGTTAAAAATCCAACTTCTAATGGAAATTCTTCTAGAAATCCTGATTAGGTGTGCTTTCTGTATGGTCTTTTTCCATGGTTTTGATATACTTTTTTAATCTGATTTGATATGCATCTTTTGAGAAAGAGGATTCTTCAGGTCTCCTTCAGATTTTTGGGTTGGGATTTTTCTAAATTTAATTTTTGTGGGGGTTTTTTTGTTTTGGTTTTGGTATTTTTACAGTATCTACCAGTTCTGAAGCTTTGGGTCTTAGGAACATTTTTCATAGAGAAAGAAAGCATATGAGAAGATCTGGAATATTTCCTAACTTGCTCTGGAACCCTCAGCGATGCTCTATGGCTTTCAACAACAACAATACTAAAAATCTCCTGCTTTTTACAACAATGTCAGTCCAGGTTTCAGACCTCTTGCTCAAGGCAGTGGCACTCCCAGTTTCCCAGCTGCAGGGGCAGGGAAGCAGCAGCTTGGCTGGGGTGGGGACCAGGACTGCAGAACCAGCCAGAGAGCCTTGCACAGTCTGCCCTAGACTTCATTGTTCTGTAGATATTTAATGGTCAGAAATTTGCATTCTCAGCCTATTGAAAATGCAGTATAATCTAATCTGTACCTCTGCTTCACCTCAGAATAGGACTAGAATGACTTCCTTTTCCTTTTTTTTTTTAATTTTATTTTATTTTACTTTCTTAATTGGAAAATCGCAAAAAGTTATTCCTGACCTTTTTATCTTGCCAGCAATGCCACTGCCTTTCTATTAATAACAGACTTTGGGGAGTGTTTCGTCTGCACTGGCAGCAGAACTGCTGTATCTTGCTTGGTTTGGTATCTGCAATTACAGTACTTTTCTGAAGTGCAAAAGACATCTATAAAAATCAAACCCATTTCCCTGCTTAGCAGCAGACACAGTACAGCAGCTCACTGCTGCTTCCAGCTTACATCACATTTTCCATCTTTTTGTTGAAACTGTCTGCTGTGATTGTCTGTGAGTGTTTTCTCTCAGCGAAGGTGAAGGACCCTCACTGAAGTGGCAGGAATAATGTACTTCATCAAAGAGCATGTTACGTTTGTTTGGCTTAGATGTTTACTGATGTCTTAGTTAAGACCTTCAGCTCCTAACAATGTCCTGCGTTGCCAAGACGTCTATATAGACGTCCTTGAAAGCAATGCCAGTGGGAAGATGGAGAGGGGAAGAGCAGGCTTTTATTTCTTAATTTCTTCCTTTTAAATGGACAGTGCCAGCGAGGCTGCTTTCATGTACCTGCTCTCCATGTGGTCTCCAAGGCTTCTAAAAGGTCACTTGGAACCCCCGACTGTCCCAGACAGAATAAGTATTAGCAGTGTGGCTTATAAAGGAAGAAGCTGGGGTTGGTGTACCAGGGAAGACTCCCTAATGTGGTCAGTCATATTATCCCTGTGCTCTCATTATTCAGGTTTATGAAGGCTGCTGCTGCTTACAACAGGCCAAATTTCTCAGCAGGTCCAGCAGTGAGTGATCTTCTCACAAGGTTTCAGGCTGTCAAATGAATTCCAAGCCTGTTCCACTCTATTGTCCAGTCCTTCTCTCTTTGCAAAGGGTTTCCCTTTCCTGTGCCAAGCCATCCAGGGGGTTGGCTTCTTATCCACATGCAAAACTTCAATTATGTTATACCACTATTATTTTGTATTATTTTGAACATGTAGGTCTGTAGTGGTTTTCACAGGAGCAGGGAGGTCCTGTTGGCATAGTGGGCAGCCTGCTGTGCTTTGTCTTCATCCCCCATCCAGACTGTCCCCATGGGGTGCATTAATGGGTTCCCAACTATCATTGGTCTTTCCTCACCCAGTGTTTGACCCAAATGACACCACCCACCTCCAGGTCCCCCAGCAGCCTCATGGCAATCCCCTTTGCTCAAGCCATGCAGCTGGTGGACCTTTTCTCCCAGACCGGGGTGTTCTGGCTCCAGCATCGCTGCATCATCCCTTTCCTTTAATCCCATTTGTAAGAGGCTGGTGTCTCGTGATGAACCCAAGCAAAGCCTTAAGAGTCAGACAAGCTGTCCCACCTGCCCAGCACTGCCAGATGGGCCAGTTCCCCTATGAGGATAGGGTTATGAGCGCAGTCACTGCAGTAAACAGTGAATTGCCTGTGAATATACAGCCATAGCTCCAAGGTTGTTTTCCTCGGAGTGGTGATAATTTGTACAGATAGTTTGGGGTGGTTTTGTTTTTCTTTTCTTTTACCACTAGCCTCTTGTTTTCTTCCATGAATTCTACATCTACATTGTATTTTACCTTTCCTGGCAAAACTGTTTCTCTTCATGACACGTAACTCTCCCCCAGGGCCAGTTATGTAAGATATTGCTGCTCGGTGTTTGTATAGCCCTGCGTCTTGATCCCCTGTAGAGAGCACATTTTGTATCCTACTGGCAGCAAACAAAAGCAGCTTCCTATACAAAATACCCAAGTTTTGCTTCTGTGCTTGCATGTTTAGGCAAACACCCTCCTGCGTTTAGGGACGCAAAGGAAGAACACTATCAATACTTACTTTCCTGGTGACGTGTGGCTCACAACAGAAAAAAAAAAATTAAAATAATCCTCCTAAGAAAAAGAAAAGAGTCTGCTTTGCTAGTCTGCATTGTATATACATCTTTCACACTTCATGCAATCAGACTATTCAAAATGCAAACAGCACTTTCAGCTAGCAGTGTCATAGTTGTTTCAAAAACAAACATGTTTGTTTTGTCTTTAAATGGGTTTATTCATCCTGGGTGGTGGTGGAGAGTGTACCCCTTTCTCAGGACGCTCCTTAAGTTTCAGCTAGTGAGATGGAGTAACCCCTGATAAGAGTGGTTGATGGTCCTGTTGTGGGTAAAGTGTTCTTGCAGGGGAGAAAAATTATAAACACCTTCTTTCCTCATTATCTTGTTCCCTCTGTGCCTGGATGATTTTTGTCTTCCCCTCTCCTGCTTCCTGCTGTATTTTATGCAGTTACACTGAAATTTGTTCATTACAGCTGGTGTGCTTAACTCCACCAACTAAGCCAGGGAAATCCAAACTCCAAATCCAGCTATCCAAACTCTGGGCATTGGGGTGGGCTGAACTGAGGGGTGTTAATCTGAAAGCTGCAATGTGCTCAGTGCTGCAGGACTACCAGCACAGCCACCCTGGGAACCATGATGCTTTGGGAAAGCTTGGCTACATCCCCCTGGGTAAGAGCAACCCCGTGAACCCTTGGGCACAGTGTGAATCAGCTTCTGGCTGCATCAGGCTGAGCTGATAAAGGCTGGTAATAGGGTTTACTGTATCTTCAATTTTTCCAGGGCCAGCACAAGAAATAAAGGGGTTTCTGAGCCCAGGTGCAACAGGGATGTGAAGCTTTCTGGGTGACTCAGCAGTACACTTTAGGTGTCAAGGTCAAGGGATGGTTTGGCCTCAAGGTTGGGATGGTGGTTTACTCTGTGGGATAGGAAATAAAAATGGTTCCAGCTGTTGGATAGAGATTTGTTTGTGCTCAGATGGGGGATTTCTAAGTGAGCTTGATGCTGGGTTGTGCACAGGTGAAGGAGCTTAGGAAAGCTCTGAGCATGGGGGGAAGGCCAAGGTTGGCAAGGATGAGTGTAAAGGAAATAATTAATCCTTAACAGACATGTGAGTGGGAGGCATAAGGGGATGGCTGAGAAGGGATGGAGCAATACCAGAGAGGGAGAGGTTGGGAATGGAACAAAACAGCCAAGAGTTGCACATAGTAAAAAGCAAGGCAAAGTAAAACAAACAAAGCCAAAGTATTCCTTGCATTATTGCAGATTGCTCCATATTTTCCCTACCCTGTCAAACTAAAACACTCCCTATAACAGCCTGCACCTCCTCGCCTATCTTCCAGTTTCCACCCTACAAGCAGTGTTTCCCAAATTGCAAGGTGCACCCCTTCCTGATAAGGAAGGGAGGGGCCAAGCCTACACAGACAATCACAGATGCAAGAAGTGTGTGAGTGCTTGGCTGTCTTCTCCAGCTCCATTCAGGCTGCCTATCCCTGAAATCATGTCCCTCACACAAGACAAATCCCAACTGTTCGTTTCTATTCCCTAGCGAAAACTGAACACATAAGAAACCACATATGTGGTTTTAATATAGGCAGTTAGAGACCCATCCCAGTCGCTACAGACACTAACAACCTGTGCTGTGTTGAGGACCATTTGATGCTGAGCTGTGAGTGCCTTTGAGCCACACAGTGGTGGTGGTGATGTGGCTCCTTGAGCATGGAGTTTACACAAGAGCACTGTCCCTTATCATCTGCTGTCCCCAGCAGCTCTGCTGCCCGACAACCTCTCCTGAAGTTGATGTTGGCTCTCCCAACCCCAGCCATACCCAATGTTGGGTTTGGGAGGGGGTTTGTTTGGTTTTTGTTTGTTGTATTTTTGTGTGTTTTGTTTTGTTTTTATTTGATTTTTGGATTGTTTTATGGTTGTGTTTGGTTTGGTTTGGTTTGGTTGTTTTCCCACATGTTTAAATTGCAGTTCCCCCTGCATTACAAGATTAGTCATTAGTAACCTCTTCGCCTTCGTTTTTGTACCTTCATGTTACAAATGTGT
Organism: Calypte anna; assembly: GCF_003957555.1. NCBI lineage: Eukaryota > Metazoa > Chordata > Aves > Apodiformes > Trochilidae > Calypte > Calypte anna. The sequence goes on along the minus strand of NC_044244.1, from coordinate 112,092,831 downwards.
TACAAATGTGTTACAAATGCCTTCCACGTTTTATTGTGATGGGAATATGGGATTGCTAAACTTCTGCTATCCTCCACTGCCTGAGAAAACTGGAAACTGTTAAACACATCAAAGATATCAGACCCAGTCACTGTCGGGAGCAAGATCTGTGTCCTTTTCCACTAGCACTCATTACTTACAGACACAGAGTGAAGTGTGGTTTACATTTCTCCCAGTTGCCTCCAATATTTGTAGAGTGTCAGACCTGATGGACCTTTTAATCACTCTGTTTTTCCACTTATTTTCCTCTTTAAAATCCCTGGAGTCCTGGTACTATGAGACATTCAGCAGGTTTTGTGGGACAACAGCACTTCAGAAACAACCCCTCCATTCAGTTCCTCCTCCCAGCTGTCTCTGCTCAAACGAAAATGGGCTTCCTCAATCCCTCCACGTGTTGTCCACCTCCAGCACTACAGCCACGTGAAGAAGAGGGACATGTCCCTGAGGATGCTGCAAGTTCTGTTCCCCACTGCCACGGTGGTCGGGGAGCAGCAGCACCCTGCAGAGCAGCAGCTTGTGGCAGTCAGCACAACCAAAATCTGCCTGCAGATGGAAAAAAAGTCACAACTTTGCTAAAGTACGAATGGGAACAAATCCAGAATGGGAAACCAACTAGCTCTCTTCCATTGCTGATTTTTAAAAAAAATATATCTACATTTTCCACAGAACCGTGTGTGATCTCCCACCTGCTAATTACAGATTTCTTATGTGGGTGGGATGCAAATTCCAGTTATATCAGAGTTAATCTGGAGCAATGGTACTGATGAGCTTACAGTGAAGGTTGATTTGGTTTTGGGTGGGTTTTTTTGCCATGCATCTTAAATGTCATTTTAAATAGAATTTTTTAAAATGGATTTAGGATGTTTCCAATAATTTTAACAGAATGATGCCTTTTTTATCTCCTCTTCCACCCAAATCCTATTGATTTCACTCATGGTTTGTAATAATCTGTCTATGAATTCATTCATTCTCTAAAAGGTTATTTTGTTGGTGGTGGTTTTTTGTGTTGTTTTTGTTTGCTTGTTTGTGGGTTTTTTGTTTGTTGTTTTGTGGTTTGGTTGGGTTTTTGTTGTTTTGTTTTTTCTTTTTTTTTTTTTTTTTTTCTGCCAGAAGTGAGACAGGGGTGAAGTTTTGTTCTAGAACAGCACTTGTAGTTGATCCTGTATCCACTCACATTCAAACTCCACGACTGAGAGATGATTCTCCTTCATGGTCAGGGAAAGCTTGGATGTAGATCAGACCTCTAGATCCAGCTTTGACACAGCTTACTCATTCTGGTGGCCAAAACCATAAAAGTAGGATTTCACAGCACAGGCCCCCTCACCTACTCACCATTAGCACCAGTCACCACCAGCTGGGCAGCTTCCAGTTACATCCAGGTATCAGAGACAGTCCCCTTCCATGTGCTTTGCTCTTGACCCACTTCAGGGATGTGTGAAAGCTCCACATCATTTCCCAGGCCCTGGCAATTTGGGCAAAGATCACAGCGGATCAAAGAGAACTTTTCTCTCCTGTCACCATCCTAATGAGGCAGCAGGAAACATACCCACTGCTTTCTCATCTCTGGTGTTGTTCAGTTTCTTAGCACTTTTAATAGTTGCTGGTTTTCTCAGCTAGTACTTGTGGATGGGAAGCTGTGGACCAAGTAATAAACTACAGGAGCATTTCATTGATGTTCTGGGAGAGTCACTGCTTTCTTTAAGTTATGGTCCCATTTTTCATCTTTTGCTTTTCTATCTTTCTTTCTTTTCTAATTGTTCTTTCTGGTATGCAATAAAGAGCAGCCAAGTGGAAGTAAAAGCCAGAACTGAAGGCATATGTTGTTTTCTTGCAGTCCTGAGTGTATCTTAGGCAATTTGTGTGACTGTACGAAGCCCCATGGGCCACAGAATCAGAATCACAGTATCAGCCGGGTTGGAAAGGACCTTGAGATCATAAGTCCAACTCTTAAGGAACCCACACTTACCCTGTTTTAAAATGGGCTTTATAATACTCAGCCACGTCAAAACATTATGAGGAGCTTGGGCAGAAATTGCTTTAAGGTATGTGCAATGCACAGTTGTTATATTTTCCTCAGAAAGAGGCCATACGTTGTCCTTTATGACTCCTTGCTTAGCAGTTCTGCCCTCACACATGAAAAAAATTTACAAGTGAAGATCTTGTTTCTGATTTTGATTGACCCAGGATTACTCCTGGTATATTTACCTTATGAGAAGTTCTAGTTTGAGTGACTCTGTAAGCAAGGGATACTCTGAAGCTGAGACTGCAGAAGCATCAGTAACACACAAATTAAGTGGAATAAAATAAATATTTAATAAAATGCCAGTGTGAATCCCTCTCTTCTCACTCTCCTGCAGAGATGTCATTTCTGCTGTTGCCATGTGTGCGGGAGGGTTGTGGGCGTTTAGTGCTGGGGCATAGTGGAGTGGGCTGCCTAAAGCTGGAGGAGCAGAAGCAAACAGGGCTGGCTGGAGGAAAGTGGGAGAGTGAGCAGGCAGTGCTGTAGGAAACCTGCCCAGCCTCCCATGGACTGTGGAGGAGGAGGAAGGTTGAATTTTCATCCTGCTATTGGGCTGGATAGACAATATCACAAGATCATAGAGTCATAGAAAGTTAGAGGTTGGAAGGGACCTTGAAAGATCATCAAGTCCAACCCCCCTGACAGAGCATGGTTACCTACAGCAGGTAACACAGGAACACATCCAGGTGGCCTTTGAATGTCTCCAGGGAAGGAGACTCCACAGTCTCCCTGGGAAGTGGAGAACCTCTCTGTTTCAGCTCTGATACCCTCAAAATTAAAAAATTTCTTCCTAATATTTACATGGAACCACCTATGCTCCAGTTTATAAATGATGCCCCTTCTCCTCTTATTAGTCTCCCCTGAGGAAAGCTTGACTCTATCCTGGCACTTGCCCCTTACATATTTATAAACATTAATGAGGTTACCCCTCATTCTCCTCTCTCCAAGCTGAGCAGACCCAGCTCCCTCTGCCTTTCCTCATAAGGAAGATGTTCCACTCCCTCAGTCAGCTTGGTTGCTCTGCGCTGGATTCTTTTAAGCAGTTCCCTGTCCTTAATGATCTGAGGGGCCCAGAACCGGACACAATATTCCAGATGTGGCCTCACCAGGGCAGAGCAAAGAGGGAGGAGAACCTCTCTTGACCTACTAACCACCCCCCTTCTGATGCACCTCAGGATGCCATTGGCCTTCTTGGCCACAAGGGCACATTGTTGGCTCATGGTCATCCTTCCATCCACCAGCACCCCCAGGTCGCTTTCCTCTCTCCTGCTCTCCAACAGCTCAGTCGCCAACCTATACTGGTACCTGGAGTTGTTCTTTCCCAGATGCAAGACTCTACACTTGCCCTCATAATTCATGAAACTTCTCCCTGCCCAACTGTCCAGTCTATCCAAGTCGCTCTGAATGGCAACACAGCCTTCTGGGGTCTCAGGCACCCCTCCCAGTTTTGTGTCATCAGCAAACTTGTTTATAGTACACTCTTTACCCTTATCTAGGGTAAAGCCTTTTTACACTTTTGATGAAATGATTTAGTCTAGTTATTTCATGGTGGTTTTTTCCTTTTTGTTTTTTTTTTCTTTTTTTTTTTAAAGTGCTAAATCTTGAGGTATATTTTTCCCTTTCAATAAATATATTGAATAGTACTGGTCCCAGTACTGACCCTTGAGGGACTCCACTAGAAACTGACTTCCAACTATATTCCACCCTATTGATTACAACTCTCTGGCTTCTATCCTTCAGCCAGCTCCCAATCCACTTCACTACCCCATCATCCAGGCCACACTTCTTCAGTTTATCTCCAAGGATGCTGTGGGAAAGGTGTCAAATGCCTTCCTGAAATCAAGATAAACTAAGTCTACTGCTCTGCCATCATCCATCCATCTGGTTATATCCTCATGGAAGGCTCTCAGGTTGGTCAGACGTGACTTCCCCTTAGTACAGCCATGCTGACTGGTCCTGATAAGCCTCTTGTCCTTGATGTGCCTGTAGACAGCACCAAGAATGAGTTGTTCCATCACCTTTCCAGGGATGGAGGTGAGGCTGACTGGTCTGTAGTTACTCAGGTCCTCTTTCTTGTCTTTCTTGAAGACTGGAGTGACATCTTCTTTCCCCCAGTCCTCAGGCACCTCTCCTGTTCCCAATGACTTACCAAAGATGATGGAGAGCGGATGAGCAATGACATCCTCCAGTTCCCTCAGCACCCATGGGTGCATTCCATGAGGACCCAAATATGACTTCTTTATAAATGTTCCAAGAAAATATATGGAAAGTCTATTTCACTTATCAGGTGCAGAAATACAAAGTCAAATTTCTAGGCTAAATTATGGGGAGTACTGCTAATCTGAGGCATCCCAGTCCCTGGAGATAGACTCAGAAAAAAAAAACCTATTGATTTCAGATTTCTTAAACTATAACAAAGCCATATTTTCCTGGTTTTCTTCATATGGCAGCTAAATACTCAACAGTTTCAAAAGGGATCTGAGGGGAAAGATATTCTCCAATTTTCAGGGCTGGTGCTGTGAGACCTCCCCAGCAGTTTTAAGGCTTGTGTCAAACCTGAGAGGTGGTAGAACGTCTCTCTGATGTGACATCCAGATGGAGGGGAAACTGGTTGCCAGGGTGACACTGAAAATAGAGCTTGGCCTACTCTGTTCCCATTACAAGAGAGGTCCTTCAGGATATCTTCAATGGGAGAGGAACAGTGTATGTAGTGGGAATTCATGTGCTGCTATTGCACATGCATTGGTGGCATTGTACATGGGAGAGCCCTAACATGTGAGGGGATGCTTTTTGGGTTTGATCCTAGATGCAGCAGACTGAATTTTGGCTCTGAAATGTAAATTAAAGAGAGGTTTTTGTCCCTTCCTCTTGCTCAGCAAGCACTTGCATCCCATGCATCTGTGTGATCACTGAGCAAATAAAATGTTTGGGTTCAAATGTAAAAATGCATTTCAAATTTCAAATCTACAAAAAATACTGTGCCATCTTAAGAAACCTAGTTAATTTAAATACATTCTATAAAAGTTTTCTTTGGAGTCTTTCCCTTGGGAAGCCATATTTAGCAAGCCTTTTTACACTTTTGATGTAACGATTTAGTCTAGTTATTTCATGGTGGTTTTTTTCTTTTTCTTTTTTTTTTTTTTTCCTTTTTTTTAAAGTGCTAAATCTTGAGGTATATTTTTCCCTTTTAAAAGTTATTTCTCTACTCCTTGGCTTTTAACTCAGCATTTGTTAAAATTCCTTAGAAAAAGGGCTGCCCTGCCTCCAAGGTGATTTACACTGAGAGGAATGTTAAATAATTACAGATGACTGTTGGTAACATACCTGTGTAACATTAAAATCAGGTTAATTGCTTACTTTTCACTGGAAGTTATGGATTGCTGCAGAGCTTAGTACTTCAGCAGACACTGGTACAGCAGGGGGGTTTTATTGGTAGTTAAATAGCACTAGAAGTTGTCGGCGTTCAGAAGGGACCTCTTTGAGGGAGGACAGAACATTTCTCAAAGCTTCATATTTTCCCGAAGAGATTCTTCTGGCAGACCATGCTTGCTGTTTCAAAGGAAATATTCCCTGTATGAGCAAATGAATGAAAAAGTTAGTTTTATAATAGACACCCTATTAAAGTTGAAGAGGGATGAAGTGAAGGAGCCCAGCTCTGTGTTTTTTTGGAAAGCTGACAAAAACCAGAAAATTATCTGTGGTGTTCTGCAAGGCAACATACATACAGGAGGCTGTTGCAAAACCTGCAGAAGGAAGCAGGACAGAGCTTAGCTAGGGAGTGATACTGCAAAAATCCAAAGTAGTGAATCTCTGCAGATTTAATTGACAAATTTAAATGCCAACTTGTATTACTGTCTCACTCTTTCTCCCACTCGTTTTCTTTTCAGGTTTCAAGTGAGATTTAAAGTGGCAGATAGGGAGTCTGCCCCTTTTCATTAGCAAACCAGGGGATGTAAGTACTGTGTGCATGTGTGGAGAGGATGCTGAGGCTATCAACAGCTCTTTATGCAAGTGCTAAAGTGGCACAGGAGAGCTTGGACATGGGTGGCAGCCCCTATGCTCACAGCCCATGGATGGTGCAGCTGTTGAGTCTCTGGCCCTGGGGGAATCAGACAGAGGATGGTGAAGGGAATCTGTTTCTTGGGTCCCCCTTTCCATTTGTCTCACAAAACCAGCCATCTCCAGCCTTGTGGTGGGTGCTCATTTAAAGAAAAGGGAGTGGCCTTCCAGTACCTGAAAGGGGCCTGCAAGAAAGCAAAGAAGGGGCTTTTTACAAGGGCATGTAGTGATAGGATAAAGGGTAACAGTTTCAAAGTGAAAGAGGGTAGATTTAAGTTAGATATTAGGAAGAAATACTTCACTGTGAGGGTGGTGAAACACTGGCACAGGTTGCCCAGGGAAGTTGTGCATACCTTGTCCCTGGCAGTGTTCAAGGCCAGGTTGGATGGGGCTGTGAGCAGCCTGGTCTGGTGGGAGGTGTCCCTGCCCATGCAGGGGGGTTGGAACTACATGATCTTTAAAGTCCCTTCCAATCCAAACCATTCCATGATTCTATGACTCTATGTTTATAAGCTGGAGCTGGTGGGTGCTATTTTGATGCATCTTCTTAACACTCATATCTGCTCGTGTGTGTGTGTGTGTGTCTGTGTGTGTGCTGATCTGTCAGCACCGTAGATATTCCTATAATAAACACTCCTGCTAATTACACAAGACATGTTGACTGGTTTATTGGACCAAAATTGCTGCTCTTGAAGGACATCCACCCACTTGTCTATGAGCAGAGGCTCCAGGCTTTTCTCAAATCATCTGAGTTTATAAGAAGTTTTAGAATAAGATTTTTATAGTATTTGCTAGTGCAGGCTAAAGGAGCATTTCAAATTTCTGTTCCACGTCCCAAATTCACTCAGGTTTTTTTTTAGGAACCACAGAAAACAGTAAAGGAACCCATGAATATCGAATTGAACATTATAATCAGAAAGAGGGGCCAGCTCTCCTAACAAGGCTTTATTTAACCAGTGACAATGTGCTGAGAAAAGCAGAGAAAATAGGTCAGCTAAAAAAACTGGTACTACAAATGCCTGCTGTAGTTCTCCCCCTACTAAAATGGACATCCCTCTAAAAGGGAACCATGCCTCAAAGTCCTGCTACAAATTCATGATCCATGAATGAGAAGACCGGAGCACTGAGACTCAAGACAGGTTATGTGACAGATCCACAGTAAGATGGATTCACACTACAGTTTAATGAGGAAACACCTGAGCTGGTTCAGCAATTAGTGGGGTCACTATTCTGTATACCTGTTTCAGAACTCACAAGCTAGTTAACCCTTCCTTAATGCCACAGTTTCACTGTTCCCTTAAACCAGAAATTAGCCAGGGTTCCTGCCAGGAGAAGTGATGCTTTCTAGTCCCAGATGGGAGTTTTTTGCCTACTGCCATCTCTGTCCTTATGCACAAGTGTTGTGACATGAACTAGAGCAGGGCACCGGGCAGGTTCATTATGAAGTGTCTATATGGGGCAGTTTTGACTTGGTCACTTGGTCACTTCTCCAAAACCCTTTGGTGCAAATGTTTGTGCCAGCTCAAGGAAAAGGAGACTTTAGGGGTAGGAAGAGGTGCTAGGGGATGGTGGGACTGTTTCATTAGTGGCAGTGCTGGTCTGTCTGCCCTGAAAGCACTGGTGAAACTGTGACCTGAGGAAGGGCTTCTTACCTCTGTCCCACTCTGTACAAGGACAGTGATGTACAGACATGGCTGTACACCTTCCAAGGCTTGATCCTGGCATCTTCATGCAGAGGTATATTAAATCTCTCTTTGAGAAAAACTTATGGACCAGGTTACTTCAGACCCTGTTACTGCTTCAAAATGATTAGTTACTCTTGTACCTGGTCTCAGGTAGAGCTGAGTTATAAGCTTACACCCCCATTTCTCTTTATACAAATGCATGAAGTACAGTCGTCCATGTTCTCATATAATGTACAGATTCCACTGAAGGAGGATTTTGCTCTTAGTTCAGATAGTGCTTTCCAAGTACAGAGAGCATCTGCATCATCACAGAGTATATCCAAGGATGAGATAACACACAAGTTATTTAAGATTTGAGCCAATAAAAACTTCTTCAGACCATCCCCAAGAAGTATTCTTATTGTTAAAATGGAGAATAGAAACAATGGTCTGGTAAAAGGAAGACCTAAACCTCCCTGATTAAAGATAAAAGAAACCTGCTAGAGAAAAGGAAAATCTGAATAGATCTCCAAAGAGGGATCTCAACTACTTTGGGAAAATAGTTCCCAAGATGCAGACTACCTGCAGTGCAGATAAGATGAAAATCTGACAGTTACATAAGAGGTTTTCAGCTAGAAAGACCAGGAAAGAAAATCTTCTAAAACTGACACCAGACACAAAATTGTATGTGTACATTTCCAGTGGCTTTGCAGGGTAGTTCTATCTGTGCTTTGCTACTTCATCGTTTTACACATACTTCATTAGCATGCCATTGTTCCAACATGCCCCAAGACAGCAAGGTTTGCCTCTCTTTAAGCAGAATGATTGTCCTCTCAGATGAAGAAGTGTCTTCTCATGACTGCTTTCTGGCAGAAAACTTGTCTGGCATATAGCAAAAGAACTGGGCAGATCTTGGGATCCACGTTTCCTAAAGAAGCCTGTGAGACTGAATGGAGCCTGGCTTGGTGCATAACTTGTTTGTGCTCTCCATCATGCCCAGGGTTCATGTCCTGAAGAGCCACAGCCCAGGCCTGTGGAAGAGGCACCAGCTGAACCACTGAACTGAAGCACAAGAGATGCTCATACCCTAAGGTATTGCCAAAACAAGAAGCTTAGCTACTGGGGAGTTGTAAAAAGACAAACTAAAAAATTGAATAATTTGAAAAGGGAAGCTGGCTCAACTCACTCCACACTACGGATGGTCAGGATCAAGGACCTTCTATTTGTTCTGTTTACAAATAAATCCTATTTATTTATTTCAGTTAATTCTCTTCAGTAGCCCATAGACTAAAGTGTGCTGCAGCAGCAAAAGATGCTTAGATTCCATGGTGATGCGTGCTGTAGAAAACCTTGCATAGCTATGGAAACCACACTTGCATTTATCCATCAGTGCTGAATATCTGGCAGCCTGTGTCTAGCCTTCATGTTCTGAAGATCATGAAAAAAATACTTGTACACGGCATTATATTTCAGATTTTTACTTGGCAGCACACACTTATCTCTATTTGATAATAATAATGGTACATGTATTTTTAGACTAACATTATGTGATGGTAATTCTACTGTTATCCAATGTAATAAAAGCTGAGTAAAAAAGCTTTTACAGAGAAGAATTGAGGAAATCAGATCAGATTTAACCTGGTGGCAGATAGTTTAAATAAACACTTTTTCATTAAAAAATAAAGAAAACAGCAGAAGCCACATGTCTGGATCATTCAGTCTTCAGTTTTCATGTTCAAAGAGTCTTCCTAATTGTCTGATTTTGCTATGCAGAGTGTAAGAACAGACTATGTACTGTATCTGTCACATCTTTGTAATCCAGAGGAATGAGAACAAGACTAAGAGCAAGGCATTTCAGAGCCCCCCTTATGTGTCTGTCAATGGAATGTATCATCAGGGACAAGTGACATTCCTTCTCTGTTCTGCTTTCTCATCTCCAAAATTAAGGGAATAACACCGAGCTGTAGATATATGTGTTAGAAGAAAAAGAGAAGTTGAATGGAGGTGATAAAGTTACTTTTCACTACCAATGAATTGATAACAGTCAAAGCTATGGGTAAAAGTGAAATAAGCTCTGTGAGCATCCTACTGCCTTTTGCTTTTACCTGTCCTATTTTCACACGAGCAAGCAGCTCAGCCTGCATTCCCAAGCTGACTTGGTCATTCATGCTGGGCAAACGTGCTTCAAAAGCTCTCAGCCCACAAGCCAGACAAGAGCTTGGAAGACCATGGATAAAATCCTGCCCTGAGTGAAATCCGTGGCAAGCTTTCTGTAGGTCTGAACACATTACTTGCCACCCTGAAGTCTTTCTGACTTCATGGCATCACCAGGAGCTACTTCTGTACTTTACTCCTCTCCTGTTCCTGCACTGTCTGCTCCCAAGCTCCCCTGGGAAGCTGAGGCACGCAAAGTGGTGACCTTGGGAACTGTGGAGAATCTCGCAGAGGTATTGGCTCTTTGTATGGGTGTTCCAGCTACATAATGAGAAGGATGTCCACATGAGATGTCTTTGTTAGCTAATTATCTGGAAATTATCTGGAGATCAACTCTGATCCTAAGTTCAGTAAAGATTTTTATTTGAAAAAAGATATGGAATAGATAACAAGATTTGCAAAGCTTTATAAAGCCATGAGCGACAGCAAAATAAAAGCAGCTGAAAAATAAAACAGCTTTCTTTCAAGGAGATCAAAGTTGTAGGTCCTTCTTGACAAAACATGCTAACTTTTATTTACTCTGTGTTCTTTTGGTGCCTCCTACAGTTGTGTTTTTTGTTTTTTGGGTTTCTTTTTTTGTTGTTGTTGCTGTTTTCATTTGGTATTTTGTTTGGTTTTTTTGTGGTTTTTTGTGGGTTTTTTTTTTCAACATTTATTTCTTCTAACACTCTCCCTAAAGTCGCTAACTTTATTAAAGACACAATTTCAATACTCTTTTCCATGGGTTATTGATAGATCTTTTCTCTCCCAAAATGGCAATGCCTCTCCAGTTAACCAGGTACCCTCTGATGGACTGGGCTGAACAACTAGCAAATTGCTGATTTAGCAAAGACTAAAGCTTCCCTTTTCCCCATTTTCCCCACTTCTGACAAATCAGCACATCTCAGTGTGAAGTTGTTCAGTAGTTAAACTTCAGAACAGAAAAAAGGACAGTAGCTCCTGCTACAGACATACAAGAGAGGTTCATAGATACAGCTAGTTTCTGACTCCTGGCAGAGACCAGATACAGCAGTAAGGGTTTTGAGGTCACTGGTTTTCAGCCCGTAGTCTCAAAGGGTGCTGCAACGATGTGAATGGCAGAAAAGGACACACAATTTGAATTAATTGCATTTCTCTGTAAAAGTGATCGCAGGCCAGATCACTTCCTGAGGATGAGAAGTAATATATTCCTTTTGATAAACCCCATCTGAGTTTGTAGCTTCCAAATGCAGGCCCCAATTATGATTTAACTCGGAACAAAAAACCCCCAAAAAACAAAACACCAGCCTAAGATTGCTCAGCTACCTCTTCATCTTTGCTGGGGAAAATCCTCAGTTATAGGCTTCAGCAGTGGAGATCATGTGTCTTTCACAGCTTGAAATCCTGGCAAAAAGGAACTTGAGGAATTTCAACTATTCCACATGACACAGGGCTTGCCTTGCTACTTCCTTCTGAGCAATCTGCCCCCAAAGAGGAAAATCTGAAGCAGTGTGGCATTTGTGCAGATGTGACTTTTTGGCAGTCGAGAGCTGCTCCCTTTTTATGGAACAACGCCAGCTTTCCCAGCCACTGCTCCAGTCAAGCAGGACAGTGTGCTGTTTGCAGCAGCAAGAGCATTACCTTGGTTTATTGTTTTCCTTGGGAAAACAGCATGACCAGGATACGCGCCACTTTCCTTCTTTCCACGGATATCTCTGCCTTTCACAAAAGTGGCTGTTCTGGTCCAAATCCAAAGGGGTTTGGCCTGAGATGTAAACAGAAAAAGTCTCACAGCTTGAAGCATTTCACTTGGCTGCTCCCCCCCCCCCCCCTTCCCACCACCACCAGAGGCTTGAAGGGGAATGAGTGCAGCCAGAGGTGAGGGAGGTCCCTGGCAGGGTGCCAGCAGACATTTTCTCCTGAAAAAAAAATTCAGAAGTTCACCTGCCTTGATATTCTGGTACAAAGGATGCAGAAGAGGAAAGGATTGGTAGGAGAAAAGCAAGCCAGACATGGGACTAATGGATGGGGGACAGGGAAGAGCCCAGGGCAAAGAGGCAGGAAAGTAATCTGTCAGGCACCAGGGAGGAAACATGCACAGCATCACCCTCTGCCTTCGGGACTGGGCTCACCTCCACAAAGGGGTTGGAGACAAACCTCTCTGGAATTACTTCCCTCAGAAAATATATCTTTAAAGCAGTTAAAACAGAACCATTTTCAGCCAGGTTCCCCTTATGCAGGAAGTGTCTGTTCAGGAAACTACCCACAGCCTGGTCCCCTCTGCCTGGCAGGGCCCAGCACTCGCCATGGGCTGGAGCCAACTTTTTTTGAAGGCTTGTGTCTGTCTCCCTGCTATGTTGCCAGGTGCTGTCTCAGAGCCACTGAGCCAGACAAATCTGCACTTGTTCCTCACTCCTTGACATTTCCTCCATGGGGCCGGTGCTGGTGAAAGGGATCGGCCATGGCAGCTCCCAGTGGACACACCATGGACCTTGTTTTGAATCAGGGTTGCTCAGGCAGTGATCTCTTGGTTGTGTGTCACTGGCAATCTAGTCCCACATACAAATAAAATTTTCAAATATTTGGCAGACTAGAGATAAACCTGCAAAGATGTGATTCCTGGCCCTTTGAGAGTGGTGCACAGAACCAGAGCATAACTGAGTCCGCACCATTGCCCTGGGGCTGTGCTTAGGTGGTGGCACCTTGGTCAGCTTGGGGCAGGATGGCCTTGCTGGGGTGATTGCACACTCACACTTCCCTTCCTCACTTCACCTCAGTTGCTCCATCCTGGCCTCTTCCGGGATTCCAGCAGCCTGCTGAGGGAGAATGTTTTAGGACAACCTGCACCTGCCAGATGATGATGGCCACACGGTAGCACTTCTGATGCAAAAAGTGTGGCCTGACCTCTAGAATGCCTCACACTTCATGTCCATCGCCGAGCACTTGAGCTCTCCTATCTCCTGCCAGCTTTAAAACAAGAGAAGTGGAATTCTTCATAAAAAAAAAACCCAGCCTCTCCCCTTTTTCCTGAAGGTTTTTAATGGAAAGACTTTCTACAGCCAGTTCCACCTCCAGCATGAATGGATACACTTATTTTGCTGAGGTGCAAACTAGAATACCAAGGGCCATTGAGGCTTTCAACTGTTTTCTTTACCCAGCACTGAACAATTTGTCTCAGATGTGCTCGCTTCCAGGCCTGAGCTGATCCCTGTGTCTATGAAGGATCCTGGGTAAATATAAAGCAAGATAAAAATGAGCTCTTGAGAAAGAAAGAGATACTTGACCCTGCTGCAGGACTGGTTCAAGTATCCTGATGCTGAAAAGGCCACGTCCTCCATTCCTTCCCTCTCCTTTCCCGCTCTGAAGACCCAGAAGCATTTTTCTGGTTTTGATATAGAAGACCCATTTCCAAAAACACACATCCAAGTGTGACATGAACAAAGTTTCATACAGAGGTGCTTTCAGCAAACATGTAAGGCATATGAACATCTTGACTTTCAGTGTCTAGGCTCCCTCCGTACTCTGAGCAGTCTTCTCTGGAGGGTGAAGGGAAACACAACCAAACATGGGTGCTCTGGAATTGAAACACTTTCCCTAAACCACCGAGGACATGAGGGACTGAACATGGAATTGTTCTGTGATTCTCATTAGCCCAAGGCAGAAAGCTTTCCTTTTTCTTCCCACCACTTCCTCTGTTATATATAAGCCAAATGAATTCCTGTATGATCCCAATAGTTTGAATTAATTTTGAGAATACCATTTTTACTACTTTTAATGATGCTCCTTCAGACACAGGAGGTTCTTTCTGTTTCCAGATATGTCATCTGCCTTAGTCCTGCCACATTCATCTGTTGTAACCTACAATATTGAATTAAGGTATTTTGTTCCTTGTATTTGGTAACAGGAAAAGAAAAGCTCTATCCTGTCAATATTTTGTGAGAGAAAGATCCCTAATTAGAATTAGATTTTAGCAGTAACTAGGCTCTGCTTTGCTCTGTGTTTAGAGCCACTGTGATCTACTTGCCTAAGCACCCTTTCCAAGAGTGATATCAACCTGCAGGAGCAGTGCCAAGGAAGATCACTTAATTCATCAAGACATGAAGTTACGTGCTTATCTCCAAAGATTTATTCAGTCCTGCCAAAGTCAGGGGCATTCCTCACATGCATGAAATTAGAGGCTTACTTCCCCAAACCTATCTCAGGGCAGAACTGCTGCTCTCATGCCATCAGTCAAAGTGAATATTGCCTGATCATCTCAAGTAAAGATTATCTGATACAGCCTCTCAGTCTGCTGAAAGACATCTGAAAAATTAGCAGTAAAAAGATTATCTAGTAAAATTTATCTAGTAAACTTATCTAGTAAAAATATTCCCTCTTTTAGAAAGGCCAAACATGCAAAAAATACATTTTTGAAGGAATGCTGGATGACCCCCAGAGCCTCTCACAGGCAGTTCTCCTGCCCATGCAACATTTGGAGTTCTAAATGCCTCTTTGGGGAGGTGCTAATAGCTGCCTGGAAGTGCAGTCACAATTCAGCAATTTGGCACACGTGACTCCTCCAAATATGGGAGCAATTAGCAAAAAGTGATATGGTGAATGGTAGCATAAGCACTGGACTCTGGGCAGCATTCAGACAAGAAATCTAAACCAGAAGAGAGTGGAGCAGACGGAAATCCAAACAAGCTTTCACAGAAATAAACCCTATCAGCTATACTTAGATAATGAGAGTCTAACATTAGAAGATTGAAATTGGAGTCACCATCACACTCCTAAACCTTGCTGACTGAACAGGTTGCAGCACACAGCACAAGTTCACAAAAGCAGTTTGTGAGGAAAAAAAAATCCAAAATGCTTAGTAGAAGTAGCTTTGAAGAATTCTGGGAGAATTAAGTGAGCCCAGATTGGATAAAGAGCATACCAGTTCTTCAAGTGGAGGGAAAAAAATCTGTATTCTAGATGATAGCTATTTATGTAAGACTGTAAAAATTTGGGTGTACCCATGGGTGTAATTTCCCAGATAATCTGGGTTTATATTGTGCATGGAGCACTGTCTCCAGCAACCTGAAGGATGCCATGAAACATTAATAGTAGGTTTATGGCACTGGTCAGTGAGCAGCTTCTGTCTTAGGGACAAGTCCCTAAGTTATTAAATCCTTCCTATTTCAAGCAACTGCAGGCTGCATCTGTCCTAAATCATGTCTCCCCCATCCAGCTGTGTTTGCCTTAATAACTAGAAATGAACTATTTGAAACCAAGACAGTACTTTCTCCTGGGATCATTACACTTTGAATAGACTTTGCTGGACCAGAGAGGTCCCCACTCTCTTCAGCATCCAAATGCAGTGCCAAGCCACGTCCACTGTGTCTGGGGGTGGCTGCTGTGCCCTGACAGAACCTGGGCTGGCCCATTGTAGAGGTAGGCAAATGTACCACAGCAGAGGAAGCAAAAAAAAGAAGGAAACTGAGAAGGTCCTGAAAAGCAAAGAGGGCTGATATAATGGCAGAGAAGGTAAACATGGTGGCTAGAAAAGCAAGACAGCATGCAGGCAGCTGATCAATGAATTAGCAAGGGGTAATTAATTAGTGAGCAAATCCAGAGGGCATTGAAACGAAATAGTTAATTATGCACTGGAGCAAGCAAAGAGCAAATTAATTAAATCTATCTGGATCTACCAGATGTTCTGATTATTTAAGACAAAACATGGTTAGTGAAACTATTTGTGCTCTGGTATTTCAATTATTCATGGTATCTCTGGCCATGGAGATTACAGCCTGTTTAAATGCAAGGTCCAACCACGTGCATCTAAAAAGCATTTCTCTTAATAGTGTAAGTGAGACGAGTGGGACACTGATGGAAAGTAGTAGGGACTGCAGCTGTTCTGAATGAAATGCCTTAGAAGAAGATGCTGTAGCAAGATAATGGCTAATATGTTGCTTTCTTTTTAAATTATTTTTAATTATTGTTTTATTTTTGGCATAATCAGTTTGAATTGTTACAGCTAAGAATGGAAGTTAGAAATGTTAGGCTCTTGCTGCCCTTGACAATAGACGCTTTACCATGACTGAAGCAAGATAATTCAAATAGACACAACTGCTTATTCTTTGATTAACTTTAAACCTGTGAAGGAAGCCAGGATTTTTGAAAATGAATGATTAAGCTCCAATCATTTCTAAGGTTTAATGAATTTCCTTTTCTGCTTACTTGTAGGATAAAATTTTGATAAACCCACTGTGCTGTCTCTGAAATGATTTTGGGTTACTTTGTAACTCCGCTTTTCAAGTCTGGCAATGTCCCTGCTTGACATACTCCTACAGTCTGCCTGCATCGCCTTATTTGTTTATTTATTTATTTTCCAGGGGAAGCTTCCTATTTATTTTTGGAATTTTTGTTCAGTAAATATTTTCCAGTTTCCTGTTAAGTGGATTTTGACCTCAGCTCTGATGGTATTAAATTGAAGTGATTCCTTTTCTCTCATTAAGTGCTTCTGATGAACAAAATCAGCCCATACTATCATTGTTAGGAATATTTACATACAGTTTACTTGCATGAATAGCAAGAGCACATACTCTGAATATTTTGAGAACTCAGCCAGGTGCTCCTCATGGCAGCTAACAGCAGTTTTCTGAGTTGAGAAGTCATGAGCAACAGTTGTCTGTATTTGGAAAGTAAGAGCAAATGTAGCATTGCATTTATCATTCTTTTATTCTCCTAACCTGCACATAAATGTCTCTCTCACCTAATACTTCACAGCTCTACAGGACACATTTATTGTCTCAAATGTGAGAGCTACAGCAGAATAAGGGCTTAAATAAACCACAGGTGTGAAAAATTCCAACTGGCAACTTCAAACCAAACACCATGAAGCATGAAAAGCCACTTGTCAGAGCTGGAAGGAGCAGTTTGATTAAATCATTGCTTTAGCTCAGATATGTTGGGCCTAATTCTCCTCTCCCACCAAATGACTCATGTAAAGTGTGGGCAATTTCACTGCTGTAAGAGTAGTGTGGTGGCACTTGGACTCTGGAGCTCTGATCGTGCCTGTCTGACACTGCAGAGCTAAAATGAGCAGCTGAACAGATCTGTGATGCTGCTCATCTGAGATGAATGACTGCTCCTGCTCATACTCTGGGACCACTGAAGTAAAGTGGACTGAATTTTAGTCGCCACCATCACCCTGGTGTTGAAAGCAACAAAGGTAAAACCTGCCTGGACTGCTGGTGAGGCAGATGACAAGAGATGGATCTTTTTTTTTAACTGTGTTTTTCTTGGTGCCAGTTGTCAGGGAGGAGCCAGCATGGCATATATGTGAAGTACTCCAGTTGAAAGCTCTGCTGCCATCAAATTTTATGGCCCCAGCCTCCACTCTCTGCCATTCCTGGCATATGTCCCCACCTAGAATCACCTCCTGGCAATAGTCTCTCATCACTGCAAAGCAGTTTGCAGAGCAAGAACCTCCTGCCTGTATCTTCCTCTTCTGTTTTGGCTCCCTTAGGGAAGAAGGCATGGCAGCTGCATTAGGCATGCAAAATATGGGCCTCCAGTGAGTAGACTGGAGAGCTGCATCATCCTCAGAGATGTCTTTTAAAGACTATGGCAAAGGAGGACAACGAGCACACCAGCCCTTTTCCAGCGCCAGCCCTGGTGCATAGCAGTGACCGACTGGAGAATGCTGGAGATGCTTTACTGCTGCCTATGTGAGCAGCATGTCCAGGAAATATAGGACAAGACTAGGGGGTAGGGTAAACACAAGTGTGAAATGCACCAGTGTAATTCTATTAACTTCTCTGAAAAACATCAGAGTGAATTGTTAGCACTGCATTACTTTGAGCACTACTGAGAAAATTGAGTCTATCTATATTAGTGAAAGCCACATGATCCATTTTTTCTTATGTTGATATTGCAGCTAAAAGAGACAATTTGCAAATGCCTGTCTGTTTCATAAAAGCCAATGTACTTGGATTCACAGCAGGTACTAATTTTGTGTGCATCTGCTGAGCTGTGCATGGCATCAACCTGTTTTTAATTACACCTGCGTGTCAGGCTCAGAATGTGTCTGTGAACAGGAAAGATGAAAGGTAGGCAGAACAGAATGTCATGTATTTCCCATCACCTTTCACTGGCTGGCTGCCCACAGAAGTAAGAGGAAATTCCCTTCTTCCATAGTGAAAATGTAAAGATTTACTAAGCTTTGCACTGCCAACAACAAGTTGTAATCACCACTTGCTTAAGGAAACATGCATGTGTTAACAGGGGTGAGCAGGAGAGCTCCAAATAACTTTCTACACCTTCTCTACCACGATCTGTAAAGGGCCACAAGTTAGTCCTTGCTTTGTTATGTTTTACTTGCATTGAAATTCATAAGTGGGTTGATTTAATATCCCAACTTTCCCGTCAAAAAAAAATATGTGAAAGCAGGGGTGACCAGTGATTTTTTGATGCCTGGAATAACAAAAAGTTAAACAGCACTTCTCTCTTTTCTTATTTCACCCAAGGATAGCAAAAAAACCCCAAAACCAAAAAACCAAACTGAAACAAAAAAAAACCCAACAACAAAAAGATTTATACATAGTTATATACATAAAATACTTCAAATTACACCTAGAGATGGCCAAGACACTTGAAACACTGGACAGAGTGATTGAAAACTGTGAGACAGTCAGAAAAATATTTTTCGTGAGCTACTTCACTCTGAGGGGAAGTACTAAGACATTTGTGATTGTACCTTCAGAGTATTCCTTTAATTTATTCCTGTCATTTGAAATTGTTTCTAATTGCATTAAAAATTGTGAACTATAAAAACTGTGGTTTATGCCAAGAATGTCTACTTTTAGTCAGTACATAAAACACAAGAGAAGTGGAAGAAAAATTGGTTTTTTGTTTGTACTCTGGAATCCAGTCAGATTTCATGTGTTACCTCAGACACCTCACTGAAAAACAGCTCTTATCAATCAGTAAGAATAAATGCAAATTAAAAAGATAAAGACATAATTAATTAACCATTTATTTTAATATAAATGAAATGTATTGAAACATTCTGATGCCACTGCTTATTTCTACAACATTTCTTGGGTCTTCAGGGTCTTTGGGTAGAACCTGCATGAATTAACCAAGCAATAACCAAGCAACAAAAAGCACCCATGAAATCAGCCTATCTGGCAGCCTGAGGATTGACTTTGTGTAAGAGAAGCCCGAGCCCCTGGCTTTGGTAACCTCGTATGTACCCTCTGTAGTCCAGGTTGATGCAGTAGCCCATCCCTGCCTTGTTCCTGGGGTGGGTGCTCCCTTGGCAGCCCCAGGAGCAGGAGCTGGGGGGCACCCCCTGGTGCCTTCCAGGGCTAAAGGAAGAGAGGGGATTGGGGCCAGGGCACCTCACCGCTTAACATTTGTGTCCAAATTTTAATGAGTTTAGTCAGAGACCTTGGAGACTGCAGTCCTGAGTTCCTGCTTTCCTCCATCAGGCACTGATCCAGTAGAAGCTGTGGTTGTAGCTGCCCTGGCACCATCTTTGCTCTCCTGGGGTGTGATATAAAAAACCCAACTCTTTTGCAGGCAATAGAAGGGCTTTTCAGTATAGTTCAACCTTGAAGTGAGAGAAAACAAAATAAACCAGAAACGAGGTTGAGATCCAAAGACTCCTGAGTACCTCTGGCCCCAAGGTTTCCCTCCTTTGTAGCCCCATGATCCAAATATTCCCTGAATTTTTTGCATGCCTTTTCAATTTATGCCACCAGCTGTAATTTCAGTTTCATGGCAACCAAGCAAAATCTCACCACTTTCAGCAGCGCCCTGCCAGGCTGGGCCCTTTATGAGCCCTAAAGTTTACAGAGGTGGTACTTTCACCTCTGTCTGTTGTTGCTGAGCAGATGCATTTGCTTCTGAAAGTTAAAAGCCTATTGCTGTTTTTAAAGTTTTATCCTAATTACTTATTTAGTCAGTGGACATCAGTCTTATATAACGTTGGTGTTGTCCTTTAGTTAAACCTCAATTTATTCATGCAGCACTTTCTTTGTTACCTGAATACATTTTTGTGCACTTTTTCTCAGGCTGTAGGAATCCAGACAAACAAGTGTTAATTTCCCATGATGTTTTCCAGCTGACAGGCCTAATTGATTTGATTTCCACTATTTTCACAAGTGACGCCCCCCCCCCCCTCAATCCATCATCACCCCTTCTTTTTGGTACCCGAGCTTTACTTTCTCTTCTCACATTCCACTTCCAACAAGAATCAAAGAGCTTATTAGGAAGAAACTCATTATTTGTTTTCTGAACTGTGTTTCTTGCACAGCAGATCCAGCAGGTTATAGACCTGTCTTACTAATCAGTACAAAACATTTGCTTCTGTGAGTTTACCAGCATCTTTTGTCATGAGACTGAAGTTAGGAACCTGTTTCTTTGTGTTTTGCTACCCACGCTCCAGCTAGACTAGACAGAGATAAAAGACAGCTGAGTAATATTTTCCTGAGATCCCTGATGATGCACACAGATGGCCTGTAACAAATGAAATATGCAAGGTGACGGCTGGAGTTCTCCTCGCTCCAAGTTCAACTTTTATGGCTTAGAGATTATTTCAGCCTTCACACCGCAGCTTCATGGTAGGGAGGGAGATTTATTTTCTTATCTGTAACAGGATTTGTGGATCTTTTCCTACCATGGCCATTAGTGGTTGCAGTTGGAAGTAGCCTAGTACTCTCACTGTGCTTCTTCCTTTCTTCATTAAAAAAGCAGTTGGGGAAAAAAAATATTAAAAAGAGCAAGAAGGCCATATGAGGCTTGAGAAACCTGAAATCAATCAATAGAGAAGTTTTTTATCTGCATGAAATGAACTGCAAGACTGAAGAATCCCATTAAAGGTTTTAGCATATGTAAAAACAAGAAAACAAACAAGTCCAACACATATTAACTAAAATTAAAGATTACTTGTTAGTAACAGGGAAAAAAAGCCTTTTGGAATAAAGTAAACACAGATCTGTTTACAATGTTTGAAAGAAACAAATATATTTGTTCTGGCCTGTTACTGTCTTCTCTGAGACAGCCTTATCAGATCACATTCCAGCTGGTGACTGTGTCCATCAAATTCACTTTTGCTAATGCAGTAAATAATCTGACCATAATGCCTGGCTGTGGATCATAGTCTGGTGAGCAGGAATTAATCCAATTTGAAATGAACATAGGTTTAAACACATAGCTCACAGCCTTCCTAACCTTAGTCTCTTAGGTGAGTGGAAAATCATCTTAAACCAATCCAAATATCTTCTGGAGTCATAAGTGACAGTTCTCGTGAAGCAGAGGTTCTTGAACTCCTTATGTGGCCTGGACTCCAGCAAGCAAGGAGCAGCTCACTACCATGCCAGAGTCCATGTCCTCAGGAAACTGCAGCTGCAGAGACAAAAAGATGGAAATAAAACCCCAGAACAGAGCTGCTCCCTAAGAACTGTCACCCTCTCAAGAAAGTGATTTTATGTGTCACTCCACTGGAGAACGGGTGGCCATGGACAGTGTGTGGCCTTATGGACTCCTCTGCTAGGGAAATACCCCACTGGTAAGAAGGGCTCCTTCTCTAGATCCCAGGACAGAAAAGGGCAGTGGACAGCCTTGGCCAAAAGAGGCACCAGGGGGAGTGGGACTGGGGACCCTCACAGCACAAACTGGGCTCCAGACCCAGCCCTGCTTCTTGCAATGCCAGTAAGCAAGCAGCTCCATTAGGAGTGGTGGGAGGAAGAGGAGGAGAGAAGATACACCTTTGAGAAGATCTTTTGGGAGCCAAGTTGGACAGACTTGGTGGCTTTGAGAGACTGTTGACTGGCACATGACCCTTGAACAATTCATGTCATGTCTTCAGAGTCTGATGGAAAGGAAAATCTCCTAAAGTTTCCAGATTTGTCTTCTCTGGGCTGTACTGAAGTGTTTACATAGGGGTATTGCAATTTCGCAGATTCAATTAATTCAGCAGTCCTAGTTTTTAAATAAATCAATACATTATGTATAAATATAAAATACACTGTATTTCTACATATGATACCAAGCCATTTCCTGTCTATATGGAAACTATCTGCTGTGTGAAAAAAAAAAAAAAAATATATGCTCCTCATTTTTAATTTATTGTCCAGAACATATTTTCATATCAAATGGTTTCTGATTCAAAATGGCTTCCTAATGCATTACAAGCAAAACTAACCCATTAGTGTATAATATATGATATACCTTTTTGTCTTTAAGGCAAGGCAGTGCTTGCAAGTATGTCTAGACATCATGATGGAAAAGCACAAATTGGCTCTAAATATTGCCACCCACTTATCAGACAAACCTGGAATAAAGTTTAAGATGTTACAGTGTCTTTGCATGACAGCTATAATGGGGAGCATCTCTCAGAGACACAAAGGCTCCATTGCTTACAGCAAAGGAGAAGTATCAAAAACTTTGTTAATAAGAGCATGACTAACATACCTTCATGGCCTGATGAGAATTGCCAAGTGACTGAAGTATGCCAGTGTTTCCTGTAAGCAGTGGTATGTCCTGTGTATGACAGTGTTAAAAGTCTTCTCTCCAGGCTGCTGATGAATTAGTCACCTGCTGACGCTCCAGACCTGATCAGAATTCAGAATCTATTTGCCACATTTTGGAGGAATGCTTTTAAGTTCTGACTTCATCCTTCTACCCTGCATCTGACCATGTTTTTTTTAAAAAAAATTTAACTACCTGTGTTTATGTCTGGTAACAAAGTTGTCATTGCCACGTTTATCTTTGTGAAAAAGACCATTTTCCTCCTCTGGCATAGGTCCTTGCAGCTTTGGTAGCAGGAAATCAGCTTTGGTTTTGCTTGCACTGAGGAGTTTCAAGATGCAATGTACATCTTGGGTAGCAACAATTGGGTTTTGTTATTCTGTTCTCACTTTTAGACAATAATGACAGGGTGAAAATGGTAATGGAAAGAAAGAGCAGAAGAAGGACAAGAGAAACAATTTGTTCAACTAAGAGTTGTTATCTGACGCCATTTGTTCCCCACTTGCAAAATACTCTGCATTTATTATTCAGAAAGTGTTACAGTCTCCCCTGCGACACAAAGAGAGAGACTTGGTGAATCAACAAAGTAGTGCATGATTTTTGTGAAGAGAGTGTGCTGGATGATGTTTATATAGCTTGCAAGCACTTGCAGGATTTCATCTATGTATAGGCTGCTGGTGTGCAAGAGAACAGATAGGTCCTGCTCCCAGAGAAATCACATTATCCTTCTCACATTTTCATGCCTGAATGGTCAGACAAGATGATGGTGAAAGCTGGGGAATGGGTTGGGATGTACAAGCCCAGTGCAGGAATATTGCACTAGAATAACATAATGCCACCTTCTTTAGAGCCTTTTTTTTAAGTGTTTTGTCTTCTCCTTTTATACAGTTATCCCAGGTAGCTCAATGGACAGGTAACAATGTTAAACTACGTTTTAGTCCAAACACCTGCTAATGAATAAGCCAGTTGGGAAGCTGGATTTGACTGGGTTAAAGAAGAACCTGGAGCCTGTGAGTCAGCACAAACTAAATTCCCTCTCACCATGGAAAGACAAAGCCTCTTCTATACAGATACATGTGCATGCACTCCTACATATATGTATACATATATGCAGATGTGAGTTAGCCTAAACAAGGACCTTTTCCCTGGTGTTTTGAAAAGCCAATGTAAGGTTTCTTCTAACAGAGGAAACAAGGAAAATAGCACATATAAAACTACAATCTCTCCTCTCACAACCAAAATGCTGTTGCACTTTGCAAACATCGGAGAAGTTTTGACACAGATGTGCCCCTGTAAATTGAGCCAAAAAGCTGTTTACTATGCACCAGAAATTCACTCATGTTTGAGCTCTGAATTCACCCATTTGTGTAAGTGAGGTTGCAGCTGTGTCTTTGCTGCTGGGACAGGCAGAAAATCAGCCCAGGGAATACTCTGGAAGACAATCATTAGGAGGAGGCACTTTGCAGTTGAGTTTTGTAGTTACATGCAGATGGCCAATATCCTTTGGGTTTGCTCTGCTATTTTTAAAACCACAAGAAATGTCCAAGCCTCTGCCCAGCCCTCCCCCTGTGTCTGGTGCACTGACCCTGGCTGGACTCTTGTCTAAGGAGTCAGGATCAGTCAGGAAGTGAACTAGGGGTCCAGATGCTCCTCATGAAAATGCTTGTGATGGCACCAGGCTTCCATGCATTTCAGCTGCCAAATTCCCTCCACTCAAATGTCCATAGTTTCTGACTCTTGAACTGGGGTAGCTAGACAAAAAGCTTGAAGAATAACATATTCTATTCTACCATTAATAGGCAGGGCCAGTGCCAAGGGAGTAATACTGATGACATACATCGGTGAGCTACTGCCTCACAGCCAAAGGAAATTCTTGTTTGATGACGAAGATTTGAGCATACGATGGGACAGGCAGCACACTTGTCAAGCTATGCCCTGAAGAAGGAAATTTGGTTACTCTGCTTTCTACTTGCAAGTAACACTGAGATATAGATGCTTACACACAGTTACATATTAGATGAGTATTACAATCCCTACCCACCCCTACCCCCCCTAGCAAACACATTAATCTTTAATCAAGTGGAGGACACCTGCCTTTTGCTGAAAGTGCAGGTACTGAAGGACATTTTCTTAACTCACAGTGATTGAAGGCTTGGGCTGGTTTTGGTAAGCACACACTATACTACCTATTCATTAAGAAAAAATCCCAACAGCTGAAAAGCCAAATCTGAACAGATGTATATCCCTCATTATGATTTCAATCCATGCTTAATCATCATGCTTCAAATAATGTGTCCCCTGAATCCCCTGATATGAAGGTATTTGAGGATGCAGGAACTATGGACACCATCAGAATTATTTCTTTAGACCAAACCTAAGGGTCACCAGAGCACACACGAGGCCCTTTGGGACAAGGAAGTATGAGATGTCAAATCTGCAGTCACATTAGCACTTTCCAGGACATAAATTCTTTTAACATTCTGAACGGTGGGTGTTTTTTCTTCCAATTTTACATTACTCACTGAGATCTCTATTGCAGCCATGGACTTTGAGCCCATAAAAGGTGAAGTGGGTAGTGGACCCTTACAGATCTGGTTGTCATCTGAGGCCTGATTTCATTTCACCAGCCTCTTTCAGATCCCGATGGGGTGTAGTTTGTTAGTTCTGAGCTATGCCAGAATTGGCTGCATTTCAAATTACATCTAATGGATGTCCAAATAATTAAAGAAAAGGAAAAGGTTATTCAATCTAATGTGGATTCTTTTACCACAGAAGTGCTAACAGCAAATGTGACAATTGTCATCACAAAAGGACTTGCTTCCAAGAGTTTTGAGCAGCTGAAAATGTAGCAGAGAGGAGAAGGAGGTAAGATTTAGGACAAAAGCTGAAATTCAGTTTTAAATATAACAATGAGTATCTACTTGTGCTGTCGTAAAGATCTTCTCATCAAAATTATATGCTGAAAACCTCAGAGCACATAGCAAACACTGCTTTAATCTGCCTGTTTAGGGCCTGTTTTACCCAGTGTACCCACTGGTAAGACCTGGTGGCAGGACACACTTTTTGCTCATATCTCTATATTCAGTGGCAGCACTTCTCACAAATGCCAGTAAAGGCTAGGGCATTTCATCCAAGATTTTATCTTTTGTTCAGTGGCATTTTGGCTTCAGTTTCACTACCCTGCTGACAAAGACATTTGAATGTTTCTATTGATTCAGAAATCGGGGCATTAAGACTCATCTTTACAGTTCACCAAAAAGTAAATGTTTAAGAATGTGTAACTGTTCACAGAGCTTTTAAACTTTATAGGCTGAACTCTGAGTGATGTAAAATGATTTTTTTTCAGTAATGTAAGCTCAGTTTTATAGAAAACAGTAACCACTAATTCTGCTTCCTAAGAGCAAATGAACAAAGCAGACTTACTCTATGAAAAAGGAGAATCTGGTCACCATAATAAAAGTACAAATTTTTCACATCCTCTGTTTTCGTAAAATCTACTCTTTCCTAACTCACAGGTTTTACTGTACAGTCATATGTTAACAGAGGAATGATTTTGTGAATTTTAATGTAGTTGGGATGAAAAGTGATCCATGTGGAAACAGGAATGAATGAGGGACAATCTGGAAAATAATTTTCCTTCTCCTTCACTGTAGTGCTTGTGTACTGCCTGGAAAGAACTCTGGAGGTTATTCATGTTATCATCAGCTCTGTTCTTGTCCTTCCTAGCTGCTGTGCTCCAACTCTTAAAGGTATCCAGTGCTGCAGACTCCAGAATTTCTCCAAGCAATCTATTACAGGACTTCACAATCTTACTATCACAAAGAATTATAGAATCATGGAATGTCAGGTTGGAAGAGACCTCAAGGATCATCTGGCCCAACCCTTCTAATATTATCGTTTATATGATATGTCCCAGCATCCCATCAAGCTGAGCTTTAAAACTTTCCAAAGTGGTGGAATCCACCACTTCCCCTGGCAGACCATTCCAGTGTCTGACTGTCCTCATAGTGAAAAATTTTCCTCTTGTGTTCAATTGGAATCTCACCAGGAGCAACTTGTGCTCATCACTTCTTGTCTTGTCCATGTGACTCCTTGTAAATAGGGAGTCTCTATCTTCTTTGTATCTGCCCTTTAAGTATTGAAACATTGTAATGAGGTCTCCCCAAAGTTTTTTTGAGGTGAACAGACTCAGTTTTCTCTACCCCTCCTCGTATGGCAGGTGATCCAGTCCTCTGATCATCCTTATGGCTCTTCTCTGGACCCTCTCCATCCTGTCAGCAACTTTTTTGTACAAAAGGATCCAAAACTGGATGCAATACTCCAGGTGTGGTCTGCCAAGCACCAAGTAGAATGGGATGATGACTTCTCTGTCTCTGCTGGTGATGCCCTTGTTGACACAACCCAGAATCCTGTTGTCTTCTTTGCTGCTGCAGCAAAGCAAGGATTTGCAGAGAAGAAGAGCCCTTATCTTTCTGTATGCTTTCTATAGGATTCCAATGCTGTTTTACTTAATAGACAGTGAGAGGACATTATGAAATTTGGTTGGGTTGGTTAATTTTCCCTTGATGGTTAATAAGAATATTCACTATTGCATTTTAGCCTCTCCCTACCTCTTCAGCTCACCACAAGTTAACAGAGATGAATCCACCTGCTATTTGCAGTAACTTGTTAGATATTGAAAGACATTCTCACTACCCTCTTCATCTCCTTTCTTTACAGCAGGCAAACACATTTTGTTCAGTCTTCCCCCCAAAAGTGATGTCTGCCATGGCTGTGGTGACTGCTACAATGCTCTGGATCCTCCACAGATTAGCTGCATCCTTCTCATGTGCTGTGACCAAACTAAAACCAATGAGACCAGATTCATGGAGAGCTAAAACATAAATGCCAGCTCAGGCATTAAGTCTTCAGGCTCTTAAATTACTTTTCTAGCACTGGTTATGGGCACACCACAGCCTCCAAACTGTATGAACTGCACATAGCACCTGTGTAACACCAGATGTGGTTCAGCAGTCTCTAGCACATCCATGGCAACCCTTCAAAGGGAACTATAGCCTTCTTGCCTCCACATTTTACAGTTATGGTGCTTCAGTGAGAACCTGGTCACAAATTTATCTTGCTTTCATCTCAGATAGATAGGTTAGCTTCCCCTTTTTGCTTCACACAGCCACACAGGACAAAATTATGCACCTTGGCACTCACTGATCTCTCCTTGTCTGCAGGGAGCAAAATCCTTCACATGAGGGAACTGCATGTAGGAAGGATTGATAACTCAGCAAGTTCTTGTCATAACCTCTCACAAAATGTTCCTTAGCTACCTGGGAGCTTATAACCCCTCATCTTGCTACACTGCATGCTAATCCTGTGGCTTTCTTGAGAAACTTATCTGTACTGAACATCTACAGAATATCTACCTGGTCGTCTGTTCCTTTCTTTGCAAAGCCTTGCATCTTTACCACTGTCTCAAGACTTGATGGAGCTCTTGGAAAATTGCTTTTTGGCAATGTTTTTCTTAACAGATTTGAGCTCCGTCACCGAAGAGGACAGCTTCAAAATTACACAGGGGGTTCAGGCATGTGCAGGAAGGGAAAACAGTTGTTCACTGTCCTCTAATGACTGCTTTTGTCATGTATCTTATCCCACGATCCATGTTCTGTTTCTCTGGCTATAAAGTCTGCTTGCAGAAGTTGGATATGAAGGATTGAAAGGTGGTTTGTGGTGGCTGAGAGGAGTGTTTGTGGGAGAGAAGAGTAAGTTGTGCTGTTCTGGATGGATGCAGCTACAGAAAGCGCAGGGTCCAGGTCTTGAGGTGAGGGTGGGATAAATACACATACAACTCTCAGAGAGCAAGGTACAGGAAAAGGTAAACAACTTTCTCTGGACCATCTATGAATGTGGATCTGTGTGGACATGGAGTGGAGGCAAGGCAGGAAGGGTCTGAGGCTGCTCAGTCACAGAGTGCTCCAAAGCGTGTCCAACTCTACACAGCTTTAGGGTTTATGTAGCTGTACCTGCTACTGACTGCTGGATGGCCTGGATTCAGCCTCTGTCCAACAGTCAGGATGCTCCTCAGAATGGACATGGCCTAAAAGCGTCTCTCTTTGGTTCAACAAGCCTTTAATTTTGCTCAGTCCTGAAGGTTAAAGTAGCAAGATAGCCAGAGAGCAGTGCATGGTGTGCTGACCACACAAATAGACATATACAAGTAGACCAGAGAGACATAACAGGACAGAGCTAGCATGGGATGCATTGCCAAAGTACTTAACCAACATGCTGGCAGGATTTTTCAGCCCTTGCTGCTGTTACTTGATGCTCACACAGATAAATTTAATACTAGCTTAGAGACTTCTTCCTAAGCAGAACTCACAACCATGAAGTATGGATGCATTTTGGGAGTAAGATGAGAGGTACCTCTCTCTTTTTACCCGGTGCTGTGCTATCAGCCTTCCAGCTCTCCCCCTGACAGCGCTCCTCATTCCTGCAGTGCAAACCCACCGGCACTCCCCTCCAAAGCTCCAACCCTGCTGTGGGAAGTCAAAGCCTTTCCCTCACAGGATAATAAGGAAAAGAAGAGCACTTCCCCTTATATCTAAACTCCCTACAATAAGGGCTAAATCAGCTGGAAAGTGACTGCCTGGTGTGTGCACGTCCATCTGGGAGCGAGAAGCTGCTGCGGGAGGTTTGAGTGACACGAGTGTGCACCTCCCTTCCTCGCCTGACCTGGGAAGTGACTCTGGAGGATTGCCCTGTACCCCTGCTCCCGGCGGGATGGCATTCTCCTGCGAAGGAGTGATCGCATTACCCAGGCCCCTTGTGTAATTCTGGTTCCCAGCAATTGTTTTCTGGTGACCTTTTATTGTTAACAATTAGCGCTGGAGCTGGAGCACAAGTGGTGTAAGCATATTTTACATCCTCCTCAAGCAAACAAAAAAGCTGGGTGGGCACAGGCTTGTTTCCTGGTTCACACCCATGACTCCTTTGTGTCTCAGATCTCCTCCCACCCTGTGTCAGAGTCAGCAAACCCACTCCCTTACCTTTTGGCTCCCAGATAGAGTGACGTCTTCGAGAGATGCGTAGGCATCCTCCGTGTAGCCCATTCTCCTCTCACATCCTATTGGAACTCTGCCTCTGCCTGATACTCAGTCTTTCCTTATCCATGAGGCCAGAAATGTAAATCCCTCTGCAGCAGAGTGCAAAGAGTGAGTATGAAGGATGGTTCCTCTTTGTTTAAACGTACAGGCCGTAAACATCACCCTCCAGCATCAGGCTTTGGGTGCTTGTGTATACTGTCTACACAGTAAATATCTTAGCAGCCCTTTCCCTCTGCTCAACCCCAGTGATACACATGTGCCCCTGGAGACACAAACAAATCAACAGCCTCACATATGATAACATAGATTTTCTTCTTCTCCCCCCACCCTCCAACTTCATTAAACTATGCCTGAGGAGAAAAGACATTCTTGGCTGCCTGCTCCAAGATTAGACCTGTGGTAGACCAAGAATATGCCGAGTTCCTGAACTAAGGACCCCCCCCCCCAGATGTACAGCACTTTGCCAAAAAGTCTTTATGTCTTTCCTGTGGGGGAGAAAGGAAGGTGGGGAGGCAAAAGAGCCAGCAAAAAGTCTCTGGTCTAAGCTTGTTTTCTGCGATATGGCATGTGTGTATGAGGGGGTGTGTGCAGGGGGTGGAGGAGGAATGGGACACTACGTTAATCAAATCGTCATCCTTTTAGAGTACAATAATTATAAACAACAATTTGAATTTATCCTGCAGCCTGTTGACAGCTAACACGTAAGTCATTCTTTCTGTGGATAGCTTAGCAGGTCTGTTTCACGAGTAATGAAACCATCTCTCTGCCAATATGCTAATTCCAGTCCTTTTGAGAAGGAGCCTGGCTGCAGCCCCCTGCATTGCTCTCCCTTAGCAGCCTCCTTATGGGCACCCTGCAGGTCCCTCCCACTGCCCACACTCCATTCGGGAAAAGTGTGAGAAAGTCCTTCTCCCTTAAATCTGCTTTAGGAGGGTTCTGGTTTGCTACGGCATTTAAGGACAGGTTTTCTGGGACACTTCCCATTTTATCCCTAAGAACTGAAAGTCACTTCCTTGGCAAGCCTGCCTGCTCCCCGGTGGCATGTAACCTGATCTTGCCGTGCCCACTGGCTGCGGGGAGAGGCACAGAGTTCACCGGTAAAGTCATAGTTAAACTAAACATTAAACTGTCCAAGAACTGACTTCCTCGACAGCTCTGATTCAGGCTCCCAAAAATGCTCTGCACAGTGAATCATGCTTCCTTCTGGAAATGACAGAACTTCCTCATCATGGTGTTCTAACTTGCCCTCTCCTCGTCTCCAGTGCTATCAGGAAAGGATTGAATTGCATGCCACGCTTTTTCCGTGGTCAGCAGGGAGATGCATCCTTTTTGAAGAGGAAGAATTTCTATGAGTCAAAGGATGACAAACTGGAAATTAGTACCAGCCGCAGAAATAAATGACAAACAACAACATGAAGCCCTGTAGAGGTGGCCAGTGGGTGTATATTGGCTATTTGCCTTTCTGGCAACTTGAGTTGCTTAACTATTGCAAGATGAACTTACTTTTCACCACTGAAAGTATTAACATAGTTGAAAAAGTTAGTATTAGATGCTTGTCTTTCTTTCCTGTGCTTGGTTTGGCTTGCAAATCAGGTAAGGTGGTGCTGTGCATGAAAGGTGCCAGTATCCAGCCCAGCTCTGAAGGACAATTGCAGTTGCCATCTGCACAGCAAGGGTGTGGGGAGGGAGAGGATAAAGGGCAGTGCTTCTGGTGGCTTGTTCCAATCAGGCTTACACAGCAGACTGGTTCACAGCCATTAAGATGACAGCAATTTACAGAGACAGTTTGCTGCACAGAACTTTAAAATCAAAACAACCCCCTTCCTTCTCCCCCACCCCCTGCAAGCCTCTATGTTTTACTGAACAACATGTAGATGGGATAAATATCTTACCATATGGTAAATGATGACTTGCACTAGAAATCAATTTTTAAGCAGCTCTTTTTGTTTCTTTGTGTACAATTTTTTAACTCTCTCAGAGCCTGGGTAGGTGAAAGCCCCAGATGCATAGTCTGTCTAGCCATTATTAGTTGCCAGGCTGTGAGCATTCCTGGGATGAAATCCCGCTCCAACTGAAATCAGTAGCAAAATCCCAGGCAATTTTCAATCTCATTTAGCCATAATATAATGGAAGGGCTGGACATCAAAAAAATAGAGAGTGGTTGAATGGAAATATAGTCAACTACTGTGACTTTCTTAGAGCAAACCCTCCATTTCTTATCTGGCCATATTCCATAGTCAACAAAGCAGTACTTGACATGGAAGAGGAATAAATAATACTAAAATCTATAACTGTCCGTGCATTTTATCTAGATGAAATGCACTTTTTAAAGACTAATTTAGGAGCACCAACTGCTGCTGAGACTTAAGTTTGCATTCCTTTTCTTTATATTGTCCATGAGAAATGGTACTACTTCTGTACTGACATTGTATTTTCTTGACATCTGCCCATAGCAGATGAAGAATATTAGAGGACAGTATGAAGAAAGGAAACAAAATAAATGCCTAGTCCATCTTAGCCCATTTTAAGTTCCTTGCTGCACAAAGTAGGTTTAAGGAACAGATAAAGAAGAAGTCAGGGGACACTAAAGTGGAAGAAAACTTCTGAATCACTGAGTTCAGCCACAAGCAGTGCAGTCATAGGGTCCTTATGAATGGGTCAAATTATACAATGAAAAGGAGTAAGATGATTTGCTTCTTCTTGAAAGACTATCCCAAATCTTTTTCCTCCAAGTTATCGTCTTCTGATTTCCTCCACAAGCTTCTCTGTGTCCAGGACAATCTTTGTAGTGTCTGTTTTACCGCAAAAACCACTAAAAACATCAGTCTGTTCCATAAATTGAATGGTTCTGATTCAATCACAGGAGGAATAAATATTCTTAACAGTGACCTGCAGTCAGTCCTTAAAATTAACATCTTGGCCCTGCAGGGCCCTGCAAAAGCCCTGTGCTGAAGTACCATATAAAATAAATTTACCTGCTTATTCATGACCCTGTAACTGTGAATGTTTAGCAGACTGATCCAGAGCTGCAAGGCATGAGGATAGGTATTGAAACCCAAGGACTGATAATACTCAGCAGTTTTGCAATCGGACAGGACCTTGCCAGTTTGCTTACTCATTTCCTTTGGTCCCTTGGATGTGAAAATGAGAGGTCTAATCCCCCTGCCACTGCACAGGGTATGCATCATCGGTGGTGTCCAATCCAAAGTAATCTGAATCTAATGGGAAAATTCACACATCAAAAGTATGTATGCTCATGGAAACATAATTGAAACAACACTCAGAAAGAACATTTGGGGTTTTTATAATTTTGTTGGTTTGAACTGTAGTCTTAATGCAGAAAGTCTCATTTTAAACCGCAAAGAGAGCTGTGGGAGTTAGAAATTATCTATTTTCATCATCAATGTCTGTTGCATTTTTTTATTCATCTGTCTTTCAGATGAGGGTTTGAACCCAATTTTTTTGTACAGCTGTTGGCAAATCTCCCCTAGACTGCAGTGGAAGAGGCTGGTTGTTCAACTTTGGGAGATATTTCAGATGTCTTCTGTGACATGGTAAGTGCATGCAAAAAGAACTTGCTCAGGTTAGATAGGCTGCAACACAAGATCAAGGACTCAATCCCAGGAGAAGAAACACTGTTTACAGAAAGGTGCAAGGTTTGCATGGA
This sequence comes from Calypte anna, assembly GCF_003957555.1. Taxonomy (NCBI): domain Eukaryota; kingdom Metazoa; phylum Chordata; class Aves; order Apodiformes; family Trochilidae; genus Calypte; species Calypte anna. The sequence goes on along the minus strand of NC_044244.1, from coordinate 112,059,618 downwards.
CAGGAGAAGCATAGCAGGGTGAAAGGGGCACTTTGAACTAGGGAAAACGCAACAGATCGGTACCAGCACTTGTTGCTGTGACTGCAACCCAAGATGAGGACCTGCAGGCAGCACTGGTGGCCAGAAAGAGCTCTGGGATTGGGAAAGTGTTGGAGTGAAAAGTAGAGGACATACTCCTGGCACCAAAATGATTCCTTATAGCACTGATGGGTCATATAAAAATGCTTTGTGTTTGGGTAATGCTTGGTTGGTTATACAATGTACAGTACTTATCAATGGTGGCATTCATTCATGTAAATGCACAGTGTGGTTATGGGTTTAGAGGGCCTGTTCACTCCTACCTCCCTAGACATCTGTGAATACCACAGCAAGCAGAAAAATACCATAAAAAATCACACAAAGACTTTTTTCAAAGTACTGCCCTAGAAAAGAAATAATTCAGGTACTCTGTGAGCAGCTATCTTCAGAAAAAGCATCAAAATCAAAATCATAAAACTTTTCTACTGGTTTTAGTGAGCGAGCTGGTCTCCTGCTTCTCCTACAGGTTCACAAGTATATGAACACATAACTATGGTTATGAGCTCCTTTTTCAAACAGCTCCTCCCCATACACACCTCTACTGCTCTCTCTTCCAGGGAGGAAGGTCTTGCCAAACCATGGCTCCTCCCAGCTATCACTGTGCTACTGACTGTGGGCTCACCCACTGCAGTCCCGTGAGACCCCAACCAGATATGGCAGGGTTATACAGGTCAGAACATGGATAAGATGCCTTCAGAGGCTTGTGGTATGTACTCCTGATGACTCACGAAGAGTTCACCAAATGAACCAGATTCCAAGTGCTGAGTGACTATGCCAACTATTGCACAAACGGAAGGAAAAGGATGGAGAAAGTTTTAATGTTGCTTTTTTTTCATGGTGATTGATGCTGGGACCAAGAAAGGGCTTCAGAATTAGAGGGAGAAAGATAAGATCATTAGAGAAATAAAATTTAAAAATCATAAAGCCAGGTGGATGGGAGCTGGAGCCCACAAATGTTTTCTCACTGTAGAAAGATGTTTGTGAGAAAATCACAGAAGGGAGTGGCAAGTGGGTGGTGATAGTGTTCACCACAAAATGTCCAAACATCAGTGCAGAGAAACATGAATAAAAGTGAATGGCAAAGTGGAGACAGATAAATAAGACTTGATATAAGGTTCTGGAGGAACTAAGCAGCATGAGAGAATACCACCAGCACCCATCAGGCTACTGAGTATGTGTTGTTGGAGAGGAAAGCAGGGACTTTAGGCAGGAGCTATGTTTCAGAAGTACATCTGTTTTAGTGTTCCCTTTGGCCATATCTCAATTGTCTTACTCTGTTCTATGACATGGCAAGATTAGTTCAGCCAGGGATTTGCAGAGCAGACTATGATCTGCATTTTTTCTCCCCAGGCCTCTCACTAATCCATCCCAGTATTCACTGTGGGGAGACAGAGGGAGAAGGCTACATTGGGTAGGTCCTGTCATGTCTTTCTCCATAAGGAATGCCTCTGAACCATGGGGGTTGATTTCTTCTGGCCTTCAGTGAGCTGCTTATTTGTACTTACACGGTGCTGGTGGAGACCACAGAGGCCCAAGGTGCTGACCATGGTGTTCCCCACATCAAGCTGAGATAAGGCTAAGATGGACTGCAGGCTTTGCTGAATTTGCAGTCCTTTGCCCAGGTAAAGTTGCCAGGTTTTACATAGAATCATAGAATCATAGGCTGGGTTGGAAGGGACCTCTGAGATCATCAAGTCCAACCCTTGATCCACTACTGCTGCAGTTACCTGACCATGGCACTGAGAGCCACATCCAGTCTCTTTTTAAATAGCTCCAGGGATGGAGAAACCACTATTTCCCTGGGCAGCCCATTCTAATGCCTTGATCACCCTCTCTGTAAAGAATTTTTTCCTAATATCCAACCTAAACCTCCCCTGGCAGAGCTTAAGTCCATGCCCTCTTGTCTTACTGGTAGCTACTTGGGAGAAGAGACCGCCCCCCTCCCCCCGGCTACCCCCTCCTTTCAGGGAGTTGTAGAGAGTGATGAGGTCTCCCCTGAGCCTCCTCTTCTCCAGGCTGAACACCCCCAGCTCCCTCCGACCTATCTCACAGGACTTGTACTGGAGTCCCTTCTCGGGACCTGCTCCAGCACCTCAATCTCCTTCCTGAACTGAGAGGCCCAGAACTGGACACAGGACTCAAGCTGTGGCCTCACCAGGGCTGAGTACAGGAGCAGAATCACTTCCTTGGACCTGCTGGCCACGCTGTTCCTGATACAGGCCAGGATGCCATTGGCCTTCTTGGCCACCTGGGCACACTGCTGGCTTGAAGTCAGGAAAAATAAGTCTAGCATAGCATGCTAGTGCTTCCAGCAGAGGATGATAACTGCTTTACTGGAAAAGTGAGCAGCTGTTGCAAAGGTACCAGGAGGCTACATGTTTTTTTCGCATAGGATGCAGGACATGCTCATAATATAAAGTATGTTCAGCATTTCTAATAATACATCAAATATGTGCCCAGAAGTTTGTTTTTGAGACGTTCACATTTTGGGCAAGAATCCTTTCAAAATATTTCCTCAGGCAACCAGTGGCTTAGGATTGAAGAGTTCATCTTGGTTAATTCTGACTGGTTTATAAGGAAAAAAGATTGTGAGGATCAGATATTTAGCTGCTGCAACCTGGCACTGCTCCACCAACTTAAATACACTTTTCAGTTCCTGCCCTGGCTAGAGAAACTCTGGCCATATTCTCCAGCTATCCCACAGGTTTTCACTTTCTTGGCAAGAACCAGTTTGGTTTAAATGAAGAAATACTAGCTTTTTTTCAGCCAAGTTGCTAGTACCAATGCTTAAGTCCAAGCACTGCTTGTGGTCCTCTGTACAATCAGTGCTTGACACCTACGTGCTAGAACAGATTCCTTCAGCAGAGAGCTGAGATGGATGCAGAAATGTTGATTTTTTTGTCTAAAGAAGCCAATCACAAGTACCTATTAAATCAGTGTACTGCTTCTGGGCAGCAGCTGGTGAGAAGTGATGACTTTTGCTTGCCACTATGTATCTTATATATGTATATTATTTTCTGCACATTTTTCAAATCCATTAATAAAGTGGAAACTATATACAATCCTTGGTGCCAAATATGCTGCTTATACTGTTTCCTCTAGTTGACAAGAAAAGGAAAAATGGGATGAAGAGCTGCTAGGAAAACAATTTCGAGGATTGCCTATTTTTCTTACTTGTGAAAAGGTTCACTTCAATTTAATTTTAGTTACTAATTAATGCTTGGCATAGGGGACTAGGGCCTTGATTTATGCTTCCTTGTGGTGTACTTTTGGCAGCTGTCCAAGCTGCCATTTTTCTTAGTGCATTGATTAATGCCACAATGCAAATTGGTAAACTCCAGTATCAAGAAATCAGAAATGCTGGGTTTGGTAGGTGTAAATTTGTGTTCCTGAAATGCATCATCCTTCTGAAAGGCAGCCTCGCCGAGTCTGTATTTATGAATGTTAATTATCATGGAGACAAAGCTCATGACTTTATAATCTGATGTTAATTTGGTGCTTAAACCAGGAATTAAACCATTTCATTATTTTTGAAGCATACAAAGCAACCTTCAAAAAAGTTGCTGCATTTACTTATTATGTACGGAATGAATTTTCTGAAAATTGACACAGAAAGTATGAATTTGTGTGATAAAAAAACAATTATTAAAAATATGTCTTAAGAATTTTTCCACCCCTTTCAGCCTATGATAACCAGACTTGTATTAATAATTCAGCTTAGAATTACTGTGTAGCTGCAACTATCTAAAAATTAATTTTTTTCTTCTACCTGGAGGCTCCTCTTCCAAAAGAGCTAAATAATACTGTATTCCAGATATTGCCACAAATAACTTTCCTCTTTGCAAATAGTTGTTGCTGCTATTAGCACCAATGCCAGGTTGGTGCAGGAAAAAATGCCCTCTGTCACTATGATCCCTGCCCTAGTCCAGTGCACATGAAACCAAGGTTGCCCTGGGATGGCACTGCCATTAGGGACAATGTTCTTGAAAAGACAAAAATGGTGTGCTCTTCTGGAGTTATGCAAAATGAGAAAGTTATAGACATTTTATGTACTGGCCCAGATGAGTTTTTGTGCAGTCAAGGGGCCAGCTGGCTAGAGAGATGCCTGCTTAGACTGGGAAGAAATTCTGAAATTATTATTGAAAAAAAAGGACAGCATAACCAGGACAACACAAAAGTAACAGGACACTGTTGCATGATGATCTCCTTGTTGATGAGGCTGTGTTTATGGATGCAGAAGAAGAGTATGTACTCCTAGACGCCTTGATTCTTCATGGTTTTGTTTTTGTTTTCAGTTTTTATGCTAACCATGGCACATATAGAATGATTTTAACATACAACATAGGAATTTTTATTTGTCTGAATTATAATGCACCATATGTGAATGCATCTGTTCTTCACTGTGTTACATTTATTATTTGTATTATGGTGGAGCCTCAAGTTTCCACCTCAGATCAGGGTTCCAACCCGCTAGGCAATGCGTAAATACATAATGGGAAACACTCCCTGCCTGGAGAAAAACATACTCTAAATTGACAAATACAACTCAGGGTGGGAAAGGAAAAAAGAGATAGACTACCATTCCATGGTAGCTTAACTTAATCAAAACTGAAGTTGCCATGGTCCCACACCTCCAATCCAGATCTCTGGTTGCCCATTTGGTGGTTTAAAGTGGCTCACAGCTTGAGCACCCACCTCCCCACAAGGAGAAGAAAAGGACTGATCTAAAACCGATCACCTTTTTTTTGGTACAGTTCATTTAGCAGAATCAGATCCCTGAAGTGACTCACAGCACAGCAATACAAGAAACAGTGCTGACAAAAGGGAAGAGCCATGGAAGGACAGTGGAATCATAGAATCACAGAATTTTCAGGGTTGGAAGGGACCTTTAAGATCATCCAATTCCAACCCCCCTGCCATGGGCAGGGACACCTCCCACTAGATCAGGTTGCTCAGAGTCCTCACCAGCCTGGCCTTAAAATCTTCCAGGGATGGGGCTTCCACCACCTCTCTGGGCAACCTGACCCAGTGTCTCACCACCCTCATGGTGAGGAACTTCTTCCTAAGAAGAGCAGCAGCACTACCCTAGGTTGGCTTAAGCTGCTGTGGAAGCTCAGGTGTGGAAAGGCTACACCTGTACCATCTCTACAAGCTCAGCATTGAGTAGGAGAAAGCAGAGGGTGCAGTGTCACAGCTCCATGCCACCATGCCCCTGCTCTGGTGCACTGCAAACCTCTCCTGTCCTGACTGCATGACACCAAAGCACTGCAGGACTATTTCCAGATCTTCAGAGTATAAACTCAAGGTTCCTGGGGCTATGCTGAGTTCACCAGGCCATGGTCAGTAGATACCATGAATGAACCTTTTGAAGTTAAGTGCTGTGTTCCTAACAAACAGGGTGCATTACATATATCCTTACCACAAAAAACAACCACAATGGTTTCCATCCTCAGACCTGTGAGTGCTTTCTGCTCCTTTCATTTTCAATTTGCACTCTTGTTTTTACAAGTCCACCAGGGCTTGCTCCATCTCAGCATTTGGTTTCTTCCTTTTTTGTCCTACTGCAATCTGTTACCTCTTCTTATCTAGCATTTTCCCTTCCTTTGCTCCTTTATGTGGTCTTGCATGGTTGCTGCTGCCACTAGGGACAGGCTGCTTGCCTCTGGGAGCTTATCTTATTTATTTATTTATTTTAGATTTTTCATTTTTAAACACATGTTTTCCCTGCATTTATGATGCAAAACTGTTCTGTCCTTCTCTGCTATGGGCCATGAAGAATGCTTGCTTTAATTTACCCTACATGCTGTGCTGTTACGTTCTTCTTGTCTGTAATTTATGCCACATACTGTGCACTCCCTTGTATTATGCAACATGAAGTTGCCAGATGGATGAATGCAAAGCATACTTTAAAATGAAGGCTTTAAGGCAACTTCTGAATCTCAAGTTGCAGAACAAACCATAACCAAAAAGGAAAAAGCATTTGAATATCTACCTAAATGGGTCAGTAGTTATTATATGGAGCTAACACTCTTCAGCAACACTTGCTTTTTAGCACACCATGCTACTAACTTTTCTGTGAGGTTTATTTTTTTCTGTTTGCTTTTCATGGTGTGTGATGGCAAAAGATGCAGCCAACAACAGAACATTAATGGGAAAGAAGGATATTTGGTCCTATACAAGGAGCAGCCTCTTTCCAGAATGAATTGGTGCCCAGCACTTGAAGATTTTTTTTGGCTGGGGTTCACGGTTCATTTTGGCAGTGCACTTTGCCAGGCTAGGGGGCAATCTATAGAAGATATTTAGCACATGGGGGATTTGTTTTTCTTGATTTTTCCCTTTCCTAGCAATTCTATATGTCTCCAGGGTTTATTTTATGCTGCATGTGCTGGACAACTGCAAAGCCCTTGCTCTCAGTTAGTGCTACTCTATGTATGGTACATTTGCTGGGCCATATGTTATAGCAGCTGCATAGCCCTGTATCATTAACAGGAGAGTTACATCCAGCTGCTAATCTTCAAAATTTTCTCTGCTGTTGCTTCCCTAGACCACACTACACAAGACTTGGCTGCATCGTGGCAGGGCATGCAGTCCAGGTTGGGCCTGGAGAAAGCTGGTGTGGCCAGAGAGGGATCCTGCACTAACCTGTTGCCCACCCTGGGTTTGTGCAATGCTTCACGGGGCAATTAGGGGTAACCTGGGTGGAATCTTGTCTCTGTAGAAGTTGACAGAAACTCTGCAAGTGTTGACTGTAAAAGAAGATTTTTCACCCTACTGATGTGCTCAGGGAGGCTGTGGTTGCTGACACCAGCAAGGACTAAGGTGGCTTGCTCAGCCAGCTCTAAAGCAAATGGAAAAACTAAGAGTAACCACACATTTCAGGTGGGATACTGGAAACCAGACTGGAACTGTTCAACAGATGGTGTCACACTAAAAGCTTCAGCACCACCACTCCCTGTGATGAGAGTTTTCAAAAGAAAACCTGACGATGGGGAGAAAAATATGTTAAGAGTGTGACAAGCTCCTGCTGCATTATGGTAGGGCCAGTGGGAGAAAGGGAGATGTGGAAAGAGTCTATCTACCTAGTATAATGAAGGGGTAGAACATCTATGTGAGCAGGCACTGGTGACAACAACACTGAAGTCGCCTCCCCTGGGCTTTTAATACACATTGCACAATAAAAATTCAAGTTCTCATCATAATAGTCTGGTGACAGACTGCTGAAACCTGCATGGCCTCATCTTGATGCCCTTGCCACTTGGGTTAGATAGCTCAAGCTAAGATGGCCACACTAGTTCATAGTCCAGTAATACCTTAGCAGGCAAGGTGCAAGATGCAGCAAGAATAAGAGGTTGCCAGGAGGAACTGGGGTCTCTAAATATAGACAAAAAATGTGTGCTTACAGGTGAAAAATGAGGATACCATGGCTGAAGCTGACAAATGGACCTATTACATTACCCATAGCTAGACTATGTTTTTCAAGTGTTTTTTCAAATGGTCCCTGCTGCCCCACCTGGTGTAGTTTCTTTGCTTTAACTGAAATAGGCACCAGAAAGATGAGGAATGAAAAGCAATCATAATGTCTATGTTAAGAGAGCAAGTCTAGAAGACAGAGTAAGGCTGGTGTTGTGAACAGCTTTTGTGCTGTCCTACACTGAATGACGTAGATGAAGTATTTTCTAAGGACACAGAAGCGTTTGGAGAAATTGTAAAACCACTTAATTGTCATTTACATTCAGATGTTTTAACTGTAAGTCCTAGACCAGAGTTCATTAACCTAGATACTTGGTATTTTGAGTTTCCTTCTATATTTTTAAAAATCTCACCCATCTGAATGGTGATGAATTACACTTTTGTTGCAGATTATATAAAAAAAGATCTATGAAGATCTTGTCTTTGATACAATGAATTTCCTATTGACAATAAATCATCAGTGTAATGGAACTGATAAATGCATTTTTCACCCAGTTTAATATGTCTTTAAGCAATCAGCTTAAAGGACTTAGACCAAGAGAGAAGAACATCTAAAATAGCTGCTGATATTTTTTTCTTTATTTTTTCTAAGGCTTGAATTTTTAATAATCAACCTATTTCTTCCATGCATTCTCATGTATTTGAGCAAGTTGGACACAATCCAGGCATTGATTGACTGTGTTTTGCAGCACTTGCTAAGTTTCTATTTCTTTTAGAGGAAAAAGAAACTCAAGAAAGAGAAACTTAATGCAATAGTGCCTGAAAAAGAGTATTACATCACCAGGGCTGAAAATAACTAATATGTGCCCATTTGTCATGGGTATATTTCCCCTTTCTGTATGACATCTATCAGATGAAGGGTGTCTGTACAGCCAGTACAGTAGCTCTCTTCCTAAGCATATGTATGCATGTGTATTTGCATATACTAAATTTCTGTTTGGTGCTTAGCCTCTCTCAGTACCTAACTTTTGTTTGCAACTTACAGCTTTTATTTGGGACTGAGATGCCACTGGACTGACTTATTAGTGAACCTCTGATGCTAGTCCCACAGCATAGAGTTTCAAGAGTAAGAAGTCAGAGCAGCGTATGCCAAATTTCAGATCTCATTTTCTGAGCTTCTCTGAACGTTTTTCTTTGCTGCCAGTCACAGTCAGAAATCCTGCACTGGATCAGATGCTCCTGGACTGGTGCTCCCCAGGGGAGAGTATGCCAGAAGATCCCAGACACTCAAGACGAGACAACAGAACCTTCCCTTTGGAGCTCTAGGCTCCCTTCAGGAGGCCTGTTCTGACATCTCATGCAACGTTTTGCTTCTTCATTGTAGTGGTCTAAGAACAATCCATCTCTTTCAAGCTTTTCATTCTTTTGGTTTGGGTGTTTGCAGAGTCATCGAGAAGGATTTGGGCTGATATGTTAATTTTCTTTTTAAGTAGAGTAATCTGTCATATGGTGAGAGGAGGAAGGACACATACTGGCTTACTCAAGATGAAAAACTTCTGTTTACATGACTAAGACTTAGTCACATACCTGGGACAGGGCTCTGTATTGGCCTTAAAACTGATGTGAAGGGAACATCCTTAGTTTTGGCAGGGGTAGGAGTTCAGTGCATTTTTCAGGGATGAAACTCTGAAGAACAGAGGAGGTCAGTTTAACCTTGTGGTTGTGGTTACAAATGAGTGAGGAAGTTTAAATTACACTGGAGGACAGCTCCTTTAGTCACAGGAGCCCGTAGTGCATTCTACATCCTTTATAAATAAATATGAGCACTTTGTGTTTTTACAGCAATAAGCAAACTGCTAAGCTAAAAGGACTAGGTTGTTCTCATTTAGCTTTACTGATGGTAAAGTTCCTTGTTGGCTGCTCAAGATTACAGCTAGGGAGCAGTCCATAAACAAAAAAACTGTGATTTTTTTCACAAGTGTAGTACAGTAGTTTTTCAGCAGAACTCTCCCCTGCTTCTTCACCATTTTAAATGATAAGCATCAAGCAAAAGAGAAAGATCTAATTACATTTGTGTTTAATCATTTCAATGGCTCATTCCAAATCTGATGGAATGTTTCACATACCTGTATGACTTCAGTAAAAGAACTGGTTTCCTTCATAAGCAACTCATCCATGATAGGCAGAACTGCTTGGACATTGATCTCTTCAGTTTTTCCTGAGAACTTTTCTATTTCAGACTTGTGAGAGCTGATAGCTGAGATTCCTTGCTGCGCTGCTCCTGGTTCACCTTGGGATCAACTGTACCTTTGACTATTCCTGCCACTTTTGACACCCATCTCTCATACCACAATGGACACTGCAGTTTTGTCTCACAAAATGCCTGTTATCAGTAGGGTCCAGGTGCTGTTCAGAGCTCCTCCCTGCCACTCATGTGGCCTAGTGTTTTGCTGGACAATGATGGTTGACTGCATGTGCTTGCTCAGCAACACTGGGTCCCTCCAAGCTTCCCTGAGTTCCTCAGTCAACTTTTTCTAAATTGTTCCAGAAGTGGCAGGCTTTGGCTGACTCACTGAAGCCCTATTAACTGAATAATAAGACATTTCCCACTGCTTTACCGGGCATCTGCTTTCATTAAGCAATATTAAAGTTTTCACTAGTTATATAATCCCAAATAAATAAAAGACTCAAGTCAGTAATGCTCCTACCGATTTATGTCACAAGTTGTAAGATCTGAATCAGACCTTTAATCTTTATTAGACAAGTGTTTAAATACAAAATTACTTTCTGGGACTGGGAGCAGATGCCCAAGAGACACTTATCAAAACGTAGCAAATGTACTTGCACTTCAAATGGCACCTCATATGAAGGGCCATTTACAAAAGCATGTAGCTGTACAATGGTGGAATGATGGGACAGTCCTTTAATAAACCATGAGCAAAGAAAAAGGCCTTTTGTGAAAACTAGCTGCACTTCAGGCATATACTTATTATTACTTAAACCAAAAGGGAAAACTGTCATTGCCACCTGTGACAGACTGCAGCACTGCACTGACAGGAAGACTATTTTAGTTCTGAATTGGGAACTGGATTGCTTATTCAAACAGTAGATTTCAAAATGCAAAACTATGTTCTTGTTGCCTTAGCAGGATGTTCCTAGCTCCATCCTTCTCACTGCACAGTTCCAAATGACTATTCCTTTGCTATACACACAGAACACCTTGTTTTCTGAAACTGTTTTCCCCTAGTTTCTGGGTGGTTTGAAAAACCATGACTTATTTCCCATAAACTTAATTCAATAGCATTCCAACAGCTGAGAGCAGGCATCATGGACCAGGCTTCATGTCAGCCTTCAGAACAGCTGTGGGGAAAAGGACAATATTTCTGAGCTCCAGATGGGTACATTTGCCAGAGATGTTGCAGTTTTGGCTCATGCTACTGCCCTCACAGGTGCTACTTACACCTTACAGGTACCTGTGGTGATTTGCACATGATTTGTGTTTCATTCCCAGGTGTGCTGGCATCGCTGGGAATTGTGCTACCAAATTCCTACTGAGTGCTGAATATCCTTCTTTTTACAGGGAATGAAAGTATTCTGTTGCTGAAGAAAATCCTTTTCCTACAGTAAATAAAAATTATTGCAATTGCACATAAGATAATCGATAGACAAATAATTAGACGATGCTTTGGAAGGAAATTTTAAGAGCACTTTTGCCATCTGAGCTGCAGTCACAGGACCAAAAAGCCTCCTGAGGTATCTTGGTGTGAAGGTAGGGAGACTGAATCTTACAACCTCCCAGGTGGGATGGGGATCCAGCCAGTTCCCCCCAGCTGCCAGAGAACTGCAGGTATTTTCTCTCCATAGGGAGGATATTTTCTCCCAGATCAGGAGAAATATGATTGTGCCCTTGAAGAGCAATAGAAAAATTCCACCCCATGTTTCACCACATACTCCAGTGAAGGCTACTGTCATGTAAACTCCGTTATCACTAGGACAATCAGTGCTGGACCTGGATAGTCTTGGTATAATGAAAATTGTCTGCTCGAGAGGTCCACAGGCACCAACCCAAAGCCCTCATCAGCCTCCCACTACCCTGCCTGGTGAAAAGAATCCTTGGGGGAAAGAGTTCTGCCTTACTTTGGTGAAACTTGACTTGCACATTACTTGTTCAGACAAGTTAGGAGTACATCTGACTCATCCTTTCCCTGCTTTGTTTTGCCTGCTAAGCAGCCATCAACATTTACATCACAATTGATCACAAAAAATAATGTAGCAGTTCCAGCCTCACCCCTTGTGAATTACTACAGGAAATTTGCAGTCCTCCCCCAAAACTTCTCACCTTAACGTCCCCATGTTGAATATACAGTGAAGAAAATATTCTCAGAGCTCTACATCTCTACCTTTCTTGCCTGTGAGTTTTGCTCTGCTCAATGATGTGCTTTGGTTTCCCAGTACTTAATCTCACAGTTTTGGGGAAAAAACAAACATGATGATCCATTGCCAAGAGCAGACTCGCACAACCCCCCCCCCAAAAAAAAAACCCAACCCAAAACAGTTTATAAAACTTAAAACAACCTACTCAGAAACTTCAATGCACAGGCACAAAAGATTTTTCTTGCTCCTTCAGGCTGATCAACTGCAGCATCACTCTGTGGGTAGCACTGCTATACAAAAGGCGAAACAGTGAAATGCTGCATCAAAACAGCTTTAACTGCAGCAGTTTACTTGGGTCAGTTCTGAAACCATAGGTGCATTTCACCTCGGTTTTGTCCAGTCTGCTAAAATCACCTTGCATGGTGAGCTGCAGCCATAGCACAATAATACCAGAATATGGCTGAGCTATGAGCCTTGCTGTAGCTTTGGCATGGTGCTAGAGCTGGCCCTGTAAAGTGCATTGCTGGCCTTGGGGAGTACACTTGTTCTTTACTTTTTTTCTGGAAAAAAATTTCACTGGCAAACACAATTGGAAATGGCAGGGAGTAAGGTACAAGGGACTGATTTTTAACCACAGCCATGAGGTGCTCAGTATTAAACCCATACCATGCAGTACAGATGTTCTGACTGCAGCCCTTCAACATTGCAGTGAACTCAGCAGAAATTGTCTCATTTCTTTGCCTCCCCATGCTTCTCAATAAATGTTTTAATATGTCATTAAAATTTAAGGGATTTTTGTTGGTTTCATGTCTCAGAAGGAAAAAAGATTTGTTTGTTCTTCACAGTCCCAAGGCCTTGAAGTATGTTTTTCTTTCAAAGTTTCACTTAAGAAAAGATCTTATGTTAAGAGGATTACAGGTGCTGGGATTTTAAGACGTGTTATACAGGACTTGAGTGCTAGCTGTCCTGGGCAGACTTTTCTCAGCTTCATCCTGTCATATAGAACACATGCATTGGTGATAGTGGGATGGGCAAATATGTTCACATCCACACCCACTCACTTGATTTTTCTGAAAGCACCCAACATGTCAAGGAACTCAGGAGAAGCAGATCGAAAGTGCCAGCATCTTGCTATAAACAAGAGGGGAGGGAAAGAGAAATTCCAGCCATGAATGAGAAATCCCAGCAGCATCTTCATTTCCTGTAATGACAGTACCTTGAGAGTATCTTTGTGCAAGGAAGGCACAAAAGAAACTTTAAAAGGAGCAGAAAGTGACAGAAATAGAGAAAATAGAGAAATGGGTGTGATGGAAACTGGAGATGTCTGGAAAGCATGTGATTTATTAATGATGTTTATTAAAGCCAGATCTGAAGCAGAATTTAGGTGGCCTACAAGTCTCTGTCATTTTATGGATTGTGTTGTAGCCCAAACCAATTCTAAAACTGTGACTAAGTAAACCTTGCTTGGTAGTTACCTATTTTTGGAGGCACCTGTCTCAGTAGACTACTATGGTCCTAGGTCTGTCCATGCCTCTCTACTGTCCTCCACCCAGCCACAATCCAGTGTCCCTCGCTCCCAGGGTGGCAGCTTGGGTGGGTGGGTATCCCCTGAACATAGCCATGGCTCTCTGGTGCAGTAACAAAGTGCTAGGGTGTTACTGTAGAAAATGGAGAGGCAAATTGAGGAATATTAAGAGAGTTGACAGAGTTGACATAGGCAAATCTGAGCAGTAGAATACTGTGATGTTCCTGCTGACAATGCATTTCTGATGATGTGCTACTGTAATTTTTCCTAATTAAACAAAACCAGTTAATTACATACACAAAAAAAGGCAATTCACTCATTTTTCATCTCAAATTATCACTGGCTCTATTGAATAATATCTTTTGGGTAAAAGCTGCAAAGGAAAAATGTTTGCATGCGGACAACACTTTAATGTTCCATCCCTGCTTTTGCCTCCTTCTTCTTTCTCTAAACAGCAAAAAAATCCAGCATTTTCTTTTTCTTTAAATAATCCTTCTTGCTTTTGGGACAACTCCCTTTTAAGGCCAGTTTTTTGCTCAGAGGGAGTGTTGACTGTACTTATAAACACCCACTTCCTAGGGTTTATAATAGTAACAGTAACATAACCTGAACTGTGGTTTCAGCAACCTGCAGCAAATGCACTCAGACTAAGGCTGGCCTACCATTTTTTTCAGAAATGCTTCAGAGGTTTTGGCAATGCCACCATGATTTTATTCTCTACCCTCACACAGCCACATCTCTGGAAACATCTTATCTTTCTCCTCCCTTCTTTGGAAGGAGAACCCTGCGCTTCTCCAACTCCAAACGGCATAGTGAGAGTATTTGGATGGGGCAGTAAACACCAGTGCTGGAAGATGCCACCCTCTTTATAACTTGGGAATTTTAGGTGGGTGCAAACTGTGATCATGAAGACAATTTTCAGTAACTACAGTGAAGAACAGATTTCACCATATGTGTTATTCTGCTGAAAATACCCACTTCAGCTTCAGGGAATGTCGCGGAACCAGCCAAATGGCTTTTCAGGTGTTAGACTGCCATCCCTAAGTGAAAGCTACTGTGATCTGGTTAATTAGCCTGGTATTTTGGAAAAAGATCTGGTATAACAGGGAAAAAATAACTTTCACTTCAGAAGTATGCACTGCAGTTAAAAAAAGTGCAAAAAGACTACATATGTGAACTGCAACCTCCAGAAGTACCACTAACAAGCCATCAGCACTAAGCCAGGGAATGATACTGGTGTCTGGTCTTTAATATCCCCACTAATGACTGCTGAGATGTCAGCCTTTCCAGACATGCAGGTTTGGAATTGCTACCTGGAATTTAAGCTACTGCCTATGTGTTTGTGTCACCTCTCAGCATTTCACACCATGACTCCCCTCCCTGCACCTGGAGCAGGATGTGTAACTTCAGCTCAATACCGGCTGAGCAGATCCTAAGGGCCTGATGCCGAGTTTGTTGATGTGGCCATAAATAAGGAGCAACTCCATTGCTGGTGGTGACACCAAAATACGTGTCCAAAGCCTGGACACAGGTTTTTCATACCTATTGCATGGTTTCTAAGCAGATGGCTGGAAGGCTAAATGTAAAATGATCCACACCCACCCTCCTAGAAAAAGAAAAAAAAAAAAGGAATTAAAAAATAAAAAGAAACCCCAACACATGGAAAAAGCATAAAAAATGTGTAGGGATGGGGGTGAAGCACGGAGAAGAGGAATCCTTGCTGAAAACAAACCAATCTTGTGCCAAATGAGTTGTCATGGCTGTACTATAACATTCCCGCAAAGAGGAACAGAATTTTCTTTATTGTGAAATCTTCTTTGTGAGCCTTGCTGCTCCTGGGAAAAGTCATATGTCAGAATAGAACAGTGTTTCCAAATATGACTAGTCTGAGCAGATAAACAATGAATGTCAACACAGCATTCAAGGAAGTTTCTATCTGTGGTTAAATCCCTTTCTAAAGGAGTTTATATTCTTGTTCTGGCAGTACTTTTACATCATGAATACCTATATAAGTTCTTGCCTTTGTACATGACTTCACAATAAACTCCAATAAGAGTTCCTGGGGCCCCATTTATGGGCAGCCGAACTATCAGCTTGTGCCTTCCAACATCCTGTAGTGCTATCTGCTGAGTTTCAACCTTTCTATTACACTTTCTCAAGACTCTATGGTGCACAAGAAACTGGCAAAATTAACATTCTTGTTCACTTAGGTTTTTTTAACTGACTGAAAAACTGATGCTTTTTCAGATTCAGTCTACTACATGGAAATAGAAAGAAAAATTCCAGTCCTGCGTCCACTCTCATTGCAAACACTGGGACCAAGCTCATCTCATCTTTCAACAGAGGTGAAAGCAAAATGTACTGTTAAGAGGAGGTCCTTGAGAAGCAAAATACCATTGCAACAATCCTGTTCCTAGGGCTGCTGCATCCAATAGCTCTTTAATCCAATATTCCTAGCAGTCTTGGAGATCAGGTTTTCTACCTCTATATTTCAGGTGCGCATGCTTTGACCAGCAAATCATAGTTGTGTTTCTACTCTTTCAATATATTAACTTCCATTTAATCGTGGCACAGTAATGATACTTTAATAAAAGGAATGTATCCTGCTTCTGCCAAGCAGTCTAAAACCTAAGGACCAGGGCAATCTTCAGGTACTCAATTTAGGTCTCCCATTTCTTTGGGCTTTAGCCTAGTTTATAAAGCTGTGGCACTGAAAGTAAGAACTCTCTCTTCTGATCAGCCTTTAAAGCCTTCCAAAACTCAGATCCCATCCTCTGCCTTCCAGCTTCTCTTAAATACAGATAACAAACTCATCCAGTTCTCTGCAGGTTTTGTAGAAGTGCCTGCCTTCTCTCAGGGCAGAGCAAGAGACACAGCACTTCAGAGAGTCCACTCAAACCTGTTTTTTACTTGGAGAGGAGAAGAAGGGACAGGGTGAAAATTCCTTTGTGCCACAACTCCCCACCAACAAAGCAGGGGCATTGCAGGGGGGATGAGGATCCCCCACACTTAGAACACGTATTCTGGACAGCAACTTTCTTTTGTGGTCCTGCGACACAGCCAAAGTTTGGATCCAATAAATCACACTGTCCTTGTTGTTAGGGGAGAACTGAAAGGAGTTTGGCCCCTGGAAAGGTTTTGTTTTTCATAACAGTATTAAATACAAAGAAACACAGAAGCTTGGCAGCTGATTCTACCATGTAAATCCATGGCTTTCCAAATTACTAGAAAGTTCATTTGAGGTGAAAATCCTCTCTAGAAATTTGGCTTTAGAAATACCTTCTTAGTGCTACCCCAAATCTTTTTTGTCATCGCTATAGATTGTAGGTGAATTAAAAATGGGGTACCACTAATCTTTGACAGTGGCATAGAAGTTTCAGGAGACTAATGACAAAACCAGGGTGTGCAGTGAATATCCTTTATTGCTCAGGAAGCTCCAGCAACTTCCATGTTGCTGTCACATAGAGCAACTCAGTACTTCAGTGATATTTCTATTACTGGGTCAGGAAAGCCAGAGGCAGTTAACCAAGTGTGAGTGCATGTCTGTGCTGGTTCAGTGTAACAACTTAATGTGCTTAAGTCTAAAAGCTGATGGCTCCATTTGGAAGGGAGAAAACTGCAAAAAACAGCACCCAAAACACATGACAGCACACTGGCAGAAGCTATACCAATAACTGAGAGCAGCTGAACATCTATCAGCAGCCACGTCCCACCCCTCAGAACACCCTTATAATCCAGGACTTACCATGTGGCAGAAAGGATCAACAACTTTCTGCAAAGGACTCAGACAGGCTATGCCATTCAACAAGTACAACTTACTAGTTGTACCTTTCACTTTATATATTCAGCTTGTCTATTTATGAGTAGACAGGTGGAGATGTTAAAAAGAGTTGCTGGAATTCCTAATCCTACTTTTATTAATCAGTTTTATAGTAAATGACAAAGATCACCATCGTGCTTTGTAGCAGTTGCATAAACTTCTAGAAGGCAGTGAAAGTTTGCTTTTACATTCAATCATTTTTTGCTTATTGAAGAGGTTGCAGCTACAAAGTTGAGGCATTCTGGGCTGAGTTTTAATCTCTTTGATGTGGATGTCCTGGAAAGTCTTCAGTTATCCATCATCACCTCAGTGCTCCATGTAAGTCCACAAGACACTCTTCTGTGTGTATATTGCCCAGTGAACTTTATCAAACAGAAAAGACACACTCTAGGAAAGTAACATCAGCTCCTGGTCTCAGCAGATGTGGCACCCTGTTCAGCTGCTGATCCTCTTCTCAAAACAGGTACCACTTGCCTCCCCAGACTAAACATACAACTGGAGAGCAGGTACAGGTGAACAGAGGAAATAAACCTAAAGTGTTTGGTATAGCACACAAATCTAGTGGCACAGCATCCTGAATTTTTAGAGGTGGGAGAAAGGAAGGCATAGATCCATCCTTTTGCAAGATAAAATATAAATAAATTCTTTAAAAAGTTTCCTGTACTGTTCATCAGCCCTTCCCCTCACATCTTTCCAATGCTTGTCTATCCCTAAACACCTCAGCCCCTACCCATTTGGGTATTGCTTGGCCAGGCTTTGTGCACAGGAAAACTGCCTACCTAAGCACTCAGCTCAGCTCCCTTTGGAACCTGCATTTTAAACAAAACTAAGCTTTAAAGAGATATATTATCATCATGAGGAGCAAATTGATACTGTAAGTATGCCCTCTGCAATTTATTTCTTTCCAGAATTGCATGTTATAGAAGATACTGATTCCTTGCAGCTAAAAGGAATCAAACTCACCCTATACCAGTGATTCTGGAAGTGTCTTTTAGATGGGAGCACTAACATCTACTGCAGGCAGCATGATTGACTTGAATCACAGCACCACTACCTTTCAGGAGCTTGACAGACACTAATTTTGGAAAGGTGTTTTGCATGGAAGACTGGCATTCAGAGCACACAGAAGATCGAGTTTGTGCAGGTGTTACTTAGCAACTTAAAGAACTTCATGAGTAGCTAGAAAAATTACCAACTTAAAAGGATAAAGTTTGTTAATGTGGAGGAGCAGCAACTGTTCTTCAAAGCCTTCCGACTAAAACCTTCTGCTGCAGACACAGACAGTGACTGTCATATTAGCCAAACAACTTAGTGGAAATGGCACACCATTAAGAGCAGCCCTCTCATCTCCCAAAACAATTTAGCATCTTCTTTGAGCTACCACTGGAAGCTGTAAGCCATGTAGCAAGAGAAATATGTCAATATTATACTGGATCTCAAGGCTTCTTATAATTTAAGTGCTTTGATGAGCAGCCAGCGAGCTGTGGGCAGGGTGGATTCAGAGGCTGTGGGGCTCTCCAGTGCCAGGGACCACTTAAGCTCAATACCCCTGGCAGAGCTTTGTTCTGCATAGAACCCCAAGAGAAGTCTAGTCTTTCAATTTCTTGTAAAACCTAACATGTCAAAATATAAACAGCCCCATGGCAGAAAGATTCAGCATACTGTAGCACTGCACATAAGAACTTTTCTGCTTAGTTTCTGACCCTATAGGGAATGCCCTGTAAGATCAACTGTAGAGGTCCCAGGACTCTCCACCTTGCCTGGATGACCACTTCAGAAGACAAATTTCCACTATTAACTTGGAGTGGTACTTACAGAGTAAAACTGCACACGCACACCAACATTCACACTAGACACCAAAGTAAGTAGTTCAGAGAGTACTTTTGGTGAGGAGCCCCAGGTGTTCTTAGGCCTACAGAAACCTGCTTGTTCATGTTAGGGTAAAGAAAAGGTGTCTGCTGGAAGGTTTCTGAAAGACTGCACCTGTACTCAGCCCTGGTGAGGCCACACCTTAAGTACTGTGTCCGGTTCTGGGCCCCTCAGTTTAGGAAGGATATCGAGGTCCTAGAGCGGGTCAAAAGGAGGGCAGCCAGGCTGGTGAAGGGATCCAGCACAGACCCTATGAGGAGAGGCTGAGAGAGCTGGGGCTGTTCAGCCTGGAGAAGAGGAGGCTCAGGGGAGACTTCATCGCTCTCTACAACTCCCTGAAAGGAGGGTGTAGCCAGGGGGGGGTTGGTCTCTTTTCCCAGGCAACTCTCAGCAAGACAAGAGGGCATGGTCTTAAGCTGTGCTGGGGGAGGTTTAGGTTGGATATTAGAAAGAATTTCTATACCGAGAGGGTGATCTGGCATTGGAATGGGCTGCCCAGGGAAGTAGTGGATTCCCCGTCCCTGGAGATATTTAAAAAGAGACTGGATGTGGCACTCAGTACCATGGGCTGGTAACTTCAGCAGTAGTGGATCAAGGGTTGGACTTGATCTCTGAGGTCCCTTCCAACCCAGTCAATTCTATGATTCTATGACTGCTCCAAACCCTTCAGCACTTTCCTCTGCACTGACCTTCTATAGGGAGCTCCTCAGGAATTCCTGTGTGCTGGACAGACAGCATCAGCCCCCAGTGACCAAACAGAAGGGCAGAAGGTATATGTGCACAAAACCTATTCTGCTCAGTTATTCATGGCAGCAAGGGAGGTCCAAATTACAGAGCATTTCCATATTTTATTACAAGCCCAATGGATAGATCTCTTCCATTAAGAATAACACATTTTTCACATTCACATTTTTGGCAACTAAACAAAATCATTCAATAATCTGTTCTATTTACAGCAGGGTGGTTTTGTATTTGTTTTTGGTTCCCTCCCCGCCACTTCAGATTTTAAGTATGCTATTGCAGTTTTAGAAAACTAATGACTGTAGGTTTGGGATTTCTGTGTTCGTGTTTGCTTTGTGGGTTTTTTTTTGGGGGGGGGGAGGTGCGTTCTGATTTGGGGTTTTTTTGTGTTTTGGTTTTTTTTTAGAAACTATGTATTTGTTGCTACTATCTACTGACAGAGCAGCATGTGCTGCAAGTGCATTTAGGTCCAACTATTCACATCCTTTCAGTTCTTTGACTTGTAATTTGTAAAGAAAGAATAAACATCACCAAGAAAACACAGTTTAGAATTCACAGAGGTATATCTAACAGAACAGAGCAATAATAGGCAGGGAGGCTTTCCTAGTAGTTATCTGGACCCAGAAAGTAAAAATATTTTTCTTCCTGGTATTAAGATTTAAATAGCCATGGAAGAAATATCAGTGTGGGAAGGGATAATAGGAACTGAGACAAAAGAAAATACAAACTCATGAAGTAAGTGCTATGATCCTCTCCAGTCTTAGACCAAATCAGAGCCAATTGCCACTGCTGCCTTAGCTCCCACCATTTGCTTCATGAAATGTGCAGGAGAGAAGAATCAAGCCTGAATGCCAACTCCAAGCTCTGCCTTTCAGAAAACAGATATAGCAGAGTAATTTAGGAGTTGTCCTCTCCCCATTTACTTGCCTTGACCTGGCTTCAGAGACACTGGGATGAGAGGGACAGTTCTGGCCAGGTAAGAGCCTTGGGTCTCACTTGGATTTGAGAAACAGCAGCAGAGTAGGGGGTCCTTACACTTGTGAGCATCACAGCACAGAAACATCATGAAAATATGGCCAATGTTACTGTGGCAAGTGAAAGCTCAAAGAAAATGGGAACTCTGAAGGCTTCACTAACATTGAACACATGGAAAACAGTATGTCACAGGGTCCAGTTTTTTTCCATTGAAGCTGTAGGAGGACTTTAAAACCCTGCTAGCAACAGCAGTACCCTCAGCAGGGGAGAGGAAAGGATAGGAATTTATTTATGCCAGTTTCACTGACATCCACATAGAAAGAACAAAGAAGTAAAATGTCACAGTAGGAGGAGTAAACACTTTTACATGCCTCCATTAGTTATTCTAGACACTGAAAATAAAGCAATAAGGCAACAGAGGAGGGTGTGTGCTTTTTTGGTTTTTTTTTTTAAGGTGTCTGTATACAAAAGCAAGTAGTACAACAGAAAAATAAGAGGAACCAGAAATACCTGCCCACAAAGGGGATTTCAACACTATAAGTTTAACTGAAACACAGGGGGGAAGTGAAACTGAATAGGAGAGGAGCTTGATGTTAAACATTAGGTTGATCTGCTTCTGCTTGGCATATAAACAGCTGGTTTATAGACATACCTTATTTTGACAATCCTTAAAAGCTGAGTTGAACAGCTATAAAAAGAACAAAGTAATGCTATAAAAATGCTGGTATCTTACTACTGTTGAAGCTAAAAGAGCCACAGACTGTAAAGTAGTATATTGCATATGCTAGTCAAACCTCAGGAGGTTATATGGAATGAAACATCAGTAACAGCACTGAGGAAATGCCAGTTAACTTAAGGAAGAGACTCAGCTTTATCCAAGTCCTTATCAGTTTTGCAGAGTCAGAGACCTAGATGCCAACACACTGGCACTGAGGAAAACTACACAAAGCAAAGGACAAACACTTGTTCAATCTTAACAAGCAGTTTTCAAAGCTATTTAGTCAGTTCACAGTTATTTCATTGGGGAGTGATTATTTGCTGTAGACAATGGGCAGCACATTTTTACTTAACATAAATGTGTAAGCTAATGCATATTTTGTGAGCACTGTCAGGCTGATGCAAGTATTGAGGGGCTGTCTATGCTAGATATTGCAATAAAAATTTTTTACACTCCCTGCATCCTAGAAGACGTGGTGCAAACCTAGTTTGATACATTAAACAGGAAAAGACAGTTTGGACAGTAGAAGTTTTATTTGTTTTAACAAAAGCACAGTTTTTAACAGCAACTCACACCTAGGAACCCTTCTGCCTTCATGTAGTATTGCCCTTCAAGATGAGGAGTTCTGAATGCCTGCTGATCTAAAATCACCCAGGTATAATCCAACAGAGAGAAAAGCTTAGCCAAGTCTTACATTTCTTCACTCCTTGAATGGCCATCACAACTCCCCTGCTTTCCACGCTGAGTGCACATGGCACAGAGCTTGGCAATCAAGGGTTAACAGTACAGACATGCTCTACAAGCTTCCCCATTTACTGCTGTGTCTGTAGTCCAGGTCTGAAAGGACAACAGTTCCCAGGCCTATCCATCTCAAATTGAAACTGCCTGTGGCTGATTACAGTGCACAAATGAAGCACTCTAGTTCTGGTGCTGTTCAAGAGACAAGAGATCCAGTTGGTATCAGCACTGAAGACACTATCTTGTTCCTCCCCAATTATTTCTAGGAACTTTCTGTATAAGCCATGCTATGTGCAGCATGTGTTTTAAAAAGAGCCAGACCTATAAATAGCTCCTCACTACTCCCTTCTCCAAAAAGAATTCCCTAACTGTACAGCACACACATATATAGCTCTCCATCTGAAGTTTAAGGAAAAAAAAAAAAAAAAGAATGAAGCACCATTAGCAATGGCTGCACAAGCAACAGACATTAGCTTCTGCCTGACAGCTATCCATCCTCAGGTGCCCAAACACTGCAAGCCTGCAAACTTTTTTTTTTCTTAAATAATTTCAAATCTACTCTGGCTCTGAGCTCTAGTTGACACCAGCTGGATCCCTTGAGTGGGAACAGAGAGGGAGTCAGCAACTGGACATCAACTGCATTGTCTTGAGGTAATGTGACCCAAATAAAAAAGTGTAGATACCCCTCCACTTTGTATTTCCAGGCAGCTGGAAACCCAGCAGACAATGTAGCTGTTGCTTAACAAACACAGAAATCTACATTGTATGCCAGGTTCATGCCCCAAACCTGGACAAGTCTTCCCATACAGCCTATAATACCAGCTGTGAACATCATGGTTCTCAGTACATTTCCTCCCCTACTGCGTAGTAGTCATACGATCAGCCAAGATGCTTATTTCCAAACCTGTCCTTTGCAGGAGAGGTTAAAAGTTTCTCATTGAAAAGAGTGAAGTCCACTCTGAGTGCCTTAGCCCAAATCTGCCAAATATCATTCCCATCAGTTTTTACTACTACAAGCCCCAAGACTAGGCTATAGAAAAGAACGTTGCTTTCCAATACATAAAATCCAGGCATTTAATCCGATCCCCACTGTGAAGTAGATCCAACAGATATTCAATCTTTTATGTGGGGCCACACCTCAGATGTTAGCTTGTTAACACTGTGAACTTGCTCTGCACCCAGGACAGAAGATAAAACTCCAACAAAAAGTCTAGATAGAAGATATGAGATGTCATCAGAGACCCAGTAGCCAGATGTAGCTGCTGATTGTAAAGACAGAATCTACACTGACTACTGAGCGAGTGATGGGCAACTACAGGTTCTGGGCTGACCAATCCACAGCATTAATCCAACACGACCTGCAGAAACAATTAGAAAAAAACAAAAGATCAGTATATGAAGCAGTTCTATAGATAAGCCTTCTTAAAGAATGTTCTACAGTTGGCATTACACAGATTTCTTGTAGACAGTAAACAGAAACATGTGTTGCCAGAACAGCCTCACCTCAGGTATGCAGTCATTAGCTTTTATAATTAACAAGCACTCAATGTTCCTTTATTCTCAAATAACCTGTTTCATCCCCATGTATAAGTTAAGAACTATTCCCAAAGCAGATGAAAAATGCTCACAAATATGAAGTAGAATAATAGCACAAAGTCACCTTAAATTTCCCCTTAATCCTCAAACAACATTGTACAAGAAGCCATGAATTATTCAAAACCAGGCTGTTCTTATGCTGTCAGAAAGGTCATTCAAGTAAATAATAGTAAACTTAAATGCACGGAAGTAATCCTGAAACAGAGAAACATATCCCACATTACAGTGAGTAGTAGTACAATTCCTACATAATTTAGCAGACAGAATGGAGGGGAGCTGCTTAGAGTTAGCTTCTGTTAGAAACCAGTGCAGCATTCCAAATCTTCACATAAGAACCTCTGTTCATAGCTATTTGAAATCCTTCTGTCTCTGGTGTCAAATGAAGGAACCCCAGACCGTCCCTACCAACTCAGCTACTGCCATAGCATAGTGCAGCACATCTGAGGAAAATCCCAGTGGTTACATGCCTAGCTTGGCCTTCTGATGGTGCCTGATATATCTTGGATGCTCCCTGAAGTAAGGATGAAGATTTTACATTGCAAGAAACAAGTCAGTGTCACTGAAGACAAACAAAAAATGGCCATCAGCTTAGAACAGCTCATTAAGTATTTCAAGTATTTGTTTAAATAAAACATTTACTTGGGAACTGGTGAGACTTTAAACTTTAATGACAGAGTACTTTAACACCATCACTGGCCTGACAAGGGTTTTTTTAAACACAGAAGCCTAACTGACTGTAAGAGCATTTTTACATATTTTTATCACTTTTCTTAGTGCAGTTTTACTATATCATACCAATAACATCAGTGATTAAAGATCGGTCTATTGGAGAGGAAATAACCAGAACAGCTTGTTCTGGAGAAGAACTCTTTCTGGAGAAGAGTGGTTATTGCTAGGTCCCCATTGTAAAGAGAAGCACAAGAGCTCCATGTATGCCCTGCTGAACTTTTGCACACTATGGTTTCACAAGCATTATTTATTAAGCATGAATGAACATCACTTAATCCCTACCTATACAGTACCTATTCTAACCCCTGGAGTTTGCAAAACTAATGAAAGCTTGCCAGGAATAAGTATGCAACACTGGAGCATGGTACCAGTAGCACTGAAGCTGGGAAACTAATGCTGGTGTTAGTGTTGTCCCACATGGATGTCCACAAGTATGAACCTTGCCTAGCAAGATGCTGGGCCCTAACTGGGAGGGAAGCTGGGAGTGTAGCTCTCTCTGAGGTCAGTGATGCCTTCCTAGATGGAAGGATAGTGGCAAGAGAATCATAGAATTGGCTGGGTTGGAAGGGACCTCAGAGATCATTAAGTCCAACCCTTGAACCACCGTTTCAGTCTCTTTTTAAATATCTCCAGGGATCGAGAATCCACTACTTCCCTGGGCAGCCCATTCCAATGCCTGATCACCCTCTCCATAAAGAAATTCTTTCTAATATCTAACCTAAATTTCCCCTGGCACAACTTAAGACCATGCCCTCTGGTCTTGTTGAAAGTCGTCTGGGAAAAGAGACCAACCCCCCCCTGGCTACAGCCTCCTTTCAGGGAGTTGTAGAGAGTGATGAGGTCTCCCCTGAGCCTCCTCTTTTCCAGGCTGAACAGCCCCAGCTCCCTCAGCCTCTCCTCACAGGGTCTGTGCTTAAGTCCCTTCACCAGCCTACTTGCCCTCCTTTGGACCTGCTCCAGGACCTCGATATCCTTCCTAAACTGAGGGGCCCAGAACTGGACACAGTACTCGAGGTGTGGCCTCACCAGGGCTGAGTACAGGGGCAGAATCACTTCCCTGGACCTGCTGGCCACGCTGTTCCTGATACAGGCCAGGATGCCATTGGCCTTCTTGGCTACCTGGGCACACTGCTGGCTCATGTTCAGCTTCCTGTCAATCCAGACTCCCAGGTCCCTTTCTGTCTGGCTGCTCTCAGCCACTCTGTGCCCAGCCTGTAGCACTGCATGGGGTTGTTGTGGCCAAATAGAAAGTTCTTTGCTAACGCCTCAGAGATGCAGGAGCTCTGTGCTGTAACACAGTGGACTTGCTTTGCACGTATGCAACATGAAATGCCTGGGCTGTGGATCCTCAGATCCAGTTGAGCAGTGCCCAGGTTTGATATTTTTGCAGACAGGTCTTACTGCTTCATGAAAGCAAGAAATATCAAGTTGTTGAGGAAAAACAAAAACAAGCCAACAAAAAAACTCAGCACCTCATCTATAAAACCAACAAGTAAAGATTTTGATGCTGGTAAATTGTACTTATACGATGGTTTATTGCCAAAAACACAATAGGAAACTAAGCCCACAAGCAGGTGACTAGAACATTTGTGAATCTGCTCCTAACAGACTCCTACTGTTAATTGTTGAATGATTGAATGAACTTTAAGTAGATTGATGAAGGCAAGGCAACCAATATATACACCACCATACTTTATCCAGTTTAAATGCTTAGTATATATATAAAATATATATACGTATGTATATCCTTTATTCAATCAAAGACCTAGCTGCTGAATTAACAGAACAATTAAGAGAACAAACAGGTCCTCATCAATCAGCTTTGCTGTGGACAAGAGTCACATCACGAGCTAATAGATTACAGGGATAGGGATGGCACTAACAAGCATTAAAATCTGTAATGAAAAGGGGGAAAAGCTATTCAGTGTACAGACCAAGGAAGGTGAGGAAGAAAGAAAGGAAATACCAATTACTTAGGTTTGAATGATAGCTCTTCCCATGAAGGTACTGAATTTGATATAGTTTTTTTATGTTTTGAACAGTGCTGCCACAGGTATCAAGCAAACTGAATGAAAAAGAAAAAAAAAAAAAAGGTGCTATTTTAATAGGTTGCTTAGAATCCACAGGATGAAAATGGGACAGGGGAATGCTTTCAATAAAGAAGTTGTTACCTCGATGTTGGCTTAAGTAACTTCCCAAACAGAAAGCAAGCCAGAAACTCTGCAAGTTCAGAGCTGACAGTTTCAGCAAGATTTAATAAAGCCATCATTGGGGGCAGCCAAAACATTCATATTTCAGTGCACTGGCACTGCAATTGAAGAAGAAATATTTCTCCATGCTTAATGCACAATACAATGGAATTTCAGTATTTACCAAGCATGCCAAGACTTCTAATTACCTAATATGAACTTAGGCAAAGAGCCATTATGTCTTAAGTTCTGAATTCAGTAAAACAGATCAGTGCATTGTTTCAACAGTGGCACAGGGCAAGAGTGGGCACACACTTTATAAAGGAAATACATAACAGAAGAGTTCAGCTCTGTATTGCATACACACTGCTTAATGAAATGGGAAAGGCAGTGACTTTTTTTAAAAGCCCACAGTAATGATATGGAAGGTGAAACCAACATTAAATACAGGTGTCTAATTAAAACATATTCTTACGCACACAAATTCCTCTGCAGTTACATAATTACGCCAGAGCCAGGATATCTCTGTAGCAAAGCATGTTTTCAGTGATCCCAGCTCCTGCATACCTCAGACCCTGTGACTGTAGTGGTCAAACCCATTCAGACCAGCTGATGGTCACTTGACTCCCCACACTATTTATACATTGCTCCATTAAGTGAAGCTTCTGATTGGGCTGAACAGATTTATGAAAATCCTGCCTAAGATATTTTTTAAATTGCCTTCCCAGAGAACACTAGTATGAGCAAGTCCAGGGAGGTACAGAGTTGGCACAGCCTTCTAAAACAACTTCCTGAAGGCAAAACCACTTGCATTCTCACAGTCCAAATAACTAGCTTGTGTTTAAAACTTAATTGCTGATAAGTGCAAACATGGTGACCTTTAACCAAGACCTAATTTTGAGTTGAATTCATAGATACAGTCTTTGAAAGATTTGATACAAATAGATAAGAAACTGTCTTAATTTTAAAAACCCATAAAGGATGCTGTAAATAATTATTTATTCTAGCATGCAAAAAAACTCCCTACAGATCTACTGAAAATAAGTTGTATAGGCACAAATAAAATAGGTTCGATATAGAGTTAAGAAAATGGTTCACTGAATTTGGTGGAATAAGGAAGAATTGAGCCTGAACTTTTGAAGGGTGCCACACAGCTTCCATGGAAGGGAATGACTGTAAGTTAAAGTTCCTAATGAAGAGGCTCCTCTATGCTAAGTAGTAATGAATTGCATTTCTATAATGCCTGCAGGATGCAGGGTTACACTGTTTTGCAAGCAAGTAGCACTCAGTTGTCAGCTATTGTCATTAAGTGCTCATACCCCAGTGTACCTTAACTGCCCATTGGATGATAATACAAGAAACTGAATTACAATTTTATGAGCAATAAGGTAATTTTTTGTAAAGACATCAAATAGTGCCAATGAAGTTTCTTTTTAGGTCCATGGTGTCAAACACCTTGCCAGAGGATTCCTGGCTCAGGTCTTTTCAAGATGCCTGGAAGGTAGTTTTATGCCCAATAATCATAGAAGGCTTTGGGTTGGAAGGGACCTTTAAAGGTCATTTAGTCCAACCCTCAAGAAATAATTTGCTGGTATTATAGAAACACCTTCAGCCAGATCTGCTTGAGTTGAAAAAATTACCTGGATATTATATATATAAATATATACATAAGTATTTCATATATATACACACACACTATACCCCATCAGGATATAGGGCATACATAGAAGACCCGCTCAGCCATTTAAGAGGCAAATATTTGTTGCTCATAGCCTATCAATATTGTTGTAGAGATGCCTGGCAAGATTCAACAAGTGTCAAAAAAATCTTTTTTTCAGATCTTTAGCTACCTTTTCTTTTTCTAAACAGCATGCATGCACCTTGCAACAGCATACCCCCAGCATATCAAATATTAACAATTTGACCAGCAACCTGTCTGAAATACATGTGGGAACTAAAGAGGTTAAGCACAAAATACTGCATTTTTAGTGCAGGTACGATTCAGATGAGATTAAGACTAAATACCAGTCTGATGCTGGCTGAAGTTACTGAAACAAGCCTTTCTCAATACCCCTACAGCACATAAGGTTTGATGGTCAGCCTCTGAAAGCCCTACTATGCATTTCTGTTCAAGCTACCATGCAGTTTAAGCTTGCAGAGTACCCAGTCTGCATGGAAAATAAGGGCCTTCATCTTTAGTAGCACTGTCATTTATTCCTGCTGGATACCTATATGCACAGAACAACAGGGAAAGGAAACATCAAAATGAAATGGCAACCTAGTGAATAAGTGAAAGCATGCCAGGGATGAGACAAATTTGATCCAGAACAGGGGTAACAAGCCAAGTGGCAACCATTCCCAATACTAATTCCCAGCACTGACAATGTGATCCTTCTGTGTAGTCCTCATGGACCTATTTTAAAGATAATTACTCTTCCAAGCGCAGTTAGGGCTCACTTCATATGTTACTTGAACTTTGCAATATATGGCACTTGATTATTCAATTACGGAGAGGATGCTACAAAGCCACCTGGTCTTGTATCACACCCTAATAAGCAGTAAGAGTCTGGTGAACATGGATTTATTTACTGTCCTGTTCATCACCCACTCCCCCTTAATTGCCATTTGGCAAAGTGAACTCAGCTGAGGGTGGTAAACACCTCCCTACACCCCACTTTTAACCAACTGCAGTATAAAGTTTACTGCATTTATATCAGGAACTTAAACTTTTTCTGATCACTTTTCCATTCTATAAGGAAAAGAATTCTGCCCCCTCAAACAGCCCTGGCAAACTGGGGAAATAAGACAAAATGACCACCTAGATGAGTTTTAAACTGGATGCAAGCCAGTAGGATGGGAAATCTGGACTTACAGGCATAGCTTGTGTATTGTTTTTCCTTATTACATATAGGGACTAGCTAGGGATGTGCAGGAAGATGAGAGCAACCCACCTTTCCCTAGTAAACACTAGAACCATCCCCATGTAAAGGAGAACAAGCCCACCCAAGTTGCCACACATAAACCAGCAGGCTTTGCTCTGGAAACACAAGGGACATGCGACACATGTAATGTAAAGGGATGATGTAAAGGGATGAGCGTTACGTTATCCACATAAAAATTAAGGAAATGCAGAATCTACAATTTAAACCAACAACAGAAAACTTCTTAAGTAGCGCTACGGTAGACATCTGAAAAAAATCATTATGAAATATTAAAGCCCTCAGAAGTCTGCAAATCTGAACATAGGTCCCCAGCTTACAGTACAAATGTAGTTAAAGTCTTAAAAAAAATTGAAATTATCTCAGAATAGGCATTCTATATAAGTGTTCTCCAAATTATTTAGAAGGTGAAGTGCTTCATAACAAAAAAAATAAGGAACACAATTCTTCAAATGCTAAGTAATCTTGACAAGAGCAATCTGAAAAGCAGGGACAAATTTTATCTTGCCTGAAGATTATCACATGACAACACCATGCTACTATTTGTTTATCCCATAACTCACATGACTTATTTGTTTATCTCACAGCTCACATGACTTTGCTTCTTTTAGACCATAAATGGTGAAGAGAAATACACTTAGCAGAAAAGCAACAGGTACAATGTACTCAGAAGCTTCCCAAAATAAATACCTATTCTACAGAGGCCAGGCTAATATTTACTGATATTAAATTTGCATCAAGTAATACATACCAGCAAGTCACACACATTACAAACATCAGTTCACACAGCTTTAGATAGGCAGTTTTATATTTAACTTGAGAAAGCAGAAATAGGTATCCATAAGGGACACAGCATCTACACATAGGGTCCATAGGGAAACAAGAAGATTGTATCTTACTGCAGCAACACATTTAAGTTAAGATACCCATCCCTCTACATATATGTATAGACACATTCACACAGAATCACAGAATCCATTAGGGTTGGAAAAGACCTTTAAGGTCATTGAGTCCAACTACAACCTAACTCTATCAAATCCAGTACTTAAACCATGTTTCCAAACACCACATCTACACATATTTTAAACACCTCCAGGGATGGTGATTTACAGCCTCCTGGGCAGCCTGTTCCAGTGGTTAATTACATTTTAGTGAAGACATTTCTTCTAATATCCAATTTAAACCTCCCCTGGCACAACTTGAGACCATTACTTCCTGTCCTGTTGCTTGTTACTTGGGAGAAGAGACTGACCTTCACCTCACTACAACCTCCTTTCAAGTAGTTGAAAACAGCGATAAGGTCTTCCCTCAGCTTCCTTTTCTCCACACTAAAAAAAAAAAAGCCAGTTCCCTCAGCCTCTTCTCCTAAGACTTAAGCTCCAGACCTTTCACCAGCTTTGCTGCCCTTCTCTGGACACGTTCCAGAAAATTCCACATCTTTGTTGTAGTGAGGGACCACCAGTGCCAAGTACAGAGAAGCAAATTTCTCTACTCCTGCTGATCACATTATATCTGATACAAGCCAGGATGCTGTTGGCCTTCTTGGGCACACTGCTGTATCACGTTCAGCCAGATGTTGATCAACACCCCCAGGACCTTTTCCTGTGGGCAGCTTTCCAGCCACCCTTCTCCAGGCCTTAAGAGATGCACAGGATTGTTGTGACCCAAATGCAGTACCCAACACTTGGCCTTGCTGAATCTCATACAATTGGCCTTCACACATCAATCTACAGGTCATACTGTAGAGCCTTTGTAGCCTCAGGTAAATCAACACTCCCTCAACTTAGTGTCATTTGCAAACTTACTCAAGGTGCACTCAATCCCCTCATCCAGATCATTGATAAAGACATTAAAGAGAAGTGGCCATAACACTGAGCCCTGGCCACCAGCTGGATTTAACTCCATTTCCCACAACTCTCTGGGTTGGGCCATCCAGCCAGTTTTTTACCCAGCAAAGAATACACCAGTCCAGACCAGATACTACCAGTTTCTCCAGGAGAATGCCATGGGAAACAGTGCCAAAGACTTAACTAAGGTCCAGGTAAATGACACCCACAGCCTTCCCCTCATCCACTAATTGAATCAGCTTGTCACAGAAGGAGAGCAGGTTAGTCAAGCAAGACCTGCCTCTCATAAATGCATGCTGACCCACATGATCACCTCGCTGTCCTGCACATGCTGCATAATGGCACTCAAGAGACAGACTCCACAACCTTCCCTGGCACCAAGGTTTTACTGATAGGCCTCTATATATCTCTGAATCTTACTCCTGACCCTTCTTGTAGATGGGGTTCACATTTGCCAGTCTCTAGTCTACTGGATCCCCGCTGGTTAGCCAAGACTACTGGTACATGATGGAAAGTGGCTTGGTCAGCAGTTATGCCACTTTCCTCAATACCCTTGGGTGTATCCATCTGGCCCCATAGACTTGTATATGTCTAAATGGTGCAGCAGGTTGCTAACAATCTCCTATTGGATTATGGAGGCCTCAAACTGATCCCTACATTCCAGTTCGGGGGAACTGGTCTTACTACCAAAGACCGAGGTAAAGAAGGCATTAAGTACCTCAGCCTTCTTCTCATCCCCAGTCACTGTTTCCCCCTGCCAATAAGGGACAGAGGTTCTCCTTAGTCCTCCTTTTGTTGTTAACATATTTGCAGAAGCATTTATCTTTGACAGCTGCAGCCAGATTGATTTCAAGTTGGGCTTTGGACTTTCTGATTCTCTCCCTGCACAGCCTCAAGACATCTTTGTAGTCATCCTGACTAGCCTGCCCACTTTTCAGAAGGACAAATGCTTTTTTTTTTCCCCTGAGCTGCAGTCAGATCTCTTTATTCAGCCAGGCCAGTTTTCTTCCCTGATGGCTCATCTTTCAGCACAGAGGGATGGCCTGCTCCTACACCTTACCTTATAGGCTTCCTTCTTGAAGAATATCTAATTTTCCCAGACTCCTTTGTCCTACAGGACTGCCTCCCAAGGGTCTCTGTTGAGCAGTCTCTGAAATAAGTCAAAGTCCGCCCACCAGTGCCACTGACCCTCCTTCTTACTTATCCAAGAATAGATAAGTATCAATCTGTGATATGCAGTGCACTGGAGTGATGAAATTAGGTAAACATGAACAAACAAGTGCACTGGCAAGGGAGAGGGATGGCTGTCAGTACTACTTTTTCTTTAATCATTTAAGCTGAAAGACCTATTTGGATGCAAGACTATACTACTTGGGCCACCAACTGGGTCATTTAATAAGGCTATTAATATTTGAGCCACACGTGCAAGGCAAGGCCAGACCAGCCTCTCATGCTTGACATCAAACACAAATTAAGTGGTGGTTAGAACAAGTGGCTGCATCCATCAGTGCAGAAGCACTCTGTGTATTGACTGCTAATTGTTAAGTTTTTAGAAAAAGCCACAATAACCAAGGTAAAAAGGCACAAAAGTCTGGGGTAAGGCTCAAGGACGCAAGAGATGCTGACAGGACTGGTAACTGCTGCTGAGAGATTAAAGGCTGCTTGAAACATACAAATATGACTTTGGCATACTTCAGCAACCTAATACTAGAAGGGGGAGATAAATAGGATACTGGAGAAAAACCAAAAAGCCACAAACTTAATAGCTCAAAAAGTGTGTGACCACATTATAGTGTGAGGATTTAACTTTTACTTTACTCATTTCTCAAAAAGGGAAATACAGACCCTGGAAAAGTGAACTTTTAGAAACATCTTGTGCAAGTGACAAAAATCATGAAACTGAATAAAGGAGGCATCTGCTAGAAAAGCATCTTCTCTCACAGTAGGCACAATCTCCAGGTTATTTTACTGACTCAGAATATGACCACGATTATCTTTGAAGTTTTTCCATAAGATGAACTGGCTTTGATCTTACAGTGTTGGTCAAAGGTTGGACTGGATGATCTTGAAGGTCTTTTCCAATCAAAGATATTGTGTGATTCTGTGATCACTTCCAAGGAAAAGAAAAATTAGCTAAGGACTGTTGTAGTGTAAAATGTAACTGGAAAAAAGAAAAAAAGTAGCTCACTTGAGAATCCGCTTCATTGGTATGAGATACCTGAAGAATATCAGTAATTTTCAGATATTTAAAAATATATCAATAGACAAATAGAAAGTAACATTCCCCTTTGCTACGATAATCTTGAAATGAAGAAAATTTATTCAGAGTGGGCAGAGACTCTGGTGACAGGAATTAACAATACTGAGAAAAGAAAGAATAAATGTAGTGAAATGAGGCAACCAGGTGCCACTAATTGCCAGGTAGTGGGCGTGAGCTTGTGTTAAGCCCACCTGTGCCTGATTAGGGTGGGCCCCCACTGCGCATGAGCAGGACCAGGGGGCCAATAAAAGGTGAGTCCTGAGACACAAGCTCAGCTCAGTCCTGAGCAAGCCAGCAGAGAGGTCAGTTGTTCTTGGAGCAACAGCACCGATCCAGGCTAGTCAGCTCTGAGGGCTATAGGCTCGGAGCACTGTTCTTGAGTCTCTGCTGGAACACCTGGTTGGGCCTTGAAGCGCCGCGCCCTAAAAGAGATTTGTCTTGCAACAAATACAGACTAGCATACCAGTGAATGTAGAAGAGACTCTTGAAGGGAAATTCTCAATAGTACAAAACATCAGTAATATTTAATCTTGCATGGATTGCTAATAGGTTCAGGTTATGATGGAACAGTAGAATACACCAATCACAAGATGGTCTCTGTTTTGAGCTTTATATAAAAGTAGTATCTGCTACCAAAACTTTGAGACTAACACTACAACTGCAGTGTGTAGTGGTGACAGTGATCAAACTAATTCTGCAATTTGAACAGCTCTTCTTGGAGAATAACAAACACTGTACAACAAAAGCAGATCTTAGAGCTTCTCATGAGAACTCCCAACCTGTTCCAAATAAGCACTGCTTCCAGGGTATGTGAAGTGCCCATGATATACACAAAAAGAATTTCAGTCTCCAAGTGGAGACTTCTGCTGAGAAGCCATTATCCCTGGTTCCTAACAAAAAACCCAATTCAAATCAATGTGATACAGGCTGTCATAGAAACACAGGCTGTACCCAACCTGTTTTACCCAGTTTGTTTTACTTCAATGCCCACTCACTCATCATTACATTCAGCTCTTAATAGGACACCTTACATTTAAATGTAAGTATTATACATTCTGAACGGTAGGAATATGATTGTGGAGTATGAACAAGACCTAGGTATTTCTCTGAGAAGTTTTATGGGTTCTGTGGGATTATCTGTTTGAAAAAGCCTGCAGTGATAGATGAGGGACAATGGTTAAAGAAGACTAGATTTAGAGTGAACGTTAGGAGAAGTTCTTTACCATGAGGGTAGTGAAAAAAATGGAACAGGTTGCCCAGGGAGGTAGTTGAGGCCTCATCCCTGGAGATATAAAAGATGAGGTCTGACAAGGCTCTGAGCAACTTGATCCAATTGAGGGTGTCCCTGATTACCACAAGGGAGTTGGACTAGATGGACAGAGTTTGGTTTTTGGCCAACCAAAAAACCTGTTGTACATCTTTGTACTATAGGTACTTCAAAATCACAAAACTCAAAACCCACTTAATTAGAAATTAGCAGAGGAGACCAACCCTTTTACACATGCATTTGTGTCAGTATCATGAATGAAAACTGCACTTGAGAACAGAGGTGGTTTAATGAATAAGGTGGTCTCCATCTCTCTACAGCTGAAAGACATACTGACATAAGTATGTCAGTACACATCTTATACATAAAAATAGAAAAAAAATCAATAGCAATTTTTGAAATAAGACAGAAGACAAGTGGCAGACAGCTATACTCACTCATAGTAAAGTAGTTTATGTAAAAGCAAGGGTACCTGAAGAAGAGTTACATTAACAGCAAAATAAACTGCATAGCAGTCAGGAATGTGTCAGTTCCATTACAGCAGTTAAATTTAACTTCTGAAACAAACTTTTAGATTTAGACTCCTATTACAGGTAAAGGTGATGTCAAGAAAACATAAATGTGGCAATACTAAATTCAGATCTTGGCCTGTGTGCTTTCATTCTTAATATCAGATAAAGAAAAGAAAAAGGAAAAAAGATCTTTGTAGTATAATAGTTTAAAATTCTGTCCTGGTTAGAGCCAGGATAGAATCAGTTTTCTTTCTCGTAAGTTTACTTTTTCAGTTAAGTCTTTTCCAAACAAAATGCACTTGCTGAAATTAACAGCATGTTTTCCAGTCAGTGTCAGCTCTAAGACTGATAACCCTTTTTGTTTATGGTTATCACTGAAGAATGGTATGCAGAAGCAAGGCTACTGTTTGGTTCTGAAGAACATCTTATGCTCTGCAAACAGTAGGGAGGAACGGTGTCATATTTGCCACCCTACTGTGGGGAGGAGCTGACCAAACAGGTGACCAAAATTTACCAAGCCAAGTATTCCATCCCATATGCATCATACTCATAAATCTGAGGGATTGTGCTGCCTATGCCCTCTTCATCCACAGACAGTGTCCTGGGGAGATTGTCTGTCTGCCTTTGATCCTGATCTGGATGTTCCATCATCAGCCTGCATCTGCTGCTGGCTCCAAGAGCCCCAGGGCTGTCCTGCAGCTCAGTGGTGATGTGAACATCATTGGTATGGGAGTGTGATAGTGGCTCTGTATCTGTACATATTTCATTTAGCCTGGAGAAGAGAAGGCTGAGGGGAGACCTTGTTAATGTCTACAAGTATCCAAAGAGTGGGTGCAAGAAAGATGAAACCAGACTCTGCTCATTGGTTCCCAGTGACAGGATGGAGGGCAATAGGCAGAAGCTGGAACATAGAAGTTCCATTTAAACATAGGAAAAAACTTCTTTACTATAAGGGTGACAAGAAACTGGAACAGACTGCCCAAGGAGGTTGTAGAGTCCCCTTCTATAGAGATACTCAAAACCTATCTGGATGCAGTCCTGTGTAACATGCTCTAGGTGATCCTGCTTTAGTGGGACAGTTGGACTAGATGGTCTCTAGAGGTCCCTTCTAACTCTGACAATTCTGTGATTGAGATTTTCATCATTACTGCTTCATTAAAACTGGTTTAGCTTCCATCCCCAAAGTCTCTTTTATTCTCTTTCCTTTCCTGTTCTGGGAAGGGAGAGGGGTTAATAGAGAGCATCTGTCATTTGTTTGACTGACCAGTGTTAAACCATGAAACATTCTGAGCATTATGAAAGCTTCTTTTACAAACACCAAATAGATTTGTCCCCATAACCCATTTGGTAAAATCTAGATACACCTGATGTTTTGTTAATGCACAGCAGCAACACAGGAACCACTACCAGTCAGTCAGTCTCGCTAATCCTCACTCTTTTCTAAAGGTGAGAGGGAAAGCCCAAAACACAAAAAAAAATGCAT
Source organism: Calypte anna (assembly GCF_003957555.1). Lineage (NCBI taxonomy): Eukaryota > Metazoa > Chordata > Aves > Apodiformes > Trochilidae > Calypte > Calypte anna. The sequence goes on along the minus strand of NC_044244.1, from coordinate 112,022,548 downwards.
ATGAATGGTTCAGAGAGGCAGCAAGGATGACAGGCACTCTTGACTTCCCATTCTATGTCTGTTAATGGCATGATCAGCTTCATTTTCTTAGGTCTCTATTTTTCTGCCCGTAAGAGATCCACAGCTACTGCTGTGAACTTGTGAAGTAAGACATAAACAACTTTTTTCCTGTCAAAAACCATAAGGAGGGCCAAATATTACTAATAAAACACATGTTTACAAACTTTTCTTATGGATAACAGTATTTTCACTCTTGTTTTCTACCTAATGCAGCACAGTTTGCACTGCATATAATGAACAGATTTCCAGATAAGAAACTGAGAGTTATATTTTCCAGCATGCATTCAAAACATTTTCTGTGTAGCAGCATTTTCTTCTGAATGAAGTGTATGTTGCTGTTTGCAGACTGGAGGAGACTTGCTTCCCCATCCCACTGTAGTAGCCTTCTAAAGGCTCTCAGAGGAAACATCTCTGTTTTGTTGGCAGGGTTCCTCCTGCAGCATCACTGGGTAACCAGTGGGAAAATCCAGTGTGCTATACAAACACAAACATCAGCACAAGATAACAGCAGAGCTCCACATATCAGTTACTAGAGGAAACATATTAGAAGAGTCATTTTGGAGATAACTCCATTCATATCCTAGATGCCATAATCTTCACATCTTGCATAATGTGCATATAGTCACAATAAATATATCAAGTATCACAAAAAATCCACTGCTTAGGGTCAGGCAGACTATGGTAAAATTGTTCAAAAATAAGCCATTCTAAAGAGGCAAAGATTCAGAGCACAAGACAAACCTTTCCAGTGCAAGTAATCCATCTGGCATCTCAAAAAAAGAGACCCTCTCTTTTCATAATTGATGCTTTCAAGAGAACTCAGGTGAAGCTATACACTAAATCCTAGGAGGTACAGTACAAGTGCTTTCTACCACATCTTACCATAATAACTGGGAAATAACATTACAGGTTCTAGCAAGTTTCACAGCTTTCAGTATTACTTAAGTGTGCTGAACAATTAAATATGACCTAAAATTTGTCAGAAGCTGTTTCTAACTACAAGTCTCCTGACAAACCACCCGTTGAGTAGTGAGTCAGTCATGCACCAACAGATCATTGGAGATCCTGCTGAAAGATAACTGGACATTAATCTCAAGGGCAAGAAGTGCAAATGGTGAGGGAAGGTGTAGACAGGAGCAAAAAAAGCATTCCCATCCAGCACTGCTCAAATTCTGTTAGTGGCAGGACAGAGGAGTTCAAAGTTCACTTTAACAGTTGATGTGGGTTTCCTTTAAGATGCCTGGAAAATGACTATGTTGACCACATCCACATTCTGAAATACTTTTTTGAGAACTCCTAACGAAGCTTCAGCCAAAGAAACAGGAACTGACTCATTTGTACAGTGTCCATCTCCTGCAGTCTCTCTCAGATGCGTGCCCAAGATCCAGGCGGGCAGGGATAAAGGACTCAAAACTCGCATTGTATTTGAGAGACTTCAGTTTGGGATTTTGTATCCACGTGTTAGTGTTGTGTGTGTGAAGGTAGGTTCACCACACATCCTTATCACTACAGGCTGCCACTCTCTGGCAGCTCTGTTTCAGAACTTACGCACAGAAGCAAAGACTGTGAGGTGAGCTCAAGACTATGAGTGCTCCACGGAGTATTTTACTATTTGCAACTCAAACTGGCAATGAAGGGAGACCTAAAAATGAATGAGCAAGCAAGCATGCCATTGCAACAAAGAAAAAAAATCAATGTGTGGAGTGCAAAAAAGAAAAAAAATCAAGTGTACCATTTCAAATGGACTTGACTGCACATACTTTGTATTAATCAACTCATTCCTAGTTAAGTTTTACTGCAAGATAAATCAGTTCTGAAAACGAAACTTGAAGGATCCAACAAATCATCCCAATATTTACAATTCACTTGGCAACAATCAGCACGTAGGGAAAGAGCTTGCAATGAAAAAGGCTCTCTACAGGACACATGTACAACCAGGTATCACCTTGCAGCTCTTAGCTATGTACAGACTTGCAGAAAACTGGCATCCCATTTAAAAGTCAGCTTACTACAAAATAGGTGTGCCACTAATCCATTGTTTAAACCCACCGAAACTGCACTGAATCATTTCCCTGAATAGCATCACAATGAAGTGGGTGTGTTGTTTTTAAATCAAGGTGTTTGCTAAGTTTTTTTAACAATTTCTGATTATCAGCACATCCCTCGAGCATAGGACATATCCCCTAGATTCCATGAAACTGCACTTACAAGCACAAGATACCAAAGAAGCAACTCTATACCAGAAAAGTTGGGGAAGGTAAATGCCAGATTCCAGGAAGAAATCACTTTTAGTCTGACTACAGAACCACACTGCCCGGGATATCCATTAGCACTTTTGCTTCTCAAATATAATGGGGCTTCTAAATGCAACCCATTAAAAAAACCAAACCAAAACAACAACAACAAAAAACCCACAAAAAACCCCAAATCAAATTAACCTGACATCCCAGGAATAGTTTTATCTATAACATACAAGTGTTGTGTTTTGTTTGGTTGGTTTTTTGTAAAGGGATATTTGGCTAAGCTTCCCTGCCCATATCTAGGCACTTTTTTTAATTGATGTATACTTATGTGGTATTGAATTGTATACTGCTCCTCCACCACAGAATTACATGCTCTTAACCTCAGCCAAAAAGGTAGAAAGTTCCAGTAGGACAAATTAGCCACAGTATATTCAAAGTACCCAAACCAAATCAGCCCTAATCTCTGAAGTGACACATTATTGAGGGGCATTCTGGCTATAACATGCAACTCTTTGGGCAGAAACTCCTGGGAAAATACAGCACTCAGCATGTCATACAGCTTTTTTTCCCTCCCTATAAGATCAGATAACCTACCTGATGTGTCCTGTGCCTAACAGGAGAGCAAGACATTTAATGAATTAGAGGCAATTAGAAGTTTCTTATTCAAATATAATGCCACCTTCTGTATTCATTGTCTACTATATGATCAACTTATGTTTTTTTCAGAGGAATTTTTTGCTATATGTGAGTGCTACTATAATGCATCATTTCCAAGAAAGAAACATCTAGATAGAATAACAGTGGTAAGAGGTTTCTTTTGTGGCATAAGAAACAAGCAGTACATTTCAGATTTTCTTACATAAAGCCATCTCCTACACTAACCTTACTGCTTTACTAATGTAACTACTAGATTACAAGATATTGCCTTTCATATTCCAAAGTGAGCCATTCCTCCTCTTTGCTCTGCCTACCAAACATGGTTGAACAAAACCAGCAAGGTAATTGCAACTTTGAGCACCATCCTGACATCACTGCACTTTCACTAAGATTGCACATGGATTTCAGTGTCCCAGAGGTTCATTTTCCCCGCAGCCATAAACCAGTTCTGAGAAATCACTCTGTGTTCTTGAATGTGAAGTGTGATTTTGCCTACTCCCGCTCTGGTATTAAAGGTCTTAGTAAGACCTGTTTGATATTCCTTAACTCTCAGTTTCTAAGCACTTCTAGAGAGGCAGGTGACTGACTGCCCAACAAAAGCAGTGCCATTATTAAAGTTTGACCCATGTTGCACTTTTGACCAAGGGTAGCATTTTTCATGTTCCATGGGTGAAGATACCAGTCATGTCAACCTCTCAGATATCCAAGCATTACAAACTAGATCTAGAGCTGACAGCAGTAGAGTAGATGGCACAATTTGTAGCACTCAAGTGAGCAACTGCCTTAGAAAGAAAAAAAAAAAAGCACCAAATTCAGACAACTTCCACCAAAATTTTGCCTATACTAGGCAGCAGGCCACTGACAGAGTGGAAACAAACCCAGACTTCAAGTTCCTCACCCCACCCAAAGGGCACAACCTCTTGTCTATCTGCATTAACAGTTACTCCTGGGTGTTAATGATGCTCCACTGCAGCACAGTTTATGTAGCACCTCTTAACCAAAGGTCAAATAGCTTTCAAGGATGCTCAGAAACCAGAAGAAAAAATTCCTTGAGCAAGCATCACAGCAGTTTTCTGATAAAGCAGTTTAATGCTTTCCTAACTTCTACAGCAGTTTTTTTCTCTCCAAAAGCATCGGAGTAGCTAACAACTCACTGCTCCCCTTGCATCCTACTTGGGCTCTCCCTATCACAACTGCAAATGCTATTATGCAACTTATGTGAACATTACATTCCCTATAGTTTCCGGAAGAAAGAATAAACACTGGATTTCGTCCTCATTCCACAGCTGCTTGTGGGGAGAGAGGCCTCCCATCCACTCCTTCCCCCTCTGAGGAATTTTGGTGGAGGGGCAGAGCTCTCCCAGCCAGGGCTCCAGCTCAGCAGCAACCAAAACAGCTGCCCCCTGCCAAACCTCATCAGGAGCATCAGGCACTTGGCCCATGGGTCAGTTTGTATGACAAAACACCTGTTTAAGGAGCTGGCATCCCAAGGGCTGGTTTTGCTACTGCCAGAGGTATGTTGGAAGCACCAATTACTGATGATACTTTCAATTTATTTTTTTTCATTCACTAGGGACTACATCAAAAGCAGACTTCATTTTTGAGACTCATTAGTGACCAGAGTGCAAATCAATTATTACTAGCACACATATTCAAAGCACAAATAGTATCCATCAGAACACCATCACTCATTTACTTGTTGAGAAGTCAGTGCTTTATCAAGCACTTCAAGAAAAACTCTCAAGCTTTTGAAGAGACATATTCAGCTGATATAGAAAGACTTGTACACACTGCTAAGTGATTAGTGGTACTACAAGTGTAGCCATTTATGAGTATTTACATATTAAACATCTCATTAATTCATTCACAGAGCTTAACTAAGGTCATAGGTCTGAAGAATTAAGCATCTGTTGATGCTACATGAGAATCTCCCTCATGCAAAGGCTATCAACTACTGAAATTGGTTAGAACTTTTCCAACTTGCAAGATCTGCCTGAAAGTTTCATCTTCATGTGTTAAAAAAATTAAAGGAAATAGCTCAAGAGAGACAGAATCCACAGTTCTTTTTAATTTCTTTAGATGGGTCCTGAAATTATCAGAATGGCCAAATATTCTATGTCATAATACTGCATTTTTTTCACCCTCCCCCCCCCCTTTTTTTTTGCCAATTTGCTAGCACACCAGCATCTTAGTGCTTACAGAGGGGTAGTAGCAAATATCTCCCTTTTTATACAAAACCAGGAATGTTATCAGATGTTCATATTCACATGATCATCTCCCACTTAAAGCATCCAAATCCCATTCTGTAAAGCACACCTCTGAGCACTGAACTCTCATTATAACAACAGTAAGTACTTTTAAGTAAGCCTGAAATATAAAAGAAGACCTTCTTCAAATATTCCAAAAGCATAAGTCTGTTCTTTTAAAATATTTTTTAATGGTGTTATTCAGTGTTTTGTTTAACTTTTTCCTAACCCTCCACACCCAAAGAAAACGAAAAGGACAAAGCAAAACAGGCCCCTCTAAACCACAACTGCTAAGAGTATTTTTGGTGAAGACTGAGGCAACATGTGCCAAAAGAAAATATTTCATGTTTATTGCCCAACAATACACTTGTTAGGCAAGGGCAAATTATTAGTAAAATAAAAGTAACTAAATATTCAAAGTCTTCCAGACCTGTGACGTTTTCCTTAAGGTGTGAACAGCTGCCTACAAAATTTATACCAGATGTTGCTTTTAAAATGAGCAGATTTATAAACATAAAGTTTCACCATGACTGAGACAGCTACAAACCTGCAGAGCCTTATTCACCTATTTAGAGTAGGTTTTTTTGACTGAGAAGTGAAACATCTGGTTCCAGATGATTATGAAACAGATAAATCTCATCACGTTATAACCACAGAGCATAACTTTTCAAAAGCACAAGCCAACAGGCAAGAAGAAACCCAAAAATCTGCAGGAAGATACTGATGCATTGGAATAGTTGAAGGTATGGTTTAGTGTGATTACTACAGACCAACACAATTCTCTTCAAGATGTTGGCTTTAACTTCAGACTATGTAGAGAATAGTTCCAATCTGAAGAGTCAGTGGGAGCATCAACACTATCTGGTACTAAATGCAAGTGAGTATTGTAACGTTGTTGCTTGTACAACACAGTGACATTTGTTCAATTTTTGTAACAAATAAGCATTCACACATTCGGAACTAAGGGCTTTTCCTCCCTCACCTGCCAAGGTCTCTTAAGACACCAAGAAATTATCAATGGGGGCACATGCACTAATAAGAGTTTAGCAAGGCTGGGTGTCATGCAAAAATATTTCAAGTTATGTATACATAACACCAGGGCAAAAGCACGGCTTTTGAGTGTGATCAGTAAGAAAACAGCAAAAACCTGCAATGGAACTACCCTTATTTACTTATAAAAAGTTATTTATCAGTGAACATTAGAGCAGTTCAGCCATGATGTGCTCTTATGGAGAAATAAAGCAGAGTTTAGCAGTAGGTAAGAACCTGAACAAAAAGTTGGAGAGTATTTCCAGTTCAGAGAAATACTGCCTACTCAGTGTTTCTAGGCAATAATTCTGTCAGATCATCAGTTTCCCTGGTTCAATACCCGATCTCACAATTCATAGTATGAGCTGTACCAGTACAGCATACTTTTAAAAACAACAGCTATGGCTTTTTCCCTAAACTTTGAAGCATGTTATCCAGCTGCTATATACTACAATCAAAGAAGAAAAATTTCCCCCTGAAAAAAAAAAAACAGGTTCTCTAGAAACAGACAAATTTCTGCGAGATTACAGATAGTCCTCTCCTGTAAAATGTACCCAGTCCCACCTTTATCAAGCTCTAGTTAGGGTGACAAGATGATCTGATTCCTTGAAACAGTGGAGGGATATCACAGTTCAGAAGAACATCAGCCTGTAAAGGAGGTATATATAAACTGTTCTTTTGGGGCAAACACCTGCAGTTCAAACTTATCACTAGGAGTAGTCAGGTCAGGCAGTGTATCTACTGTAAGGCAAACCTACAAACATCAGGCTTTCCTGCACAGAATTGCACAATATGTCCATGTTACAGAACAGGTCAGAAATACAACAGCCAGGATTTGCATAAAAACAGTTAGCCTAACCCTTTGGGCAGGATAATGGTTGGGAGAACCTCTTATGTGCCATACAGTTCTTTCATTTTCACACCTTCTATCTGCAGGTCATCACTCCCATCATCAGCTTCAAAGCCATACAGCAGCTCTGCAAGGTTTCTTGAGTCGATTTATCCTTTAACTTTGGTTCACCCACCTGAGCCATAAAAGCAGATTTTCTGTTCTGTGACTGTTGCACTTCTAAGATACTGCTATTTGTACCAGTAAAATACTTAAATCTTTACTGCTCATCAGCTTCTTTGAGCAATACAAGATACTCAGAAAAAATGGGCTGCTGTTGATGATTGACGTGATGAACTGAAGCCACTATAACTACATTTATCATTCATGTAGGAAACACATGCACTCCACCATAGACACTCCACCTCAGCCTGCCCCCCCAGTAACTTAGGTTTAACTTTTCTTTTGGTGCTGAGGGCTTTCAATAAGATACTTCAAGCCATATTAACAACCTATCACAAGCCTTATAAATGTGCCACCTCTCATACATATCTATCTTGAAAGGCACTTCCCCTGTCTCAAAGATCCCAAAGAAACAAGTAACATCAGTTCAACTTTTCAGCTCTTGCTATGATAATTAATTTGTAAGAACAAATCAAATCGCACAGTATCCTGATCAATAACCCAGAAAGAGACTTCAGTCATGTTCCACTGCATTTCTAACAGGTACAGAAGAACTATCTGCAGTACTGTAGGTACAGACAGGTGAACAAAATGTTTTGTATTTATATAGAATGACTTCCATATAAAGAATATGGCTTTCCAGCCTGAACACACAAAGAATATAAAGGGGAATAAAATACCTTACTATTTGAAGAACAGCAGTCAAAACAAGGAAACTAAGGGGCAACTCCTTCCTTTACTATGTAATAAGTATAACATATCTTAGGAGATTGTCTCTTAAAAGCTTTCCTTAAGTTAAAGAAATCTAGAAGTATAACAGCTAACACAAAAAACAATTCCACAGAGGGGTGGGGGGGTGAAGTTATGTTCTAAGAGACAGTGATCTACAGTATTACTAAGAATAGTCTCCCAAACCAATTTTTTTTTTTTTTGGAGGGGGGTGTGATGGGGGAAGAAATCTATCTGGACACTGAAATGACCTATCTAACTAGTAATCTAACTAGTTCAAGTTGTTACAGGGTGGGGAGGACACACATACCATTCGTTGAAAGTTTCCATAGGGCATGGTAGCTACTAGAATAATTTCTGATTTCCTCACTTGAAAACCAATTTGGATGGAAAAAGCTATCTGCATCCAGGAGGTGGGTGTGTTTATGTGTGAAACAGAAGAGAAATGTGTCACATACCAGCACATTGTCTGAGAATATCCAAATTAATAAGGACTCCAGGATTTGCTGTTATCTGTCAATTGTGGGTAACACTATTCAGCGATGTTGTATCACACAGGCAAGCATCCCCACATGTGCATGCTGCCTTGGTACTGACACAAGATTTTACAGAACCCATCCACTGAAGTGCTACTAAACTCCTGAATAAGCCAGGGACAGAAGTGAACAAGCCACATAATGCTTTTAGCATCCAAGATGCCAGATGATACAGACTACAACCATCACTGTAGAAAATCAAAAGCTAGTATTTCTCATATCTGCCCTTCACTACATCAGTGAAGGACCACAACTTGCAATTATTAATAAAACCAGTTACTATGATACATAGCAAAATTTTCTTGGTGCAGTTTTTATTTCAGATCCTCTCCCCCCAGCATTTTGTAATGCCAAGTACTTTCTTTTTGGAACAAATATTTTCATTACATATGCTCACAAAAACCAGACAGCAAAAACATACTAACAGAATGAGCATAAAATGTGGTTTTGCGTGAGATCATATACTACAAAACGTAGGGGTTTTTTTCTCATGAAAAAATTGGAACAGTCAACAGTATGACACAAACCAAAATACAAGTAACAGACATGATCTAAACAGAATTAGCCTGGAACGTGTTTATTTAATTCCCCAAAATTTCAGTTTATGGATAAGTCAGTCAGCCTTCACCTCATACAACTATTTCTGATCAGGTGAGTGAAATCCAGTGGGAGGTGGCTGATCATTTTATTAAGAGACAACAAATGGGCTAACAGTTACATCTTTCCAAGCTTTGACTATTTCAGCAGAGCAGTATGTGCTTTTCATTTTTGGGAGAGCGGGGGGAAGGGAGCAGGGGGACCTCTGGCAAGAATGCTAACCTTATGAATTCTTCCTCTGGAATTTTAATTGGTAAATCTATAAGTAAAAACGTACCCAGCTGCAGAGAGCTGCTCCCCAGCCCCACCACAATCACAGAACCTCAGAGCTGCTTGCTTAAGCCCAAAACCGGGGCTTTTTCCTCAGGTGGTGCCCAGCCACACCTGAGCTGAGGAGGAGGAGAGTCCCATAGTAGCTGGGTTAAGCTCTTCCCGATTTGCAAAGGCATAGCGCCTCCAGAAGACACGCTTATCTCAGGATCTGTTCTTTTTATTGCTTCTCTTATTAGACATTTCCTATTCGTTTTTGCAATAAATTTAGCTACACAACAACCTTGAGCTCTATTTTTATATGCAGCATTGTTCAAAGAGCTTCCGAAAATTGTATTAGGAAAGAGAGAAAGGCCTTTGAACAATTAAGACTAGCTTGATAGCAGAAATGTTATCTCAGCACTAACTAGTTTCTTGTTTTCCTTTTCAGAAAAGTCTTCATACGGGGAATTGAGATAGATGAACGCAAAAGATTAAGAAAAAAAAAAAAGAAATCACCAGTATTTCAGGCATCAGAAACAACTGAGATGAGCATGTTCTGGATGAGATGTTTTAACCTTCAACCAAAGTGCTTTCTAAATGCTCAAGAAGAAAGTAAAAATAACATTCGAAAAGTGAATGTCAAATTTGAAACACAGGCTTCAATTTCCATCTAACAGATCCACACTTTATTAACCGAAACACAAGTTGTACATTATATTACAGGCATTCCCATCTGACTTGTGGGCAAGTTTTCACAGTAACAATTAATTCACCATATATAAAAGTAATTGAAAGAAACGTTGTTCTAAGCACTCACACTGTAACTTGGTTTCTTTAGAGGTGCTGGGATACCACCACATTCAGGTAAAAGCACCATTCTGTGTATATATCACTTTATTTCTACCTTGAAGAGAGTAATGCCTCTGACCTGCCTTACATTTTTCCCAAATACTTCGCGGAAATTAGGTAACACGCACGTGGGAAGCTCTATCTAGTTTTAACACGCGATTTTGCCACGAATGTGCCTAGCTAAGTCATTTAAAGTCCCTTCAGTTCCCACACATGAAAAACAATAGCAGAGCAAGCTCAGCACAGCCTGCCCGCCGCTCCCCCTGTCCCTTCGGCAGGAGCCCCGGCGGCCGCCGGCCTGGGACGCGGCGTTCGGCCCGGCGTTTCCCCCCCCCCCCCCTCTCTCTCCCTCCCTCTCTCCCGAGCACCGCGGGCCCCGCTCCCACCTCCCGGGGAAGGAGCGAGACGGTCGCCACGACAAGGAAGTGGCAGCCGCACGTGCTGCTGTGACTTTTCCCCGGACAGGCTTCCGAGAAACATCTGAGAAACTTCCCCCTTTTCCACGAAAAAGGGGGGAGAAGAAGAGGAAGAGCTGAAAAACCCCTCGCACCCCCCCAACCCTCGACTCTCCCCCCCCCCCAAGCACCCCCCTAACCATCCTCCAGGTGCGCCCGCTCCCCAGCCCGCCCTCACCGGCGCGGTTCAGCGGTAGCGCATGGTGGCGGCACCGAACTCGGTCACGCCGACCCGGTCACCCGGGCGAGGGCCAGACAATCCCCCCGGAGCGGGCGCAGCCGTTCCTCACTCACCCGGGCCGGGCCGAGCGGCGCTTCCTGATGACAGACGGCTCCGAGCCCCGCCGAGAGGAGGGGGACAGAGGGGGAGCAGCAGCGAGGGCGGGCAGGGACGGAGGGCGTCGAGCGGGTCCCCTCGGCCGCCGGCGGAGCCAGCAGCCCACTCCGGTGGTAGGAGGAAGGGAGCGAAGCCGTGGGCCGGCCCGGTCCAAGCTGAGAGCGGAGCAGGGCTGCGCGGCCGGCGCCGCCGCACGCTGCTCTTATAGCGACCCGCCAATTAAGGTCGGCCAATGGGCGGGCGGCAGCCACGTGACGGGGCAGTTCCAATTACCGCGGAGAATTTTTCTGAATTAGCGGGGTTACACAAAGGACACTCATTGAGGGGGAAGGAAAGGAAAAAAAAAAAAAAAAAAAAGGGGGAGGAAGAAAAAAAAAGAGAAAAAAAAGAGAAAAAAATAAAAAAAAAAGGGCAGCGAGCGGGAGCGGGAACGCCCAGCCGGAGCCTGCTGGTGATTTAAAGCAGGAAACTCCCTCGCCTCACACAGACACGGCCGCATTCAGCAGCGGCCAGCATCTCCGCGGGAGGAATGTCTGGCGCACATTACGCTAATCCTCGCCCCCGAGGTTGGGTTTACACAGCCATCGAGGCCATCGCCTTGCTCTCTTCCCCCTGCCAAGGCGCTGGACGGTGTGGAGGGGGGCGGGGAGCGAAAACCAGCAGTAGCTCCTGCCTCACGGTGGAAAGAAGCCCTGTTTCTTAAATATGTAACATATATATGTATATTTAAGTATAAGCTTTAAAGGGTTTGCAAAGCAAAGGCTGGTGGTGAACTGTGTGCCAGCACTGCTATGAAAAACTTTTGTGTGCAGCAGATTGTGCGAGTCGATTAAAAAAAAGGGGGGGAAAAAGAAAAAAAAAAGAGAAAGAGGAAAAAAAAAGAGGAAAAAGAGAGGAAAAAAAAGAGGAAAAAAAAGAGGAAAAAAAAAAAAAAAAAAAAAAAAAAAAAAAGAGGAAAAAACCCGAGGAAAAAAAAGAGGGGAAAAAAAGAAAAAAAAAAGAAAGGAATTAATTCAAGGCATCGAACAATTAGCAATTACCCCCACTCCGTACCGGAAAATATTCCCTAAAGAAAAACGCACCCATGCTAACTATGCTTTACGTTTTTATTTTGAGGAATCGCTGTGAGAAGAGATGGATGGTACACAAGGACCAGGCTCTCACTGAAAAGCAATATTGGAAGCCTCACCTGCCCGCAAACCCTCAAGAACACAGGCCAACCCTCCCAGGTGCCTGCAGCTCCTGCTGGTATCTTGCCACCGAGCCCCTCTTCATCTCCATTTTCTCACCCCAAACGCACGCGTGGGGCCACAACCCTCTGAGGGAAAAACCGGAACAGCGGTGAGGCTGCCTGCCACTGACAGCTCCTGCCAATCCCAATTTATGGGCACGAAACGTGTGCCAGGACAAACCAAGTGGAGATGACTCAAATCGCCTCTCCCCCACCCTCCTGTTCCACGGAACAACAGCCCTCTTTAGCAACGGGGAGTAGGACCTCTTGGAGGAATGACTCAAGGCTGCTCTCAGGGGTAGGAGAAAAAAAAAAAAAAACAACAAAAAAAACCCAAAACCAACAAAAACAAACCACAACAAAAAACAACAGAATAGAAAACACCCAATTTCCACCACCACCATCCCCCCCCCCCCCCACTCCTCCTTTTCATGTTATATTAATTAAACACACAACTGTCTTGGGGTAATAAATGTAATAAAGACAAAGAAATCTAGTTTAACCGCAAGATAAGTTTACTGAGGTCAAACCCACGGGAAAACTAATCTAACCACATTTTCATATTGTTTGGAATATTCCATAGCCCAGTGAAACCATAAAATGACAAAAACATCTCATCCTAGAATAGCATGGGGATAACAAAAAATGTTATGTTTAATTAAAGGCAGATGACCTAATAAATATTTCACACTCACACTGGATGCATATAAAACTCAGTATCAGTTTTTCATCTACCACAATTTTATTTAAGAATATGGTCATTATGCCTTGACCCTTAGGTCAGTTTTTTAAATCTTTGATTAAAGTGATTTGATTAGAATAAAGATGTCAGAATACTCACAATTTTAGTCTTTATTTTATTATGAGTGTTAAGGTGGTAAGTAACTGATAGTCAGTCAGATTAGCACATGGAAAGTAACATGTTCCATGTTCTTGAGGAACAGTGATTAAATCTCTCACAAAGTGGCCATTGGTTTTCTATTAACATTAGAAAAATGGGAAATGAACTATTCACTTTTACTGGAAGTTTAATGATAGATAAGAGAATTGAAGAAGAGACCCCGGACAACAGGTATAGCTGAAGAAATTAGGGACCGCAAAGCAAACCAGCCAACATTAATGGTTTTTTTTGGATATGAGCGTACCTCCATCCTGAAAAAAAGCAGCAGCTTCTCAGTTCTAACAATTGTAAGGTAGTTTAAGAAGTTGCCCCTGATGGTTTGTGCTTTTTTCAAAATTTTCATCTTAAAATTATTCAGGACCAGCTGTTGGTACAACATCAAATGATCAGCATTCTTCTCTCTTTGCTAAAACAGTTCTTTTCATTTGCTATACCACAAATGCCCCCAGTCTTCCATTCTGCAGCTCGTTGGTAGAGAGAACTTTCACCTGCCTTCAACACTGTTGAGATATTTAAGCCTAAAACGTCATCTCTGAATTCTTCTAAAAGCATTAATAATGCGATTCTTCATGAAAATAATTTAGATTAAAACTATCAAATTATTGTACTGTTCTTTTTGAATGGAGACTGTGACTCAGATAAGCCAAACACAAAATATTCCAGTAAAGTATTCTATGTATAGCATCTGTGTGAATTCATGTGGCTGAAGCCAGCCAAGTAACATAAGTACACCATAATGGAAAAGCTGATTAACCATTATAAATACTTCAGATTTACATTTTAAGGTAAATCCTCATCATATCCCTGTGAAATGGTAGACTATAGTCTACTTTAGAAAATGAGAAGGCTTAAAAGGAGTTGACTAACATTACAGAAGTTTTCATCAAGAACTGAGGTGCATCTAAGGATCTCTTAGCTCCCCGATCCTATGCCACATCCTACTCTCTGCACCTCATTCCAACGTAGTGCTGAGCTGGGTGATCTGCAGTCACCTTCTACTTGACTAAACTTGTAATATTAAAAAACGCTAGCAGCTGGTGCCTGATGAGGTAAGACATGCTTTCACTGGTGACGTCATTGTTGAGAAAGACTTTTGTGAAATCAGTATGTTTTATGGTGATAGCTTTTTAACTTCTGCTAAAGAGGATGGGACCAGAGACTAAGACTTTTGTCCTACTGTAGAAAAGGAAGGCAGAACCCTTCTGCCCTATATATAACTGACCTGGTTGTATACAGACTGTATAGAGGTCTGTGTACAGACCTGGTCTGTATAACTGACCTGCTGGCACTTAGGGTCTGATTTCAGCAACTTGGTTACACAGGCATGACTGATGTTCAGCTGGATTCTGTCTGCTATACTTCCTGGGAGTGCAACTTCATTTTAACACATAAACCCAATTAAAGCAGGAAGGGAGAGAACAAGGAATGATAGAATCATAGAATGCCAGGGGTTGGAAGGGACCTCTAGAGATCATCATGTCCAACCCCCCAGAGTGAGAGAGAGGTGTTAATGTGAGAGGGAAGACACTGTTTTCATCATCCTGCTCTGTGCACCCTCACAGACAAGAGTGCCCACCTATTCTATATTTTTCTCTGTTGACTATTTGCTCAGGAGACTCTCTTTATGGTTCCAAAAGAGCCTGCTTCCTGCCTTACTCACCTACTACCCTCTCCCATTAGGGAAGTTTTCCTACTTTTCCCTTTTGACTTTTGTGTCTTGGTCCCAATGTGAGGAGTAAATCACCTGATTCTGATTCCTTTTAAGGTGCTTGTCACTGGTATCTGACACAGGGGCTGTCCCGTTGATGACACAGCCAAGAGAGCCCGATTCAGTCATGGTGTCAGCAATCCACAGTATTGCCAAAGGCCACCGCCTACCACACCTTAGGAACTCCTGTTCCCTAGGGAGCAAGGCAGCCCAAGCTAGACATTTCTCTTGCATAAAGCAGTGATGCAGCAGAGGGAGGGGAAAAGGCCACAAAGAGACTACGTGTTCCCTTGTTCCCACTGTGACCCTCTCCAGCTCAAGTTTATTCATGGCAGTAGCTGGTGACCAGGACTAAAAATATGTAAGTCACCTCAGGACTAGGGAAAAGAGCAGATGCTTAGTCCTTCGTGCCTCCCTGGGGAAGGGAGAGAGCTCCATCGTAAATTGACACCACCCATAATGCTAATTGCACAGAAGGGCCTCCTCTGCCGGAGGGCAAGAGCCCAGCCCACTGGGAAGCACCCAGAATCACTAGGAGGGGAGAACTATCTACAGTCACAGCTCATGGACATGTGTGTATATAGCCTTAGTTTCCTTATAGTACTGACACAGAAGCAGAAGATGTTAAGGAAAGGAGGAAAAAATACATTTTTTTCTTTCCTCCCCTGTAGATCCCCTTTTCTTTTCTTGGGATATCTCTTATTGAAAAAGTAAAGCTTGTAAGAGCAGAACTAATGCAATCATTTAACTAGTAAGTTCATAAGTTAATATTTTAAGGTGTAAACTAGTGATCTAAGATTTGAGATTATTTTTTTTTAATTCCCTTTGATTTCTACTCTTAAGTTATCCCCTATTTGTCTCTTTTAGGAAGAGCAAAAGGGCTGCATTAGCACGCTGGGTTGAAAACACACTTTCTCACCAACTTCTGCTACTTGTGGTACCTGCTTGTGACTGATTCAGAGCATTAATGCACATGAGTGCTCAGTGTTATGGATATAAACACAAGTGCCAACTTTTGGAGGCACTGAGCTGCCTGGGATTGTTGGACTGTATCACCTCTGCACACCAAATCTTCAAAAATATCTCTTTTTCATGTATGAAATATCTCCTCTGACTGCTTCTAAAGTCTAGTCAGAGAACGTGGGATATAGTCAGTCTCCAGCTCTCAGGAACCACAGCTCAGCAGATAAAATGGTGAGCAGAACGGAGACACTTGTTCTTTAAGTGTTATGTCAAGGCAGAAGGTTGCCATCACCCACACAAAGATGTATCTGACACAAGATGTAGGAAATAGGACACTCTGCTTTACATTTGTATAATGAAAGCAGTGCAACTTTTATTTCTTTTTGGGGAAAAGCTTATTAAAGTCTAAAAATGAGATAAATTAAGACTAGTTAAGAAAAAAACAAAAATTAATTCATTAAAAAAAAAACAACAAAACAAACCTCTTCTAGTACTCAGCATCTAGACTCCCTATATAGTTTCCTCAAAAATATTTCTTTTTTTGAAAGACAGTCTCATGGATACAAGTACTTGAGTGATTTTAGCATCATTTGTTGTAGCTTTGGCACATCTAAAGACCAAGAGAGTACTGTTGCCTGCTTGAGTAACATGAAAACCAGAGTACTGCTGCTGCCTCCATACCACTTGTGAAAAGGAAGTCTTATTAGACTCATACCAACCTAAGTAGTTTGGCAGCATGAAGAAAGATATAATTTTCTCTGTTTTTAAAGAGCTACTCAACTTTTTCAGACTACAGTGACATAAATATACAGTGGGTGAGGGTAGGGGTGGTTTGGGTGGGAGAATGGGAGGATGGAGGAGGACAGGGTTTTATGCCAAGAGCTGAATCATAACCATGTGAGTAATTTTGTGTGTTTTTTTTTTCTTAATGGTATGAATCAAATTAAATTTGTTTTTCTGTGGGTGAAGGAAGAGAGAATATAATAGCATGAATCAGAGCTATCATCAAATATGTGGCAGAGACTAAAAATTAATTACAATTACTGCCTTCTTCTAAAATGTTTCTGCCATAAGATGCAGCAATTTTGCTAATCAGTATAATTCATTTTAAAAAATCTCACGAATTAAAACCTTTCAGTTACTTTCCCTTTCCTTTTAAGATTTTTCCTATTGTAACACAAAAAGATTAGCATCTTTAAACAAAATCTAGCTCAATCTGTTAGATGCTCTTTCGCTCCAGTGGCAAAACAACTGCCACTATTAATGAAAAGTAGACATTAGACCACATGTAATTTCATCAGTCAGGGTTAGCTTGAGGATGCAAGTCCACAGAACACATGTTTTACCACTTCAGCATAGACACTGTACTAGGCATTTTAATAAAGACAGCTTAGGTAATGAAAAATGCAAACAGAAAAGCACTGAATATCCCTTTAAGTTTTCCTGCAGGAGTGAAAAAAAGTTGTGGAAAACTGTGTGTTAGACACTAGATATTTTTCACTTTGGAATAGCCATGTAAGTATGCAATACTGGGAAAATCGTAAGGGGCTAAGAATGTAACATCTCTTTCTAAAGAGGCCAACACAGATACTTGGAAACAAAACCATGCAATATTAATTATTAGCTAGCTAGCTTGCTAACCAAGGACATATGTTTTTTCATACTAGGTAAAACCCTACCAATTCTGATAACTAAAAAGGTAGAGAGTCTTTGCCTCAACATTCCTAGTATGGAGCAAACGGCATTTTATTCATTGTCTGAAAAACACAATAAAGCTACAGGAAGACATCATTTGGAATCAATTCCTCCCCTAAACAGCTCCAGATCTTTCCCATAGTAATTCTCATGCACGTGCCCAGCAAAAATCTCAGTAGAAAGGACTGGTATACAGCATGTTTGGGAAGTCAGATGAACCGCAAGCCTTAAAGCCACAATTCTCAGACATACAGGAAAATTCTGTGGAGACTTCCACAGCTGCTGTATCTTTGTAGCAGCATTATGTAGGGGAAAGAAGAAAATGCAAGACGTCTTGGGTAACCTGAGCCAAGCCCCAAGAGGAATAGTGTGTGCATGTGTGTGTTTTACAATCCCCATTCAAACTGGCCTGTGAAAAGGAGGCCAACACCCACCCTGGAAGCAAGATCTTCCCCTCACCCTGCTCTTGACACTACCAAAGGTCACAAGCTCCAGAAGATGTGGTGACTGGGATTCCTGCCTGCCCCCAGGTGACACCACACCATTGATGCTCATGCCAACAATGATCTCTTCTAGTGGTCTTCAAGAACAGCCAACATACCACTTAAATACAAAAATAAAGGGGCACTTTAGAGACCTGGCAGCCTGGCAGTCTGCCCATAGGTGGTCTAAAAGTTTCATAGCTAAGAGCACATGAGAATTTCTTTACTTCTCCTGCTGGAAGCCCCCCTTTGACTATGGCAAACACTAAGTTTGCTGGGCAGACAACCTCCTTGCTACCTCGTGGAAGCTTTCCCTACCTTTCCTCAATATTATGCAGTACCCGGTTTCATTCAAACCTCAGACAGTTTGCAGGTAGTAGGAAAGCCCAGCCAACTTATCAGTGCTTGGTGAGAAGCATATTCAAACATGCCTCACACAGATTATCACAGCCTTAGAAGCGTCTCTCAGTTCTTACCTCACACACAGGATATATGCAAGAGGGAACAAAGTAACTCAGGAGATTGCTGAGCAATAAACCATCCAGGATTCAAGACTTATTAGGCAACAGCATCCAGTGGAATCACTCTGTAAAGCACACCAATAAAAGCTATCCAACAAAATTTCAATGCTCCCCAAAACATAGCAATAGCAATAGGAACTCTATTGCAAAGAAGTCAGTGCCACTATGTAGCCAAAAGTATTTTCAGACTGCTTGTTGGTGTGGTAGTATAAGATATATATATATATATATATATTACAGTTTTTCTCTATATTAATAATCTCAAAGAAGTTCTATTCTCCCCCATTTTCCACAAGACAAAAATATCTCTGATATTCCCTAATTATAGCTTTTACTTGCAATGAAAAGTAAGGTCCAAGTTGCAGTATAATGCGAGTTGTCAAAAGTCAGACAGAAAAGATGGTGAATATCTCTTATTCAAGAACAAACAAGCATCTTTACCATTATTTGTGTTTCATTAGTGGTCATTGTTATTTATAACACACCCAGGTAAGCTTCTTTTACATATCTGGTTGAATCATTTCTCAGCTGCTATGCATAAACCAAACTCCTCAAATGCTCCTGCTCCCTATTTTGCTATACAATGGCAGAGCTTAAGAGGACTGCTAAATTTCTTCCAGAAGATGCAAAACATTTGGTAAAGTTGATTTCCAGCTTTCCATAACAAATAGCTGCTGTTTCTTGCAGGTGTTAGAGAGAGAGCTTCAGAAAGGAGAAGACCACTTTCTTTGGCAAAAAACCACTCATATGAATATAGCTCAGAGCAGTAAAATCCCCAGCCACTAAACTGAAAGCACACACCTCAGTCCCAGATACTAATCATGTTTTGAATAACATGATTATTACATACAATCTAATTTTGTATATTTTAGATATTTTAACTAGTTGCTAGAAAGTATCTTTGTTACCTGCTCTTCTCAGCCATCTCAGTGTCAAATTCAAAAGGGAGCCTGCTAGTTAGCCACTGTGACTACAAAAACAGATGAAGGGTTGAGAGAAATTTTTCTTCAAGTACAGGGGAAAAAAATACTTATGCACTTGGCAAAATCATTAGGAATTTACCTAAATACCACAAATTTTGGTAGAAAAACTCCTGTAAAATCAGTGGCTTTATGTTTGTACATACAACTACTTCTCTACTTCGGTTGCTTAGGCGGTATCTCTGAAAGTAGCTCTTAAAAACTGAAATTCTGCTTTGCTTTCAAAAAAGTCACACATCCTGTACATTGCTAGAATTGCTGAAACAGTTCAAGAAAAACTGATGGGAAATTCCATTTAAAAATGCCAACACTTGCAAATACAATTTGAAGCATGGTGTGGGAACATGATAAAAACAAAGCACAAATAGTTCTCCATTATTATATATGTTGTTTCTACAATTCTATGAAGAAAATCTATAGGAAAGGTTGAAGGGGGGAGGGGATGTCAACAACGTGAGGGAACTGCAATTGTAGTCAAGAAGATAATATACCACTAAACTAATAATAAAATATAGAGCTTTTTTTTCTTCAAAACTCATAGGCACAGTACAGCTTTGAGCATGCACTATTGCTTGCCTCCACTGCAATATTTTTTCTTCCTGCCCTCTTAACTTTAAAAAGCAATCCAGTACTATGAGGTTTTTTATCATTTAGGAACAGATGAACATGTGAGTATTTCAAGCAGTCCATGATTCCTAAAGCCTGTTACTTGAATATTGTTTTAAGGCATGTTCCAGGACAGGTCTTAAAATGGAAGAGAGGCAATTCTGATCTTGAACCTTACACAGAGCTAACAGGAGGGATTTGATATGCACGGATTAGTGAAGCCACTGCAGGATAATTCACATGTGTACAACAGCTCCTGGGCCCCAGAATTACATTCAGAGGAGGGTTGCAATATTAACAAACACAAAATTAATTTAACACCTCCTAGGTTACAAAGCAATTCTAACCAGCATTAGACTGTAAGCTTCTTGGGGCTGAAACAGTCTTGTCTGTTTTCCTTGTAGAGCATTAATCATGTTATGGGTGCTTACAGCCAATAAGATGCATACAAATCTATTCTGATGTGGGGTTTTTGCCACTTCAGACTAGAGAAGAGTCACATGCACACACGTGTATTCTTACCTCTCTAGCTAATGATATACTAGTGTGCCCAGTTGAAAGAAACAAGTCCTGATAGGAACAGAAAGACTTTGTTTTTGTTTATGCCACCCAGACAGAGTCTGTGGCTATACATTGCAAATAGTTGGCAAAACCTAAACCGCAAGTATGCAGCAGCACTGTGAGTAATAAAGATAATGTCTGTATTTTGTTTATGAAGAGCCCTAACCAGCACACTAAAGCAAGCATACTGAAACCAAACAATACTCAGATCTTTAGAAAAACTTCGGAGGATCTGAATTTAATCACTTTGTTCTTTAACAATCGAAACATCACTTAAAATTTACAAGCAGTGATTTTGTCTCAGTTCTCTAAGCCGAAAAATGGGATGTAGCCAGTTGTCCTTGTTGATCCCAAACCATTAAAGTTCAAACAAATGAGGCTGTGCTACTGAGAGAAAAACGACAACAACAAAAAAAGCTACCTTACAAAATTCTCTTGTCCCAAAGGTTGAGAAATGCTATATTGTTCAGCCAGCATGGAATTCCTTAATATCTGGAGTAATGTGAACTGTATGGGTATCTCATAGTTACTGCATTGGGATGCACAATATGATTTTGATTAATATGATTTTGACTGCATGGAGTGCATGACTAAGAAACATACTTTATACTTCTCATACAATGTAGAATTAAAAATATTATTTAAACTGAGAAAGAATAATAAGAAAGGGAGACATGCTGAACCAAGACTTCTTCCTGAAAGAGAAATCTCCAAATTGTCTCAATATTGGGTGCTGAATCAAACTGTTATTATTGGAAAGCACGTTTTTATTTAATACAATTTAAATAATTTTTATTTTCAAATTAACAGTGTTGTCACTTGCTGAAAGCTGGTAAGAAAGAGCTTTGTATCATATAAAAAATAATAACATGTTTCCTGTCCTGCTCTTCATCCATCCTTTAACTTACTGCAGCAGGTAATTCTGGGGCCCATTTGAGAATGGGGATGTATTCAAGTCTCAGGGATCAGCGTTCTTGCTGTGCATAAGGGGCTCAGCTGACAGGGCATTCAGAAGGGAATCCCCTTCCTACATGTAGAATTTGCAGGGTTAGAAGGCATGGTTATAACTTCCCCAAAGTAAGTCATCACTTAGGACTGCAAGCAGATAGCACTCAAGAATAACTTCAGGGTGGTAGAGTGTTGTTTGCTATGACCAGTTAACTAAGAAGTCACATCTTGCTAAGCAGGGCTGTATCTTCACTGCTCTGTAAACATGCTCCTAGTGACTCTGTCAGGGCTGAATTCCTTGACCACACACCACCAGAGAGCACTTTGAAAGTGGAAAACAGATGGAAAGTCAAGGATCCAACTGGTTCTTCCCCATAGAGAGCATCAGAGACAGCCTGGACAGACTCATAGGCCATCCCTGAAAAATATTGACCAAAACTGCCAACCTGTACCTTACAAGGCTGTGAAGCAGAGGCTGGTGTATAGTACAACTCTGCAACATCTATGTGTCTCATGAGTCTTCAAAAGAGCTAACATAACCGAAATTGCACAGCAAATTGTGGGACCCTGGCTCAGAACTCTCAAACAGACTTCACCTAGATTAAAGAGATATACATCCTTAATTCAAGCCACAGCCAGCCTCCTCCAGGACAAAGGTGACATGCTTAGTTACCAATCCATGGTTCTTAGCTTCCATAAGCAGCCCAGACCCTCTGTAGCCAGTGCCAACCAAGAATGAAAAGCAGGGTTTCCAGGTGACACAGACCTTTCCTATCAATCAGGCACTTAACCAGGAACAATAGTGGCCTACTCTTACCTGCATGAACAGCCAGCTCTGAGTACATCTCACCATTTTTGATCTTAGAATCATAGAATGTGTTGGGTTGGAATGGGCCTTTAAAGGTCATCCAGTCCAACCTCCCTGCAGTGAGCAGGGGCATCTTTAACTAGATGAGGTTGCTCAGAGCCCTGTCAAGACTAAACTTGAATGTCTCAAGGGATGTGGTCTCCACCACCTCTCTGGGCAACCTGTTCCAGTGATTTACCACTCCCATAGTAAATAATTTCTTCCTAGTATCTACTCTAAATCTACCCTCCTTAGTTTGAGTCCATTGCCCCCTGTATCACTACATGCCCTTGTAAACAATCCTACCCCAGCTTTCTTGTAGGTACCCTTCATACACTGCAAGGCTGCTTTAAGGTCTCCCCAGAGCCTTCTCTTCTCCAGGCTGAACAACCCCAACTCTTTCAGCCTGTCTTTGCATGACAGGTGGTCCATCCCTCTGATCATTTTTGTGGTCCTTCTCTGGACCCATTTCAACAGACCCATGTCCTTCTTGTATTAAGGGTTGCAGAGCTTCACACAGTGCTCCAAATGAGGTCTCACCAGAGCAGAGCAGAGGGGCAGAATCACCTCTCCCAACCTGCTGGCAAAGCTTCTTTTGATGCAGCCCAGGATGCAATTGGCCCTTTGTGCTACAAGAGAAGATATTTAGCTCACATCCAGCTTTTCATCCACCACTAACACCAAGTCCCTTTCTGCAGGGCTGCTCATCCCCCAGAATATTGATCATGAGGATTGCCTCTACCCATGCTCAGGACCTTGCACGTGTTGTTGTTGAACCTCATGAAGTTCACAGGGGCCCATTTCTCAGGCTTGTCTAGGTCACTCTGGATGACATCCCATCCCTCTGTGATGTCAGCTGTACCAATCAGTTTACTGTCATCAGCAGACTTGCTGAAGGAGCACTCAACCCACTGTCCATTTCATTGATGAAGATGTCTAACAGCACCTGTCCTGGTTCTGACCCACTTGTTACCCTTCTCCATCTGGGCACTGAGCAATTGACAGCTATGCTGTGGATATGGCCATCCAGCCAATCCTTTATCCGCCAAGCATTCCACTCATCAAATTTGTGTCTTCCCAACTTAGAGAGAAGGATGCTGTGAGGGACCATGTTAAAGACTAAGAAATCCAGATAGATGACACCTATTGCTCTTTCCTTGCCTATTAATGTAGTCACTCCACTGTGGAATACCACTAGGCTGGTCAGGCAGGACTTGCCCTTAGTAAAGCCATGCTGGCTATCTTGAATCACCTCCCTGTCCTCTGTGTGCCTTATCAGACTTTCTAGGAGGATCTATTCCATGGTCTTCCCAGGCACAGATGTGAGGCTGACAGGTCGGTAGTTCCCAGGGTTCTCCTTTCTGCCCTTCTTAAAAACAGGTATAATGTTTCCCTTCTTCCAATCACCAGGTACTTCACCTGACTGCCATGACTTTTCAAATATCTTGGAGAGTGTCTTGGCAAGTACATTAGCCAGTTGCCTCAGGACTGCATCTCATCAGGTCCCATAGACTTATGTATTTTCAAGCTCATCCTGTTGTCACTATAACACATGACTATGTCTAAAAATCTGCTCTAGTAGAACCTCTACAAACTTGTACAACCTGTACAAATTACATCTTGAGCACATATGCAGAAAAGCCCAACAGAAATCTTTACTTCCAGACAAAAAGCACTATGAAAATAATAAATCTTCTGCTCTAAGCCAGCTATCTTGTCCTAAGGAATCTGGTTCAAGATCTGGTTAAGAATGGCTTGGAGAAAGAGCAGAGACTGCCTTACTCTCATGCTGTCTGCTCTGCTATCACCACTGTATGGGAGGGTGGACTGGCTAGGTCCTTGCTTATTGGTTTTCTCAGAGACAGCCTTGGCAAATATAGCACTGGAAGACAGCATCCCTTCCACACACAGGGACAATTGTGACACATTCCTGTGGAAATCCTATCAACCTGTAGCTAGAGAGGAAGGACCGACACATGTATGTAGGTGTTTATGTAGGAGAGGGCATGAACAGAGAGCAGCAACTAAAGACCAAAAAAAGAGAAAGCTCCAGAAGTAACTGAAGTGTTCATAAGGATGACTTCCCTGCTTCAATGCCCCTTATGTCTCCTTTCTCTTATGCATATGCATTTTTTTTTAAAGGGAACCATGCCACAACTTTTTCTGCAATTAGCTTGACAAACCTGAATAATTCCTTAAGCCACTGGGAACTCTGCACAATCTTTGCAGCATTTGTCCAGCCAGTACTCCCAAAAGCCAAACCTTGGTAACTTCTCATCAGAACTCTTTGAGACCCCTGTTTGCTTAACTGCCTACAGATCTCATCCAACAGTCTCCACTGGGAAAACACGTACGGTTATTAAACCCATCAAAAGCAGACGAAGGGCAACCAGCATATCTTCTTTTCTTCATGTTAGGGACATCATCAGTTCTGTTATTGAGTGCTCCCTGCCCACAATTACCAAATCACTCTCTTTCACAAGGGAAACACTTCAGTTAAATCCCTCCCAAAGCCAGCCCCAGGTGTGATTGCTCCTGCAGTATCAACACTTGGTGCTCACCCATGCTGATGTCCATGATGGGCATTTCTGGTTACATATTCAAAATATACACATGAAGGAATATTTCATGTTCTGGCAGACCAAGAGCTCTGCTTCCAGCTCTCTGCAGTCTTCCCATGACACAGATCCAGCAAAGTTTAGCAAGACTATGCCCCATACCCAGGAGTCTTGATTTCCTGCAAGTTCTGAATGTCCTGCACTTAAGTCCAGGACAGCTAACCACGTTCATACCTCCACAAATAAACATTCTCAGAAGCAAGTTAGATTAAAAATACACTATAACAAACGCTAGAAGTATTGCCATTTTGCAATACTGTATCTAGGGCCAATGCTGACCATTCTTAACTCTCAGAGACTGAATGGACTGCAGAATATTGTTCTCAGAGAAATAATATTTCATTTTAATAGATACGTATTATTATTGTTTTAGCCTTATTCAAATTATGAACAATTAAGTTATTTTCTCCTCTTAATAAATTATGAAAAACCTCCAGACATATGGTAGCATTTGTATGCTTCCAGGCGAGTGGTGGTAACTTTCAAATGTTACTTCCCTCCTCCTCCACTACATGAAACAAATATACTGGAACCCATTTAAATCTTAGTAAAAAACATATTTAAGAAAAACTAATTTCAGTTAAAGTTTCCAAGTGCCAGATGTACATGTAAATAATTACATTAAAAAATAGAGAGCAGATGAATTCTCATTCTTATAACTGGTTGATAAAGAACCTATATTTTTCCAATAAGGATTAAACAATCTTATGACACAATGCTTGTGCTTAAATTAGCAAGGAATAAACAAATGTCAGGCCAAACTTATAGGGATGCATGACAAGTATCATTCATAGCAACTCAACAGCTACTAGATTAGAGAATTGCTGCTGCATTACTCAGTTTTGTAAGTAACTATCCTCAACAGTTTCACTGGTTTTTTCCAGTTTAACATCCATAGCAAGGCTTAATTTTTGCATACAGTAATGGTTACAAAATGGCTGAAGGCTAAGGTTGCTAAGATTTTTCAGAAGCAGAAATATGAGAAATTTCAAAATGAGGGTATGGTATCACACTCATTGAGGCACATAATTAGAAGGAGAAGCAATTTCTTAAGACTTTGCCAGTCATTTTCCTTGGAAAAACAAAGCTGTGTTCCTGTAGCAGCTTTTTGCATTTACTAGATTCTTTCCTATATTTCAGAAATGTGTATGTTGTCCCCAAAAGTACATAGCAGAATTGTGCTGGAATGGTTTGAGCATCCTCTCTAATTGAATGTTTTACTGTCATCCAGTATTACTCAAGGCTGGTCATACTGTGCATTAACATTTATAAAGTTGGAATCTATTCAGCCTATCCGCCCAGTAGCTGATTAACTGGACATTACTACTTGAAGAATAAGCATAATAAAAAGAGAAAACAAAATAATCTGAGTACTGTAACCCACTCTATGCCTATATTTTCTCAGACTGAAGCAGTACTAATATGGAATAAATTGATAAGTGTTTCATCTACAACAGCTTATAAGCTTTTTACATCACAAAAGGAGTGAAAAAGTAGGCAATTAATATTATTTTGCACTTTCATAACTGAAGGGAGAACTTTAAATAGGCAAATGTTTTCTCCTAGTTAGAGACAGATTCTTGTTATTTCTTTAAATTAAAAAATGCTATGTGCTTCAGGGGGAAACAGGCACCAGCGACAACAAGCTGTTCACCACTTTTGAGCCAAATACTTGCAATAAAACCAAACACATTCATAATTTCAACAAGGCAGAACAGCTAAGAAAATTAAAAGGGAAAAAAAGATCCCACCTTCCTCCACCTTAGCTGAGAGTAAAGAGGACACTCCGTGCCCCAAGATGTTACTCGCAGGGCTCTGCTTCCAGAATATACTTTTTACATAAATGTATATGAAGTTAATGGGAAATCAAAAGCATCTGAGCAAAAAAAAAGGCTCCACTTCTGCATGGGAGATGGGAGGTGGCAGGTTAATGTAGAGAACCTTCAGCTTTTGACTAGAATGACTCCTGTTTTCACAACTAGAGCTCAGCCAGATACTAGGAAAAATTTCTTTAACTGAGAGCATAGTCAGGTGCTGGAATGGGCTGCCCAGGGAGATGGTGGAGTCACCATCCCTGGATGTATTTAACAACCGTGTAGCTGAGGCACTTTAGGACATGCTCTAGTGGGCATGGCGATATACATATTTAAAAATTTATTTTATTGTGCGGGGGGGCAGGTGGGGGAGGACTGAGATGTTGACTTTTGGATGTGGATGATCTAAGAGGTCTTTTCCAGCCACGACAATTCCGTGATTCTATGACTGCGAGATGACCCCAGCAGCTCTCAGCAGAATCCCCTGAGGAGGAGCCTGGTGGGCTGCGACTTTAAAAGGTGTCAGAGGCTAAGCGGAGGCGACGCGGTGATCCCCACCCACCGCCGTGTCACAGCCGCCGCTGCCCACGCACCCCACACGCCCAGCAGCACCCCGGCAGCCGCCCTGCCCGTCGCCTCGGGGGATTGGAAACCGACCGGGGCTGCCCTTCGGGACTCAGCCCGCTCCCGGCGCCGCGCCCCCTGCCCCGCTGCCCCCGACATCCTGCCGGGACCGCCCGCGCTTCCCCGGCGGCCGCCGCCCGCCCGCCCCGGCGCGACCGGCGGGCACCTCCGCGGCTGCCCCCTCCCCCGGCAGGAGGATGGCGGGGGCAGCGCGGAAGGTCCCGAAGGTCCCGGTGCCGTGGGCTCGGTGCACGGCCAGGGCCTGCGTTAAAGCACATCACAGAACAGACCAAGCCAAATAAACTCCAAAGCATAGAACAGCTACATCCCCCCCCCCAAGACACACACAGACCCCTCCCCATCAGTACGTTCCTGTGTTAACTCCATGGACTAAACTCTTCCTCCATCCGGTTAGGTCGGGTTTTTTTTTGGGTTTTTTGGGGGGAGGGAGGGGGTTCCCCCCTTCCAGTTCTCAGGAAACATTCACATCAGTATCTACAAAGCAGTTTTTGGAGGCTGATGAGAAGTTCTGAAAAGAGCTTTGTCTTCAGTTAAGGAGAATACTCAAGCTTTTAGCACGTAACCTATGTCCCGTAGCAGAGAGCAGTTTGCACAGCCAGCTACTCACAGTGCAAAATGTTCAATGAAAACACTTTATCCCTATGGCTTTTTTTTTTTCTTTTTTCTTTTTTCAATGCGAAGGTGCACAGGCTAGGCTAGGAGGAAGGCTCTTTTAGTTACATCCTTGGAGTTCTTACAACAGCACTCTAAAGAATTCATCCTATAGCAGACCTTTTAAATTTAGGGAAACTGATTTCCCCCCCCCCCCCCCCCCAATATTATCTGGAAAAATACACAGTCCTACACGTTTTTCATATGAATTGGTCAATAAAAGATCCCATATAGCCACTGCTCAGAACCAACTTGAGCATTCAGGCATTTCAATGCAATTAAACCCGTAACTGCCTATTTGCAAGATTTATTACAATACTTCAGAACTGGCCTTTCCTCATGAGCAAACTTCCTGCAGATTTAAAGAGAACAAGACTGTATACCCCACTTGAAGAACAGCAATTCCTAGCCAGTAGCTCCTAAGACATGGGCAGTCCTTTTTGGAAAATAGTAATAAATTTGTATCCTGAAGGACATTGAGAGGTTAGAGGATTAAAATACTTCTATCATGCAGTGCACACTCATATATTTAATAATTACATTAACAAAGAAAAAAATCTTGGAAAACTGGGTCTTGAGGCTTCTACTACTATGACAGAAGATGTTCAATAAAAATAGGCCTCTCTATTCTTGAGGAAAAACAAACCCTTACAAAAACAACGTCTTGAGCAGTGGTGCTGCACAGTACAAAGTTCATTAACTTGACATAATATCTTGCTTCTGTTGGTATGGAGTTTGAATAACAAACCAAATGTGAGCTTCAGAATATATGGTAATATTAAAGAACTTGGAATACAGCCTTTAGGAAAGCACCCTCACTGTGGATTTTCTGATTACTCCTGTCAAGATGTAAATGATTGCCAGTCTCAGCTGCAGGTCACTATTTAGGGGTTTACCTCTTAAAAATGACAAATCTCAACACTATTTGAGAACAAAGTGCTCACACAAATTCCTAAGAAAAATTGACTCACAAGAAAGTCAGCTATGATCTGAATGAACAGGAAAAAGCAAAGCAACTTCTAGAGTTCCAGAGTGATTCACTAATAGTGCCACATTTTTTACTTTATTTCAGTCATATTTTCCTTTCTGTAAGCAAAATTTCTGAACCTTGATTTTACTGAAAAATTTTGCATGTGATTAGCATCACTTAGTAACCCCTTTTGTACATCCTCATCTTCAGTAATTTCATCATGTGGGACATTTATCATGCTTGTTACAGCACCTTCTGTGTTCAGGCTCAGGAAAATCCTTCTCATCAGCTTCCACAGAACACAATCTGCTGTCTCTGGTCAAAGTGGTACATGTGGTGACAGGGGGGGTGGAAATGGCAACCTGCCAGTGACAAGTCCTATGCAAGCAGATCCCTACATGTAGCTCTTGTGTTTGTACATTATCCATGTTATTCTAAGGATGGTTCAAAAGTACAGGGGCATTTTATTATCAAATATATGTTCTTGCTTATTCTTTTCCCATTACAAATTTACTGGATATTCGGTCCATACAATGAGGTTTTGAGCATATGCTGTAATGACAATTGCTTTCAATTGAAATACAAGTGTGTTGTGGCAGGACGTACAATTCTGAATAATTATTAATCAGAAACAGTGATTAGGAGCCAGAGCTCATGCCTATTTTAGAAGCTGGTTTCTTCTGTCAATGCGTATAGTTCTAAGAGAATTATTGTCCTTTTTCTTCTCAGTGACTAAGAAGAAAGGCAAAATTCATTTGGGAAGTAGCTCACATATATTGATGCTAAACACTAACAGGAAACACTTGATTTAGGAAGCCTTAGGTATTTCTAGCATTTTGTCCCTGAGACAAAATCCTGTTCTAGCAGGATTTTTGTCCCCTGTTCTAGCATCTAGCCCCTGAGATTCTGGGAAGTTTACAAACAGTATTTCCCAGTTAGTCAGCCATATTAAAGATAATTCTGCTGGTATGCTTTTGCATTAAGATTAAATCTGGTTTATTAACAGCCAGGTCACATTTCCGTAAATATAGAGAGAGTCTTCTCTCATTGTTTTGGAAAAATACTGGTTTTCATGGGGGTGGATTTTATTTTTTTTAGTATGACTGCACACTACTAACCACCACATGTGGTAAACTTATTATCATGTAATCTGCAGCAATACGGAAAACATACATAAAATATTGTGGGGAGGGGGAGGGAAGTGAGAAACCAGAGGAATATTGAACTTGTTGGAGCCATCTATAGCATCCCCTTTTCATAGAATCATAGAATCATAGAATCGACTGGGCTGGAAGGAACCTCAGAGATCATCAAGTCCAACCCTTGATCCACTACCGTTGCAGTTACCAGACCATGGCACTGAGTGCCACATCCAGTCTCTTTTTAAAGATCTCCAGGGACAGAGAATCCACTACTTCCCTGGGCAGCCCATTCCAATGCTTGATCACCCTCTCCGTAAAGAAATTCTTTCTAATA
Organism: Calypte anna; assembly: GCF_003957555.1. Lineage (NCBI taxonomy): Eukaryota > Metazoa > Chordata > Aves > Apodiformes > Trochilidae > Calypte > Calypte anna. Next base: position 111,991,929 of record NC_044244.1, on the reverse strand, counting down.
TCTAACCTAAACTTCCCCTGGCACAACTTAAGACCATGTCCTCTTGTCTTGCTGAGAGTTGCCTGGGAAAAGAGACCAACCCCCCCCTGGCTACACCCTCCTTTCAGGGAGTTGTAGAGAGCAATGAGGTCTCCCCTGAGCCTCCTCTTCTCCAGGCTGAACAGCCCCAGCTCCCTCAGCTTCTCTTCACAGGATATGTGCTTAAGTCCCTTCACCAGCCTAGTTGCCCTCCTTTGGACCTGCTCCAGGACTTCGATATCCTATTTCCCATTTCCCATATCCTCGATTTCCCATTTTGCAGGAGGGGGTGAGAGGGGAAGACACGAAACCCATGCCGCGACACTTCAGTGGTGGAGCCACCAACTTAAGGAAGCTGCCGGCTAAGGGGGGGTGGGGTGGGGGCGATGCTTAGCCCCGGGGGTGCGGTGGGTGCAGTACTGGGGGTCCCCCGCCGGGTGGCGACCCCCCGGCCGCCTTGGCAGCTCCGGGGCACGGCGAGTGCGGCGGCAGCGGCAGCCTCGGGGCCAGGAGGCAAAGCCGGTAATTGCACCCCTCGGATTGCTGTAATAACAGCGACTTAAAGCAGTAAGCCTTCGGACGATTTTAAAATTAAAGGAGGGCAATAAACTATCAAATAATAGGTCTAAGAGGATCTTAAAGACACGGGAAGAGTTTTGCCGGGCGATAGTAAACTTTGACGAGGCTATTTGAGTTTTAGTATGCAACTGGAGCCTTAAGCGATTCCTGGGAAAAATACCGAAGAAGGTCTAAGCTTCTTAGTTCCTCAGAAGTGGAAAATCCTATTCCAGACTCATGATGCCTGTGCTCGTAAGTCTGCTCATGACTGGGAAAGAGGGGAAAAGAAAAGTTTTGGTTTTACACAGCTGAACCACTGACCAACAGAAGTAGGATACAGCTCTTCTGTACTGACTGTTTCAGTGTCAAATCAAGATCTGAAATAGACGTATAGAGAACCTTGCTAAAATGACTAACAGTAGATATGCCCTATATCCATTAATAATAATAAATAAATAAATAACCCCACAGAAAAAAAAATCTGTGGTCTTCATTCTCCAAAGGTAATAAAAATCAGTTATGAGGAAAAGTGTAAAACACTTCATTATAATAAATATTTCATTAAAATAATGTGATTTATTGAGATTTTTCTTGATGTACCTAACTGGTTTTATTTCTGAAAGTAAGCATTTCTGTATTTAAAGGTGTGAAGAGCTCAAGTTCTTACAAGTTTACTCACTGCAGCTGTTGAACTCAATTCTTCCACTACTCTGAAGAAAATTAAATACTGCAGATGTTATCCTTTATAATGCCATCCACAGAGAACCAGTTCCTCATTTGAAGGAGAGACATTTAGACATTTTTTTCCTACTTTGCTTCAAGGCAATCATGATCATTAGGCAATGGCAGGGTTAAATAAACATGACCTAAAGTGGTTACAAGTCAGAAGTTATTTGAAAGAGATATTCTCACATCAATAAGCAGAAATCTAGGAACTGCACTTGAAATATTTCAAACAAATCCATCTCTTCGGATGGAAACATATGGAAAACCTGAATGACAAGACAGAAATATACATGAAATAAAAGTATTTCCTATCTTTGAATCATATTTAAACTAGATTTGATACCTTGTCAAGACTATACAGATGCCAGTGCTCATAGATAACCAATAAATTAAAGCAACCCTAGAGATTAAAAAACAAGCCAAACCAAACCAAAACAACCACCACAAGAGCAACAAAACCCCAAAAAGCAATAGATGAAAAAAATGCAGACAAGAAAGCAGCACTCTCAGAATTTTTTTTTATATTTACCCATTGTAGTTTTACACATCTGATCCTCTCTCACACCACAGCATCACCCATACATAAGAATAAAAAATCTATGCTTGTGCACCAACAGCATTTCTGCAGCACCAAGCCTGGACAAGCCCACCTGCCAGGAATTCCCCTAAGGACAGCTACACAAAACAAAAGAGGAATTGCATCCATTCATAAAAGATCACTTTGCTTAAGAGGAAGCCAACGTGGAATGGATTGCAGGAACTTGGGGTACTTTCAGACTTGATACCTCATTTCTTCAGAGCCCAAAGTCTATGTAATTCCCAGTTCTCCTCATTGAGAAGGGGAGAACTGAAGAGCAAATGCCTCGTTGTTGGCCTTCATGGCAAGTACATCAGTCTCTTCAGAGCAATCACTGCTAACCAGCGTCATTATTGCCTGACACTGTTTCACTTCACTAATCGCTCTTCACCTCATGAAACCTCTCCTCCTCCCACCCCATAAAAAGGGAAAAATATGTCTTGAAATCCTTCAGTAGAGAACTATTGCCAAAGAGTGTTTGAAACTTAAGAATGCTCTCTGCGCCACGATCTAGTATGAAAGCCAGCTTCGCAGTGCTTATCCCTTTCTGTAAATGCACTGCTACTACTATCAACCTATTTGATGTTTCCCATGCTGCTTACAGCTATCCTCCCAGCCTGTTACTTGAAGCTGGGAGTTTCCTCAGGCTTGCAATGTGATAAAGGTCCACTGAGGTCAACAGAAACAGTTCTCCACCTGTCCCATTACCACATTTCAGGGTCTCCTTCCCCCAGATTAAACCTCAGTACATCTGAGCATCTAAGCACCAACCGTGGTTAGAAGACCACACCAAACTCCCACATCCAGCTTGTCACAAGTAGAGATATTGTCAACAATAAGAGAAAGGGCATGACATTAAAAGTAATTGGAAAGTGATGCGTCTTTAAAATTCTTGAGTACATCAAGAGCATCTCATGAAACACTGCATATACTGGTAGGAAAAAGTATCTCTCAAATAGTTTTAGGAAAAAGTATCTCTCAAATAGTTTTAATTTAAATGCTGCAAAATACTAATGGACAGGAATAAGGTCACTGGTAAAAGATGGAAATTTGTGTAACAGCTTTTCAAAATTAAGTTGTCTTCATCCCTAGATCGAGAGGATTTTTTCAGAGCTACAGGTAGTAGCCAGGAACACTTATCTGCCATTTTCATCTTAGAACACATGGAACACATAATTTAATATTAATAATTCAAAATCTCAAACAGCAACTGAGATCTTTTAGCAAAGAAGAGCAAGGAAGAACACAGTACATAGTTACGTTTAAAGGAAAGGAGAGTGGCACAATACCAACTGAAAACCACTTTTATCTATCACACGCATGAGGTATTTTTATTTTGTTATTTTTCACTGATAGTAAGTGTATTTAATACTAGTTTTCTCTTTTGTTTTCTTTCTAGAATATTACATGAAAAAATAGGGGAGTCAGAGCCCTTTGAAACACCCTTAGCATCCAAGTAGACTCTTTCACCAGGTTCTTAAATACAAATAATGAAAGAAAAGTCATTAAACAAAGAGTGCTCAAACAATCCTCTGCCCCAGTCATCTGTTTAGCTTCTGCTACATATGTTTGGGTTATGGTCAGCAGAGTTGTAACTGCTTCAGCTTTTGCACATCTCTGAGGTTTTTTTCTTAGAGACATATTTAACTACCAACACATACAGAAGCTGCTACCCAAGGCTGAATGGAGTTTTTATGCTGAACTCTTGTACTGGCCCTTTAATTTTTTATGACTCATAGTTTAAGTATTTGGGAATTCCCCTCTAAATATGATTTTGACATATTTGCATTATGGAAAGTTACCTTATTCAAAAGGTATCAGAATGCAATATTCACTCAATAGCCAGGACTATATATATCAACACACAATTGGTCTTTTTTTCTCCCAATAAAGCTTCTAATTAAAGACAGATTCTGTAAAATACCCAAAAATGTGAGAATAAGTCTGAATAGCAAAAGTAGCAGCACTGAGACAGACAATCACAGTGCTACACACCCAAGCAAGTCAGGAATAGTTTTTCAAACTATTCAAACAATGTTTGGGCTATTTGCCTCCCACCCCAAGCCCCCAGTTGCATGTAAGGGTATGCAGCTTCTCTCTTACCTGTGTGCTGAAATCCCTTCTTGGTGGGCTGACTAGTCATCAGTAATCACCTGACTAAAGCCTGGAAAAAAAAATAAAATAAAATCAGCTGACCACCCTTGCTTGCTGGCTTCCAGTGTAAATACTCCTCTCCACAGCACTTTGTCATGTGAGGCAGGACAGAACCAGCTGTCATTGCTTCAGAAAAAGGGAAACGGGCCCCTCTATTTCCACCTCCTTCCTTCCTCCTCTCTCACTCTTTTCTATCTGTCCCTGCCTCCAACCTCCTCTCTCTCTCTCTCTCTCTCTCTCTCTCTCTCTCTCTCTCTCTCTCTCTCTTTCTCTCTCTCTCTCTCTCTCTCTCTCTCTCTCATTCTTCCACTTTGCTCATTCACTGCCCGCCCGGCTGGGGTCTCCCAGGGGAAGCCACATTCCACAACATGCAAGCATTTCCCCTGCATCTCGAGGTTTCTCAACAAGCTGCCTACACATTTCTACTGAAAAAAAAAAAAAAAAAAAAAAAAAAAAAAAAAAGAAAAAAATAAATTAAAAAAAAAAATTCAGAGAAACAGAGGAAAGGCACCACATTCCACAACCCTCAGTCAGCCCTGGCAGACTACGAGGCATTTTCAGTCACACAGCACAAAATGCATTAGTCAGAGCTGAAAGACCACACACTTTGTACCACTACCAAGCTAACAGAGAATGGTCTGAGCAGAGCTACAGGAAAAAGGAAAGGAGGGGTTCCTATCGGTGCTTCCATTTTACGTGGGGTAGCCACCTAAACACATGAATAGTTCACAGGGAAAGGCCCTAAGTTGACAGCCCTGGCAGAAACAATGTGAATGTGGGCAGCGGGGAAAGCTCTCCGCTCCGGGAGTGCGACCTTTGCCGAGAGGACTCCCCCTCCAGCAGAATGTGGGATTCCAAAGACTGCAAGACATTATCTAAATCAGAACTTCTATCTCCCCGATGGTTTGTTCATAGGAAACACGAGCCTAGAAAAAGTGAAAGTAATACTGCGTGATTCAGATTCCCCAAAACCACATATACTTTCAATTCAAAGTTTTCTCTTCTTCAGTGCTCCGTACAGTTCTGCCACTACGTCCATCTATGGAGTTTTCTTTTCGCTACTTACGCACTTTCAACCCTCCCCGTACGCGGAGAATCAGATCAGCAAGGAACAAGAAGCCAGTTCAGCGTAAAAAACCCCTCCATCCTAATCCAAATGACCTAATCGCTCATCTATCTGCTCACGGCTTCCTTCCCTCCCCTTCTCCCTCCACCCTCCTCCCTCCCCCCACCCCCCCATTGCACTTATCTATTGCTCGAAGGCATTTTAGGAGTACAGGAGTACATATAGGGCTGAGCAGAAAACACCCCTTTCAGAATCCCACCAGAAAGGCTAGAGTGTGCACTGTCCTGGAGCACATGCTTCTGCCCCCTGAACTCAGTATCACAGTGTCCCCAGCCCCGAATTCCCCGTCCTGCTGCACGGGGACCGTCCCCAAGGCACCCTGCGAGGCTCCGGGGCTTAAGTCAGCGTCAGAATGGGTAGGGAGGCGGGGGGAGAACCCTTTAAGCGTCTGCACTGGAATTTCTCTTTAGGAAAGTCCATGCTTTAATGAAAGACTGATACTAGATACCACAAAGAAACTTTTATTTCTGTACGCACATGACTCAGATACATTTTCTGTGTGGGTTATGTGGTTATGTTATGTTTCATCTCAAAAAAAAAAAAAAAAACAACAAAACTGTTTCAAAGAGACCTTTAAACATTAGTTTTAAGAAAAGCTTGATGTGTTTATGTACAATGACTGGGTTTTAACTGCCTTTTATTGCACAATGCTATACAGAGCTGAGACACTAATGTCTGTTTTCATTACAGATATAATTTGCATTTAATACTAAACAAATTAATCTGTAAAAATATTTATTTGACATTATTTCCCTAAGCAGTTCCCAGAAAAGCAAAGAAACAAAACTTTTCAGCAAAACAGACCCTCTTAGGAAAAACATTGTTATTCTTCCCCTTTTCTCATTTTCTTGATTCTGAAAATACATTTACTCACTATGTTATTGACTCAGATGCATTAGTTTATAAAACAAGTGGTAGCTGCTGCTGTGCAGTATTTCAGCAGAGAAAGGATATCCAGAACTGCCTCAGGAACTGAACACTGTCGCCATTATAACAAAAGCATTAAAATGAATAATTCATGAGCAGAGGGAGTACCCTACCATTAAAAGGCACCGGCTATTTCATGAATTGTCCAAAAGCTACTCTTTTTACTGCCCAGTTCCTCTAACAGTTATTCTTCACTTCTCTAAAATGGCATAGAGTGACAATTAGCAGAAACACATGGACCAGTTTCAGCAGATTTTCCAGAGGAAAGCTGAAAAGTGAGCCAGAGGGAAAAAAACAAAATAAAAAAATTGTTTATGTTTGATGACTGATACATTAAGGAAGGAACACTTCAAACTTCAGGAGGCTTTTCCAAATCGCACTTTTGAATCTTGAAAGGAATAACATAGTAAGCTGTCCTTTACGTTTACTGGTACCTTCCCTTTTTGGGATCCCAAAGCATCATACCAATGCCCAAGGAATTAGGGGGCCTCAGTACTGAGTACTTGCAGAACTCTTTTCCCCTGTTTATAGGTGCAGAACATAAGACCTCAAGAAGACTAAACTACATTCTCCAGTCATAGAGGAAGGGTTGGAGACCAAGGCAAGAACAGTGTTTCATCCTCTGCTTACCAGTTCCATGTCCCCCCAAAAGTTTAACTTCTTCCCTTTTTACTAACAAGCATCACAAGGTTCAAAGGTCTCACAGATTTTAACTTAATAAAATGAATTGCTGTGCACAGGGTTTTTTCCAGAAGGGATAAGGAAACAATGTAATCCAGTAACCGCACTTTACACAAGAATAATTTACAAACTTCAGTTTTGAATAACATTTTTAAAGGGATTTGGATTAGAATAGCAACATACGCTGCTTCAGGAAAAGCACATACTGTGCCTGGAAAGAGATTTATTTATAACATATATTTTCAAACTCTTCAAGACATTAAAATTTGGTACACTGACATCAACAAAGTTCTCAAACTTAATTTGAAGCAAAATCTAGTTCTTAAAACAGCAAAATTCAAGAAATTGTATCTCTAAGCAATTTTGCCAAGAGGACGGCACTCTATAACATTGAGCAAAAGTCACCCTAAGTACATTATGTGGATTCCTTTTGGGTGTCGTACTGTCTTACACTATTGTAAGGAACTCAAAAGCAATTCTTGGTCCAAGGCCCTCCTGCAGCAAGTTTACTGATTATGTGGTAACAACCCTGTTAATACCAAGATGCAAAAACCTGCCCCTAAGGCAGAACGTTATGGATAGAATCATGACATTAGATGTAATTTTGCAAAACCAGACGTTGTCATTGGTCAACCTACTCATGGTCCTGGGCTTTTTCTTTTTAAACCTCTCAGCTTGTTTGCAGAGCCTATGTAGCCAATTTTCTACTCCTGACTTTCAAACTTCCAATTCTCAGAAGGACTTTTTAATTATTATTCCAATAGCATTTATCTGAGAAAGATGCTCTTCTGCTCTGGTATTAGATGGAAGAATTTTGTTCTGCCAAAAATTTGCCCTTCAGTCAACTCAGAGCTGCTCCCACAGCAAGTCCTTACAGGAATAAGGAAATGCTCTTTAGCAACTAGAACAATCTGTACAGTCAAACATATTTTTAGTTTGCAGTCCCCAAGGAACTGAAGAGAACTGAGCTATAAAACCAATATAAAACCCTCCACACTTGGCTGTTAGATATAATTAATATAGTCTAGCTCACAGCAAGCAGGTTTACTGTAATTAATAAACTCAGCACAAATGACCATTAATGGTGCTATAACTTGTAACAGGAAGGACGAGGAGCAAAAACCACGAAATACTTATGAAAACTCTTCCAAAGATGGCACAAGAATTAATTAAAAAAACCAAACCAAAACAAAAAAAAGTTGCACCAAAAAAAGCAGTAAAAGGAAGAAGAAATGTTAGGAACATTTCAAAACTTATCTTCTTCAAAATAGATGTCTTGAATCAACATAAAGGAAAAAAATTCTGTTGATGCAAACCAGCATGAGTACATCCACCAAACTGGCAACCTCCACCAGGACATCCAGACAACTGAGTCATTGCCTAAATATGGGTGTAAGTAATACCAAATAACTTAATTTCAGAGAAAACAGTGTCATAAAAGAAACATTAACACTGCTTCAGTGTGGAGACAGGCAAAAATACAAAAAGAGCAAAAAAAGTCTTAATATCCCTGAGCAGGACAAAATTTCCAAGTTCAGGAAACTTCATAGGCATTTTGCCACTTGGACGAGGCACGGAAAGCTGGATGGGAAGAGAGAGAGGAGCAGCGTTCTGCTAAGGGAGACTTTGATACAATAACAACCATCAGATTGATACCTTGTTCCATGACTTGTCCCAAAAATACCTTATGGCCCTAAGCAAGAACGAACGGCATTGCATATGAATACACACCAAAATAATGGTAAGGTAACAATCAAGTGCAAAAGAAAACTTTAAAGAAAACAGAGGGAAGAGAACAGTCCAGCTAGCCAAGAATATCCATCTGATCACAGTATGCCAAAGGACTGGTCAGATTATGTAAACAAAGGTGTATGTAGGAGCTTAGCTACTTGTAGAGAGTTTTGGTATTTGTTTTGCCTCCAATCATAGCTGTTTCCTAAGAGTGTGTAAATTAGTAGTATTACATTCTACAGAGCATTGGTGTTCTGCCATACTAGCTGTTGTTAATGCATATCAGCAAGCACCAGAGTCACATATACTGTGCAATGTAACACATATATGGGAACTGTTCACAGACCTTTCAGTACTACAGAGGAACAGTGGAACAATTAACTTTTAAAAGTTAAATAAAATTAATTTAAATTTAAAAAGAAATTATAGTTTTTACACATTAATATAAATTAACATTAATATTATAAATTTAAAGTAACTGAGAAGAGCCTGATTCTACTCTCCTTGTACCATCCCTTCAGGTATTTATATACGTGGATGAGATCCTCCTTCAGCCTTCCCTTCTCCAGACTGAAGAGTCCCAGCTCTCAGCCATTGCTCACAGGAGAGATGCTCCAGTCCTTTCATCATCTCAGTGGCCCTTCACTTGATAGAGTAGCTCCATGACTCCATTGTACTGGGGAGCCCAGAACTGGATTCAGCACTCCAGGTATGGCAACACCAATGTTGGTGAAGATCAATGGGGAAGATCACCTGCTTCAACCTGCTGGTAACACTCCTAATGCAGCCCAGGATACCATTAGCCTTTTTCAGGGCATGGGCACACTGCTGGCTTATGTTCAACTTCTGCCAAGATGCTTTCCAGCAGATGCTGGTGCATGGCATCGCTCCTCCCCAGCTGCAGGACTCAGGATTTGCCCATGCAGGTCACTCAGATGCACAGGACTTTCAAAAAGTGACAAAAATTTGCATACTTTAACTAAAGGGTACACTACTTTCGCTAAGATCATTATTTCTTACTTTCAGCTATAGGCTGGAATTTATGAAAGAGGCTTTGCTTTCCTTCCCTGCTTGACATGGAATCCCTCAGGCTCATTACACTCTCCTCCTCTTTCTCTCAAATCAGAGTTATTCCCTGGAGTAGAAGAGGTAAGATTTTAGTGACAGTTCATTTTTGATACCTTGACATTTTCTGCCTCTTACTTATACAGTTTTTCAGCATTTTGGGAGAGTAAGAACAGAGTATTTAGAGGAAAGGGGGGAAGTAAAACATTTACATAACTGAAAGTACTGAAGTTGCTCAGGAGTTTGTCTGTAGGTTGTCCTTGCAATGATTTTAAACATAATGGGACCGGCAAGAGTGCTAAGTTTGACTGATGAACTGGTAGCATCCCACTGCAATCTCTGAAGTGTCAAACTGTCCTAAGAAACAAAGGAGAGTATAAAAATGTTTTCTTTTGCATCTCATTATCAGACAGTCTACTGCCAAATGGGCTTGCTAGTTATAAACCAAGCAACCTCACTGACAAAAAAACAGTTAAAACAAAGTCTCTTCAGATTTCATAGGTCCATTTCTGTTCCTCCAGAGAGGTCTCTGGTGCTGGGTCTCCCCTGGCCTCCTGCAGCCAGCCCTTCAAAGGGCTCAGGATCTGCACCAGCTCTGCACACCCCATGCAAAGGCCTTGGACATCCTGCAGCACCTCCAAGGGCACTGGACAATGACGTGTAGGAAACTGAATCCAGCGTAGGCACCCAAATGACAACGTGACTCTTGTTCATGCACATGGTTAAGTTGGGTAAGATGTGCGAGTAGAGTGACACTCGGTCCTCTGTGCTGTTAATCAATGACAAAACAGCCCAGAGAAGATAGAAGTCAAGAGCCATAAGGGAGAAGAATTAGTTGACTCAAGTTTTGTGCTCCAATTTGCAACCAACTTCCTCCTTGCCTGCTTGCTGCAGTAATACTTCCCTTCAGAAAAGACAACAAAATCTCTTTATTCACACAAGTGTATGCATTGTCTGTCCCAAAGCAAGAGCAAAATGGACTGGGGGCAAATCTAGGCCATCTTACTGCTACATGAAAAGGGACAGAAACTAGGAGACCTAGTGTCTTTTCCTACAGCACAAAGTTCATAGAGAATGCTTCAGATACTGGCAGCACAAGCAAATCAGCCAAAATACAACAGGGTCCCACAGGTGCCTCATATCACCCATGGAATGTCATGGAATCTGCCACACAAACGTAATTATGTTGCCATTGCTTGGCAACAATTCTTGCATTTCTCCCAGTCTTCTCCATATTTTCAATTCCTGTTTTATGCTCTGAAATATCTACAGATACATGACCTTTTCCATTTAAAAAAGAGGGGAAAATATCTTAAAATATTATTTCTTTCCCAACAACACACCAAAAAACAAACCAAAAAAACCCCCACCTCAGCGATAATACTAAACCAATGAAAAGCAACTTCAGACCGACACATTTAAGGAAAAGACAAGGTTTATCACTTGGTTCAGAGAGGCACAGGGACATTTGAGCTCTGTACTGAATCCTCAGGGAGGAGCATCAGTGCAAGTCTATTGGCAATGTATCCTGATTCCTCAGAAAGGGCAACCAAGGGACACAGTACCACTGATAACTCTTACTGCTTCTGCAGTGTTATCATGGCATGCTGGAGTTTCAGACTTTCATGTTGTGATCTTCTGCTTGATATACAATACTAATTTGGGGATTGTGGCATGAATGGATATCCTTAAAACATCCTTCTGGCACTTAATGGCTATTAGGTGACATGCCTGTGAATAATTTGTGTGCTTTACAGCAGAACAAAACAGAAGGACAAAAATATCTCTCTCATACTTGGACTGTTCACTTCAAGTGAATATTTGTTCCATGTATACAAAACCAGGAATAATATTTGTCTATAAGAACATCTTCTCAGTATTTTTCATCATACTAGTGTCTTGTTATGAAATCTCAAGCAATGATTATGCTCAAAATAAGAATCCCAGCAGTAGAATCCTTCAGTAGAAGAGAAAAGGTGCATTTCAGGGTGTCCCTATCAATTGTTCTGGTTCAGTGTTATCTCACCAGGGTTATACAGACAAACACAGACTGATGACCAGCAATCAAGCACCTTAGTCTCTGGACTTGTTAGACCAAGCTGTCTTACAGCTATTCAATGCTATAATTAATAAGTAGTGACATTTGACACAAGAACTGCAGTTTCTTTTACTGTTCCTGTATAAAAAAAAAATTAAGGCATGTTACATAATATATTAAAAAAGTTGTCTTAAAAAACACATGAGAGTTGGTTCCCTGGTCTTTCAGAAACTCCCATTAATTTTTTACTTCTAAAAAGTTTCAACAGCTTATTTCGAAAACTTATCCTCTACAAATGTGAGGCATAATTAAAATTCAAATAGCTTGTTCACAGTTTTCATGGCCAGAAGCCTAACTTTTTGAATAGCATGCCACTAGTTAAATCAAGTCCTGTTTACTTTGAGAATCGTAGGAAAACAAAAGAAAGGGGTGGACCTTGGCAAACTGAATGAAAGCCAGCTTTTATTCAAGGGTGTAAAGGAAGAACAGGACAAAGAGAAGGAAGAGGAGTTTTCAGCCCTGCCCCATGTAAGGTTTGCTGATGTGAGTCTTCCATTGAACCAAACCATAGGATTGAAACCCACAATTTTTACAGAGCTTATCTCAATTACTTTCTGAATTTGTCTTTCAACAAGCCAGATGGAGATACACGTGGTCAGCAGCTTTTCAGAACTCTTTTTAGTAATTTATACATGGTGAAACTTATCATTAAATTAGTATTCAATGATACCAATAGTTAATGTTATTATGGAATTATTAACAAGGTAAAAAGGCATAGAGGTGTGTGAGATACTAGGAATTCTAAAAAATGATGCACAGAAAGCCATCTAAATCAGCATGAAAGGTGAGCACTCAAAAGGTAGGTGGGGCCAGACTAAAGGACACTTGTGCAACCTTAAGTCCATCTTCCTTTATGTGTGCACACACCATGATAACAGTCTTCAGTTATTGTTCAAAACAATTTTCTTCTACAGGTCCATCCCATTCAATGCACAAGATCATCACATGTTTGTTCAATAAGCAAAACAATATTTGTGTTTACTCTGCTACTCACCACATGGTCATAGACTTTGCTACTGTATGCTATTTAACTTGAAAGAGGACATGCAAACTTCTTCATGGGCTTATCACCACTGTATATGTGCTGTGAAAATGACTTCCATGGTATTCATAAGCACCACCTCTTTATGGAAGAAGAAATAGGAATTTATCTTCATTTCACAACTGGGGAACTGAAGTGTTAAGAGGGGGAGGCTTAAAGTTCCACTAACTGTGGTCATCTAAACTAAGCTATAGCAAAGAAAATGAGGAATACTGTCAGGTGACCTTAACCACTTCAGCCATGCCCACAGCAAGGACCCCCAATGGCTCTTGGCTAGGGGGCAACCATCTCTGAGTAAGTTGCCTCCAGCCAGGAGTCAAAGACCTTCAAAATGCAGCTAGCACTGACCTCCTGAATAAAAAGACTGCTCAGCATGACCAGCAATCAAACACAATGACAACATGGCACAAACAAGAATGGGAACCCAGCTTTTCAACAGTGGTGAGGGACTCAGTGGACAATGTCTCACAGAAAGACTCCTGGGGCAGCACTACAGTTGCCCTTCCCTTAAGTTATTCTTCCTCTGCAACCTTCCCTGTCGATCACAAATTTCAGGGTCTGTAGCTATCAGATTTGTTGCATCCCCATGCAAATCCACCTGAGGAAGTAAGTGGAGGAATTAGTCTCTTGGAATAAGCATTATGTGAACATGGAATTAGACCCTCTATCGTGACTCTACAATCAGAATCATAGTGAGCTGAGATAGCATTGCCAAAATTAATTCAGAATTTGATTAATTTTTTAGCAACTGATTGTACTATCTTATAATTCAGTGTATTTTTATTCAGCATATTTTTAAAGCCCCAGGAAATAATACTTTAATGGGAAAGTGGCCTGACCAAAGTGTGGAATGGTTGGATCCACCCTACAGAACTTCATCGTTTGTACCAATGGAGGGAGCAACCACAGCAGTAAGATACTCTCTCTCTTCCATATAAGCCATTACTTTGATAGTGGGTCAGCTAAAATGGCAACTGACAAATAAGGAGAGATGGTAGAACATATTCAGAAATCTTTGGCTCTTCATAGAGAGTAGTGTATATGGGTTGCACATAACTTTAGACCGATTATGTCAGCCTTAATGTTTTCTGCTTTTACACCCTTTGTTTTTTCTTTACAAGACTTGTTGTTCTTTCACTCTTAAGCTTCTGAGCCTTGGCCCTCATCTCTATAGTGCTCTCCCACTGTCTCCAGTTCCTCACTTCATTCCAGTCTCCAGCCCATCAGGTTTCCAGATGCCAGCCTTCATCTCCCTCTTGGGACTTCTTGCTAAATTCCATATTTTCCTGCCCAAATGGCCACTCACCTTCTCCCCAGTTGATCTCAGTTCCCTTGCACCTTCCCTACATGCAGTTTTTGTCCAGGGCTTCTTTCTCAGACCCTTGTCTGAGATGAACACAGATGAACTCCAGCCCCAATAGAATTTGTCCTCATCAAGACCATACTTTTCCCACTTCCTCCTTCACAGTTCATCTTGTGTATCTACTGCATACAATTCAGGATTTTTCTGGTAAAGCTATAAAATTATCTTAAAGAGGTTCTTCAGTCTCAGTTGTAACACCCAGAGTCTGCACTGCTAGGTACAGCAGCTTATTTTCCATGTTGTCAGGAACAAAATCAAAGAGCCATGCCTCACCTTCAAGCTTAACATCCCTATCTCATACAAGCAAAACAGCACCAAAACTATGGAAAACAGTCACAAATAGAGCAACAAGACACTTGACAATTTAAATCCTCCCCCTCCTTACCTTCAACAAAATGTTCCCAAGGCAGAAATGTAACACTGACAATTTATGTGGTGTGGTGGAGTCACACTCAAATGCAGAGCAGCCTGGTGTGGGCAGAGGTACTCTCACTTTAAGCCTCTTTCCATCCTTTATCCTCCAGTGATAAACTTTGCTCCATGTCCTCCAGCATGAACAAGCCATGACTCTGGCATGTTAGCCAGGGTTAGGTGTAGACCTCTAGGAGGGTTATGCAGCTCAGCAGTTTTGTCTTGCACATCTGGTTCCATCACCCAGACTGCCCTGTCCCTCCCACTGGACTGCTCCAGGGTGAGCTGGGCAAGGTTCTACACATCCAGTCTGGATGCTTTACATCATACTTCTTGGCCAGCATGGTGGGAGAGAGAAATACCTTTCCAAAAATCAAAATGGTCTTCCTGATGGGCAGGATCAAACCACCCAAAGTGTTTCCAACTGAACTCTAGGGGAGTTTTTTTCACCTGTCTGCAGGTGAAAAAGATGTTTTCTTGATTAATTTTGCAGTTCAGATTTACTGCATTACTTAAAGTAGGTTTTTATTATTTATTACTATATCAATTGTACATCATAATAATTTTGTAATATGTGTATTTTTGCTAAATGCAATTATTTTAAAGCTTTTAATGTACTGAAAATCTGAAAAGTTCACACTAGCTATATTAATTTGGTATTATTACACTTTCATTCTTTTAAAAAGAACTCTTAATCCACTTGAAAAAAAAATCTTTGTTTTAAAAAACAAAGAGACACAGCCAAAATATGCAAGATATTGCTCTACCATTCCACTTTTAAGAAATAAAAGTCAAGTATATTTTTCTAACAAAGCTTTCACTAATTATTCCAACTTTAATTAAATCCCTCTGTGCTGGAAACTAACAAAATGTCATTAAGAACCCAAGACATATTTCAGGTTTTTTGCTTTTTGTATAATACAATATTGCCTAAGTTTCAGCAATTCTTGCTGAGTTACCCACCTCTCCTTTAAAGAAAATACTCTGTAACCATAGCAATACTTTCCCACCCTGGTATTATTTCCCACTGGCTTGTTCTAGGCTTTTGCACATAGCAACCACAGAAATCCTTAGTCCCAACTGTCAGCTCCCTCTTGGCACCTCTTAGCAAAATCAGGGTTTCTGTAAACTACCAAGTATGAGGCTTTACATTTTCAAAACAAGATTAATACTCGTATTTGGAACAAATTCAGCATTTAAAATTGCAACACTACTGCGTATGACACTATCATATCACAAATACTCTATGTTGATATTCTAGATGGAATCTTCTAGCTTTATCATTTTCTACAGAGCAATGCTTCACTGTCTCCTTAGATAAAAAGCAATAAGGAGCTTCATAGCATCTCACTATTACTCACTGAATTCACAACAAAACATCAGGTTCATGCTTCAAACCTACCCCATTTTTAAGTGAAGTCACATAAAAGAACACCATCTCTACATCTACTACACTCAACCAGCTGCATTTTGGGTTTACAAACACAGCAACCCAGCCAGGCCTGAGACATTTGCTAGAATTTAGACACCTAAGCACTCAGATAGCTCATGGAAGTCAAAGTACACACCAAAGGATTTGGTGACGATGCTACAGAGGGTTGATCTGTAGTCATGTGCAGAATTTGTTAAAGCTACCCACGTAAGCAGCCCCATCAGCATGACTTACATGTGCAGTTATTTGTAGGCTTTCAGAAGTACAGTGAGTCCAGTTGAATGGCACCAGATTACCCATACTATTTTCCCATTAATTCTCAAATTTGAGGTGATTATCAATGCTTGATTGCTACATTTTACTGTAAAATTCTTAACTAAGATTATTATTTTTTTCCAAAAAACTAAAAGCATGTGACAGAATAAGGTCCTAATAAAACACCTAAAACTAACAGAAACTGATTTTGTTGAACACCTTTTAAAAAATATCTTAAATTTTTGCACAACAATCATAACAGGAGCACTAGTACACTTTGGAACTTATCTGAATTTTGCTACTATTTGAATTAGTTTTCTTAAGCTGAATAGTAGAGAACTATCAGTGAACGGTGGTGAAGCAGCATGAAGTACATTTGGGGGCAACAGTGATTTAATTTAAGAAACTTTTTCAGAAAATGAAAAAAAATCAGGTAAATACTTTTTCACTGGAAAGTCAGGTGAAACCAATATTTTCCCCAGTTCAGGAAGGATATTGAGGTCCTGGAGCAGCTCGAAAGGAGGGCAACCAGGCTGGTAAAGGGACTCGAGCACAGACCCTATGAGGAGAGGCTGAGAGAGCTGGGGGTGTTCAGCCTGGAGAAGAGGAGGCTCAGGGGAGACCTCATCATTCTCTACAACTCCCTGAAAGGAGGGTGTAGCCAGGGGGGGGTTGGTCTCTTTTCCCAGATGACTTTCAACAAGACAAGAGGGCATGGTCTTAAGTTGAGCCAGGGGAGGTTTAGGTTGGACATTAGAAAGGATTTCTTTATGGAGAGGGTGATCAGGCATTGGAATGGGCTGCCCAGGGAAGTAGTGGATTCTCCATCCCTGGAGATATTTAAAAAGAGACTGGATGTGGCACTCAGTGCCATGGTCTGGTAACTGCAGCGGTAGTGGATCAAGGGTTGGACTTGATGATCTCTGAGGTCCCTTCCAACTCAGTCGATTCTATGATTCTATGATTCTAATATAACTTCTAATTTTGATTCTGTTTATGAGAGTCCAGGTAAACAAGAGTTTAGCACAATTAACAGTAATTTAATATCACATATTAGAGTGCATTCTCTCACCACACATTCTCATCCCACTAGAGTCAATCAGGCTTTTGTCAAAATTTTGCTTTTGGCAAAATTTTATCCCCACTCTTCATTTGCTTTTATCCCCACTCTTTATTTGCTCGTATGAGTCTCTCAGGAATACTTCCTTAGTATGTTCTCTGTAGGGATAGTTCCACAAGAGGTATCAGATGCACAGGACAGCTGCACAGGCCATTTACAAATCAGCTGCTGGGAGAGACATGATCATTGAAGAAAAAACATTTTGCCATCATGTCATGATGACAGAAACAAACAGAGGAATTTGGATATATATTATATATATATGTGCATGTGTGTACACACATATCTGGTGTATTTTTATATACACATACCCATATATTTTTATATATACACACAAACATATATAAAACATGTGGGATATAAATAAAAAAAATATTCAGATGGTCTGATACATCTATAAGAGCTGTCAAAAATTTTTTTAAAGTTACTTAGTAAGCCCCTATCAGGTTTTTTTTTTGGCTCTGAAGTGTTATAAAAGGAAACAATATTGAAAAATTAATTTTACAGAATGATATTCCAGGAAGGAGAGAGAAGATTACAGATTACCCTTTCCACAGCTACTGTATTAAATATTGTTGGGTTAAAGCATATTCTGATGTATAGACACCTCACCTATCCATACACATACAATTCCTCTACAACTATAAGCCAGTGGGGCTACACACTAGAGGAATATGCCCTCGTCAGATGGGTCAATATAGGAACACAGAATCACGTTTCTCGTTAAAAAAGATCTTTACAACACTGTTGCCTGGTCATTGTTTTTGTATGTTTGTTTGTTTTTTAAAAAAAATAAGTTTGATCTTCATACATACAGAAAATAAAAGATGGGTATAGGTTTGGAAAAGGAAAGGAAATAAAGTGGTAAAAAAACCCAAAAGGAAATTATACTTCATTATTTTGGTACTTTGCCTGGTACAGCTATATATTGATGAGTAAGCTTCATAAATTTACTTAGGCTTTCTTTTAAAAGAAAAGGTGTTTCCTATGATTTAGCTACGGCCACTAAAAGATTAGCAGGAATAAAGAAAAGAAATGGTAATTTTCTTCCCAGAGAGCATCAAAATTAAAACTATTATAACTAGCAGAGTAGAAAAGAACCCAATCACTGTGCAATAAAATACTACCTTATATTTTATCAGCTGTTATTCTCAACTTGTGGGAGGATTTCCAGACAGAATCCTTCAGCTGAAGATCACAAATTCCAAGTGAAAAAGGAGACAATTTATTTTTTCATAAATTAAGAAGGCAATAGATTTATTAAATTCTATTTCAAGTTTTTTAATATACTGATAAAATGCATCATAAAAATCGAACATCACTTGCTTTGTTTGGTATTATGAGGAAACTCCACTCTATTCCTTCAAGGATTTTCTCAGTGTATTGACTTCATTGTTTTATTAACAACAAATGCAATTAAATTTTATTCTAAAATAGTCAAACACACTCTTCCTTGCATACCCTTCTTTAAAACTTGCAATCCCTATTCTGTTGCAAATGTACACATTTTGGTTAAGTTTTTTCCTATCTTAAAGACTATTTTCTAGAAGTTACCACACTCACTTAGAAAATGCTACCATTTTTTGACTCTTCATTTGATCTAAAGGGAATGGAGCCACTGCCAAAAATTTTTGGTTTTGAACTTATAACTCAATCCACTTTTAATATACATATATATTATTACCTATACAATTAGGAAAGGACTTAAAAGATTTTTAAATACTAACATTTGGACATGGTGCTCTTCCCCCAAGATTTCTCTTTTCCCACAAGATAAAACTAATAAAACTTCTTCAGAAAATGAAAAAAAAATCAAGTAAATACTTTTTCACTGGAAAGTCAGGGAAAACCAATATAACTTCTAATTTTGTTTCTGTTTATGAGAGTTCAGGTAAACAAGAGTTTAGCACAACCTCAAAAATTCTGTTCATATTTTAGGTACATTCTGTGCTTTTTCTGTACATAGGTCCTTAATCAATTTCTGTATTCCTTGCACGAAGTTCCCCTTTCTTGCTCTTCATTCATGCATTTTAGAGACCTTTAATATTTATCCCCTCTTTTAATAGGATAACTGCTCAGAGGTCTATCTTTTGGAATCCATTAAAGTCTTCTTTAATATTTTTGTGCTTTTTGAAACAGGCAAAGAGTCTCTTATTTTTAATTTAAAAGGCCTCATTACAGTGACCTTTCAAACTCAATTTAAATGCTTTCTCATAACTTAAGAATGAGTATTGTTTTAACACTGGTCTTCTTAAAGGATATTTTTTCCTTTTCAGTTTTCTGAAACTGCAGAACTCTTTCAGAAAATCTGCTGTAAATGGATCTTGTATAGGGACAGCAAAATGATCCAATAGCCACTGGAAAAAAATAAAGTGCTAAAAGCATGAAAATAAGAGTAAGCTCGGTGACATATATCAGGTATTTGGAGAAATCAGAGAATATCCTTTTCTTATAAATCCATTATTTGTCAAAACAATTATTTGTATCCCATTCTAACTGGGAATGTGTGAATCAAACCCACAAATGAACTGTCTTTGAAACTTGCAATCCCAAATCTCAGCAGAAGGATACAGTGCTGGTTGGGACATACACATTAACCATTGTGGATGCAGTGTTCCTAATAGAATGTATTATCACACTGTATCCTAGTTTATCAATCCTGGCCTCAATTCAAATATGCAGTTGGATGCCTTACTAAGTGCTTTGCTAAACTGAGCCTTTAATGCTATTTAAAACTAACTTAATATAGAAAAGAGCTATAGATTAACTGACACATATATTGCCTTTTTTATTTGTCATTTCTATTTAAGCATCTCCCCCTCTGGGGGATATAAAAATTAAAAGGGTGGGGAGTGGAAATCCCATTAAATTGTGTTTGGCCTGAAATTACAAGTTCAAACATTAGACCATCCCAGACCTCAAGGTGTTTGATTCTACCAGGCTGATATATTCCATTCAATAGTTAAGTCTCACTGCCTATTACTCTTTAAGAGGAGCTGTGCCTCTTATTGAATTCCTCATGGAATTCCTCATCTAGAACTGGCTTTGAATGACCATGTGGCTCCTGAAAGTGATTTGGAAATCCAGAAAACAAGACACACACCAGTATTAGAGCAGTATTTGAACACAGTATTCTTGCGGGACGTCTGTGGTACAGGCAGCGACGCCAGGATTCAGAATGCTCTTATACCATCTGATGTCTTAGCTGTGAGACCCTCCTCTGTCCTTGTCTAATGCCCTATGTCATTCACACTTTCCCACTCTTGTCACACGAAGAAATTTAGAGATGAGATGTTCCCAAAGTACAGCACATGAACCATTAGGAGGACGCTGGCTACTTCAAATTGATAAATGAAGGCTGCCTGCACAGCCCAGCACCTCCTTTGAAGATCACGGGAAGCTTGTATGCATAAAGCCAGGAACGGTTGCCACGCTGCTGCCTCACTGCAAGGGCACAAAAAAGGAAAACACCCACCCCGAAGGATTTTCTAAGGGAGGACATTAAACATATGTTAAGTCCCAGGGGCTCTGGTTGCAATGAATGCTGTTGCCCAGAAGAGCAGAGTTGCAGACAGAGGAAGCTGGAAGGAAACCCTGGGAAGAGATGGTTGCCTAGGGCAGCCAAATGTCTGCTATAGCTTTGTGCAAGGAAACCATTTCAGGAATATCTGTGATCATCTCATACACTACATATTCCTCATTCATGCCATAAATACCCTTGTTAGAGCATGGTGTGTTTTTTCTGGGGAAAAAAACCAAACCACAATACTTAGCATTTATTAGAAGGTTTTACATCAACCCATACATCTGAGGAGGCAGAATAACAATAACACATGAAACCTTGACTTCAGCATTTCCCAGTTCTGGTGGCCTGGATTTTACCCCTTAACATATATTTTAAAGTGTGCTGTGAACATGCAAGTTTTCTTCAACTTTAGAGGATAAAAAAAAAAATATAATCAAACTAGGCAGTCAAATTCTTTTGTGGCAACCTATTGACAATTGCACACTGGAGAGACTGAGTAAGAGCATTAACCTCAGATCTGTTACTTGAAGCAACCAAGAACAGAAAACCAGTGTGTGGGTATTATCTTTTGACCCAGACTAAGAGGGAGGGAGGAACCCAAAAATCTTGTGTTCCAGGCACTGTACTGGAAGCCAGAAGCATCCAACAACTAATGACTTTCCCTCATCTGCTGCCTTCTTGTCCTCATTACCATTCTGTCTTCATGTTTCCCTTTCTTGTGTTCACAGCTAGTTTGGCTTTATTTCTTGCATGGTTTTCTGCTTGTACTTGACACACAAACCAGAAATGCAGACAACCTTAATTCAATCATCCTCTTCTGCTGTAAGGTTCTTAGAAGCCTGCCAATGGCTTGAACAGGCATAAGAGGGTCCCTTATCCATCCACCCCATTCAATTGAAATCAATGTGACACTGGTGTACTTAAATTTAGACATGGTAATACACAGTAATATGCAAAATACAATCTTCCTTCAGCCTTATTTTTTCTGCCTTTAAAGAGGCTTAGCTCCCTTTATTATTACCCTATTTTTTGCCCCTCTCTGCGAATCAAATGGCACATTCACAATCAAATAACCCCACATTCCCCAACATACAGACTGAGGGTTTTTTTTGAGGTGGAACAAAAGAAATAACTTCTTCCAAGTGGTGCACAGTGCAGTTCTGGAGTCAGGGCAATTAGGTCTACAACTGACAAAAGAAAATCACTTTGCATCCCAGAGAGTACATGGAACAAAATGTAATGCAGGAATGACACGAGGGCACACGAAACAAAGACATGCAATTTTTCATAACAGTGCAGATGTTAGGATATTGAAAATATTTTTAGCATGTACTAGGAAACACAAAAAAGAAAAACCTATTGGGAGTAGTAGTCCAAATCTACATTGTTCCCTTATTTTTCATGTAATATACAATAGTGTGATTTCCCCCTTTCTATGAATTTAAAACACTTAGCTCTGGAACAATATCTTCATTTTTCCAGAAAAAATATCAATGAGCTCACAGATTTTAAACATATTTTATAGAATTTTACCTGAAGCAATCCATTCAGCTCTCTACAGCTGGTTTTCTGAATTTTAGATGTCTTTATGGCCTGTAGATGTACCTCAGTCCCAACCACTTCTGAACTTTCACACCCCCACTTCAGTTTTAGTTTGAGTTCTAGTACACCGCACATTTAAGTCCCATAACCTCAAAACAACGTCATAGTGTACATCTTTTGTTTTGAAGATAATTTAGCACTGCAAGAGCTGATCACATATGCTCACTTCATTGCTTGTTATCATCCTTTTCCACTGCCCTCTCCACTAGAAACTGAGTTTAACTACAGCTGAGCAATCTGCACATCCTTCAGTTGCATGCGACCCCACCTTCTGCATACACACTGATGAACTATAGAATAAAAGAAGACCCATTACATCACATTACATCATTACAGTACTGCTGCAGTCCCAAGCCCTACCAGACTGTAAGACCTTGAGCCTTGCTCAGTGTCACGCTGAATCATCTCACCTGAGCATTCCCTGCATGATGGACTCCTGCAGTGCATTTCTTTGTCTCTTCCCAGCTCCCAGTGACATGAGCAGCTATTTGCTTTGTAACTCTGCTCTCTTTCTTCAAAGGGCAAATACAAAACGTGTTGAGGGTTCTGTATACTCCCACCCATCCAAAAAATTGTTTGCTAGGATAAGTAACTTGATATCCTGAAGAGACAGATAAGGGAGTCCCAGTATTCCCACTACAACTTGGTTCTTCAGTTTTCAGCACTCCCTCAAGAGCTGGCGTTCATGGCCACCTAACAACCTGGACTAGCTGGGGAGCACAGACAACACCCCCAGCCTATCAAAAATCCACTCCTAAAGATGCAGTTTCACGGCACTGCCAAACACGCCAACGCTAAACTTCCTGCCCCAGTCCCAGGTGCATCTTGTGAGACCCCAGCAATGTCACCTTGCACCTGCACATGTGTGCTCTGTACATCTCAGCAGCAGAAATTTGCATGGACACAACAAAGTCTGTGCAGATCCTGGATGTTCCCTTGGAGCATCAGACTTGGCGAACATACGTCACACAACACAGTCTGTGTCCTCATCTGCCCTCTGGGCTGGGAAAACAACAGCCAGAAATGGACAATCACTGCTTAGATGATTCACACAGCTTCTAGGTGGCCTCAGCAACAACTCACACAAAGGTGAAGAAGGGACCCACACAACCTGTATTATGCTGGTGGTGACAGCCCAGACACAGGCACTGTGTTTCCTGGGGACCAACATGCAGAGTGACAACAGAGGGGCTGGAGGGAAGATGATGGCAGTAACATACTGCTCTTTCCAAATCCACAGTCTGCAGCACAAAAGCCTTTAAGAAAGAGGATTACAAGAACAGTCCTGTCAAGACACACATAGGCTCTTCAGCAGATGAGCAGCCCTCGTCTAGTTTACATTGGACAGGAGTACAGAATATGTTTTTGTATAAAAGAAGACCTTATGTTGAAGCTCTGCAGTCCTGTTTCTGGGAGAATAACTTGTGGGGACTTGTCACACACCAGGAACACTGAGTGAGTGTCAAAGCCCATAATTACTCCCAAATGCAAGATGAAAAATGGCTTTTTAGGGGAGAGACGATGCACATGGGGGGAGAGCTGAAGATCTCTGTGATGGTTCTGACTTGTCAGTTGTCCAAAACAGATCAATGATTCCAACTCTGCTCATGGAAAAGACAACATTTCCCATCACATCATACTGACAGAAATGCTGTTTGTTTCTCCTTCCACTTTTGCCTGGCAGCTCTGCTGGGACTTTCAGAACATTGAACAGTTACCTGCCATTTAGGTACCTACCTATTTACCTACCCTTGCCATCATCATCATCCATGACACAGAAAGAGGGGGATATATTATACTACTTATATGAGAGAAGGAGCTTTGTCAGGCCTGGTTTAGTCTATCTAGGTTTAGTTAAAGACTGCCAGACATGGGTAGAAAGATCTGCCAAAAACTACCAGAAGGTGAAGGACCTGATGAAAGAGATGAATGCCTGCTTTAATTTAAGATGACATTACATTTCTGAAGTCATTTCAATAAACCAGAAAATTAGAAGAGGATTATTTGACTTGTAAGGACTCTCAGCAGGTTTTGAAAGGCTCCAGAAAGGGGTTCTATAAATAGAAACCATAACCTTAGTTTAGGTGCTGTACACCATGGAGTTACTTCAAAACATGTTATCTAACAGATATGAACAGAAGGCAAGAAAAGTCAAATAGGCATTTTAACACTCCCTCTTCCACTCTGAGAAGACCAATGACCACAAGACATCAAGACAAATGGGGCCTGAATGCCAAGCCGTGTGCTCTCATCCCTTCTCATCCTTCCAGCCTCTTTTGCAGTCAACCAGCTAGGTGAGTACATGTACCCTCTAACAAAAGCACCCCAGATATGTGATTGTAGGTGTTGAAGATCACAGAAGAAAATTACAGTAGCCTATATGGGTGTCTTCTAGCTTAAAAAACAAAAAATAAAAAAAAGTAACTGAAGAGAAAGACAGAAACAGGTTGCAAGGGGCAAGCTGGGAACAGGGGAGTTCCCAAGAGCTTCTAGGGTTTGTAGAAAAAAAAAAAGTAAAATTTTTCTAGCTTTTCCCTACACAAGAGGAAAGTCCAGTCTGACTTAATTGCAAAGAGCGCGAAATGTCAGCAAACAGACATGCAGATGACACATTTTCAACTAATTACAAAATGCAAGGAGTTGGAGAAGACGCAGCTTAGGACTGTTCTCTTACTCTGAGGGCTCAGACAGTAGAATCAGGTCCAACTGGAGCACGGAACGATGCAGATACCCTATATAAGCAGACTGATCTGCAACAAGGCCTGCTATTTCCTCAGATTCCCAGCTGCACAGACAAATAACACACAGTGAAGGAAAACTGCAGTGCAGATGCAAGGTCATATTCCTCCAAGCACAGAGAAAGCTGGTGTACATTGGAAACCTGGGGCCGTAACCTGGATGGCAGCTGCTTTCACAGAGGTGTGAGATCACTGAGGAAATCACTTAATATGAGCCTTGCAGGTAGTGTTATTGCAAAAAAAAAAAATAAATTTGAGGGCAATCACCAGACAGCTAATAGATACAAGCTTGCTCATCTTGCAATATTAGAATACTAGACATAGCTGCTAAAAAAGTGGAGAGGAAATAGAAAAAGCCCCAAGTGATTTAAGCAATAAAAGCCAAAGCGCCTTCAAGTAAGACCTAAGGTTTTAAATCCGTATAAATTATCAGTGAGGATAATTTGTTGGAACAGAGTCCCAGGCCAAGTGATAGTTTTTTCAAGACACTGAAACACAACAGAGTCATTGCTGAGCACACTACTGTGTTCTTTGGTGTGCAGGAGGCTTCAGAAGATAGTGTGAGGATCTTCCTGGCCATGAAAAAAAAGATTCTGAGGGCTGTCCTAAAGCTGAAGACTGAAAACTAAAGGAAATATTTGACATTTTAAATAAAAGATGTATTTTCTATTTAAAGAAAACTGGTTAAAGACTTTGAAGCATTAGGACTGGGGAAAGCACAAGCATTTCCAACTGGCAAGTTAGCATGACCAAAATTTTAAGAAATACATTAATTTCTATGAAATATTTTGTGCTTATTCTGTAATTGGGGAAAATTTATGTGAATGTAAGTCTCGCCTCCTACCAGCTATGACCAAAATATTGCCTTTTACTTCCCATCAGTGACACATGAGTACTGGCATTTTTATTTCAAAATCTGTATGTGAGGACAAAGTGAACATATTAGTAAAAGGTTGTGGTTAGTTAGGTAAACTCCCCGTGGCAAATTTAGTTATTTCCTGATTTCACAGCTTAGTAAGACAGGAAAGTCTTCTGTCAGTCTCTACCTTCTCAACTCATTTCAAACCAAGAAGAGATACAAAAAGCTCCCCATTTTCAATAAAGTAATTAATCACCGTCTGGTAACATTCTTTCCTACTTTTGTGTCACTTTTCAAAGGAATTCCCCATGTTCTTCTCCTAAACTTCAGTTTTAGGTGTGGTATTAAGCAAGTTATTAACATCAAATAAGCAGTTATATACCTCATAAAGCCATAGCTTTCTGCACATCTTTGCTTCCTTTCAGCACCCCCAGTCCCCTCCCAGTATATGTAAAAAAATTAACATAGAAAATGAAAACATAAAAAAGAAAATGAAAATAGGTGTAGAAATATAGAAAAAAAAAGTCTGTAAAAGAATGGCAAGATCAAGAAGCACAAATATGAAACTCACATTAAAAAAAATGAGAAATGCAATTAAGTTAATCAATCCATCATTCAGGTTTCAGCAATGCTTTTCTACCAGAATTCCATGACATAGAAATAACAAAAGTATTAAAAATGTAAGTTTGGAATTTAGCTTTAAAATACACAAGTACGAACATTAGTGATAAACTTTCAGAATGAGATTAAATAGGCTGATTACTGATATAATGGGAAAGAGAAAGTAATTTAAGAGAAAGCAAAAGAGCACACAGGTATGGCTTCATTGGTTGTCTAATCTCTTCCTTATTCTACAAGAAGATATTTTAGAGCAGACACACTGTTTTCTTCTAAAAGTCTCAAAATCTGTGCATTGTGAAGCATCATGTATATCCTTAGTAGCAAAAAATAATTATTGATTTAATAATAGTCTGGAAGCAGACCTTATGCAACTGCACATAAAGGGCTAAGCCAGAAGGCCCCCAAGGTCTGAAGTGTAGACTTATCTTTATAGAGGTCTTAACTTTTTTCCAAAGCAAGTACAAAGATGTGTAACATACTACAAGAAATAAATTTATTGAGTTAAATTAAGTTAATCAGTGACAAATTTGTAACAGTACCATGTAAAATTTTAGCCATGTGCCAGTTTCAAAAGTGTGTTCAACTCAAGTAAAATAGAAATGCCGTTTTCTACATGAAAAAACAGGACAGGTTTTTTAGAAGTATGATGAAAAGTAATTACTGTATTATGAATCCAATAGCACCAGCCACCAAGTGTTTGCACCCCAAATATGTGTGAGGCACCTTGAGAAAATCCCAGCTAATGTGTTTGGATTCTCTAGTTGCTAAAAAGAGAAAAACAACTCAAGCACTAAAACACTTATAGTGTATATTGATTGTATCAAGTGTACAGAGTTTAAGACAACTTAAATACTCAGGCCCTGTAACCTAAAAAAAAAAAAGGTTGTAATTCTCTATCATTCACTTTATTTCTCCTCTCCCAGTACATTCAGCTACCATGGGCAGGGAGATCTTTCTCTTTACCAGTGGTCATCAAACCCATCTTTGCTGCACCTACAGGGGTTAAAAAGGAGCTTCTGCCCTTTGTGTACAGGATTGCAGAAACAGCAGAAGGAATACTTCAGCTGAAACCCTCTGCAAAAGCCATGGCTTTCATTGGAAGGCAATTCAGAAAAAAAGCCTAACTTGGAACCTCAGAATTGCCCTAGAAACCCCAATAGCTTCCCATTAGCCAGAAGGAAACACAGTATTCCCATTAGACTAAGGATAGCCTTTCTGAATGCCCCACCAAAGTCATCAAAGCTAACACCTTTCAACTAATACTCCAACAGAAAATATCATGGTTTAAAAGAGGGGGAAAAGTCTAGTCTGAGAAAGTGGGAGCATAAGGTGCATTTCTTTTTTTTAGAGGGAGAAAAAAAGATGATGCTAATAAGCATTTCTGTAAAGCCATTTTGAGAGAGATTAACATTCAGTGTGAAAAAAACCTTCAGTATAGTGACTCTGTCTTTGAAGAGAATGGAAGTGCAAGATTTTCAAGGCATCATACAGGCCAAATGTCTTTATCAGTAAATTTGGTGGAAAGCTGAAGTGACTCTGAAGGGTAAACTGCATAACCAGCTTCTTAAAATAAGCAAAGCAGCTTCCTCAATCTTAAAGTAATATAGGCTGGTGATAGAAAAGGTAAAAGGACATTCGAGACAACAGGAGCAGGCATCAGAAATATCTGTGAACTTTAATAGCGAGACAACAAACAGCATTTCTTTCATCACATAACTGAGCAAACAGGCTACTCAAGACAAGCCCTGTGCTATTTAAGAACTATCTGGCCTAAGAGATGAAACTGCTTACCAGTTCTGATATATCTCTGTAGAAAATTAAAAATTTAGGGATTAAGGCCCCGAGGATATTCTGAATAAAATAATCACTATTCAAATGTGGACAGTTGGATGGACATATTTTGACAGAGCAGGGCCACTGAAGAATAGGGAAAAAAAAGACAGTGAGCAGGCAGCAATTGAAATTCAGATGAAGACCAGGAATCGTGTAACAAGACAAATTTGACAAAGTGACTGCTACATGGACCTTTTAATAGTATCTGTTTAGGTGTTCAGTCATGTCTTTTGCCTGGGCTACCTTTAGGCTTTGTTTTTACTCCCTAGGCTTTTTGATAAATTATTGTCACAACCTCCAATGTTATTAAATGTAAAGAACCTGATGGACATGAAATCTAAGCACATGTTTCTCTTCCCCACTGTACTTCTTGACTTCTAATGCTAGCATCAAAATTCTTGCTCAAGTGCCACTGCCCATCCAGTCTGTGCTTTTGAAAAGGGCTGCATGTTTCCCTTTCTAAAACTTCATTTGTTACACCATACTGCTCCCCAAAAGCCTCATGGTTATGTTTGGTTTAATTCTAAATTCCCAAGGATTTCCTAGCTTCCCAGTTTTACATCATTCCTAGGCTTGATCAGCACTTCACTATGTTCCAAGATATTACTTAATTAATGAAAAGTAAAACATGAGGAAATTTCTATGGGACAAAATTTTTTACTAACTTGAATCACTAAAATGAAATAAAAATCAAAGTAATTATTGAACCAGTCACAGTTTATAAGCAGCTCAGCAAACTATTTAAGCAAATAAGTAGTCCCTGCAGCTTCAAATTTCTAAGTTTTGCTGAATCAAATATCCTATTAAGATTTTTTTGAATGCCTGCTACTTTCTGAAGGTTTCAAAACTCATCATGAGCTCAGCACTCTCCCCTATGCCCCAGCCCCACAAATGCAAAGCAATGCTTTTTAGGTCCTGATTTAACAATTCTAAGAGCACTGGCGGAAAAAAAAATACACAGAGCAAGTGTACAAAATACTTTACAGAAATCACAAAGACTTCAAGCCTTGACAAGTGTTATTTACATATTTACCTCCAGCCATCTTAGTCATAATGTCTCATTTAGCATCACATGAAAATTCCATGGCTCTATGCAGGAATAGGTCACCTGTGCATGCTGGAGTCAAATGTCTAAGCTAAAAAGCCTCATTTGGCAGAGTTGTGAAATGCATCTCTGATTTTACCAGATTCTTTCCCCTTAATTGCTCAGTATTTCAAAATATTTTTTTAATCCACGGGATTACACCTAACCAGTAATTTTTCCTCTTGCAACATTCACATATAGAACGGGTTCAAATAGAAAGGGAGGTTACAGCTCCAAGTCTTTCCACTCTCAATAGCCATGTACAAGTTGTAATCTGTAGTGATGAAGTAAAAAACAACAACAAAACAAACAAACAAACAAAAAAAAAATCCCCAAACCACATATACTTGCTGCTCTGAGGGAAGCAACAGACAAGGATTTAGAGGAGATAATTTGGATAATACTCAGCAAATCTCAAGTTTTAGTTGGCCACAGGACACAGGTGTGAATTGCTGGCAACCTCTCGGAGTTACAAGTTAGAAAATATGAAGCTGGTGGAAAAGGACCAAGATATGTGTTTTCCCAGAGTACCTACTGTCTCTGGATGCTGTAGCTCCTTGAAATCCCACCTCACCAACACCGATGCAAAGCCCAGAATCAGTAAAAGGCTCCAAAAGAAGCCATGATCCATTGCTTCTAGCTGATAGCAGACTGTCCCCAGGGCAGCAGCCAGACCCTGAGGTAGGTAAATGGGCTCTTAATCTATGCAGTGGGAAGAGATGGGTCTTAGAAGGACAATCCAGATTGCAGCTGGAAACAACCTAGGCATGAACAAGCATAAAGACTGACCTTAAATCCTACCTTAGCCTTGATCTGTTGTAAGCTAGGGCCTTACTTCCACCTACCACCCAGAATGATGTCCCCAAGTTGGGTACCTGTACTTTCTCTCAACAGATGAGTAGGGCTCTTCTGAAATGGTCTGAAGGAAAAGATGGGTAAGTAGTTGAGATACTTCCTTCAGAGGACAGCCTTATGACTACAGGAGAATCCCACATCTCTAAAAATGCTAACCAACCCTCAGGATAGCAGCTCTGGGGGTTGAACAGCCTTGCCTTTCATTCACTGCAGAAACTACAGCAAAGAACTGGACCACAGGCAGTGAGAGCGAGCAGAGCCACGACTGACCTTGCAGTGAGTGCACTAATATGGGGAGATCAGAAGATGGGGTTCTTTGGCTTTATCCAACAACCCTGATCCCAGGGACCTTTCAGATTAAACCAAGCATACAACACAGTTTGGGAGCTACTTACACTACAATTTTAGGGATGAGAAACGTTCAGCAGTTCAAAAGTATCTTCATCATACTTGACAGGAGCTTGCACCTTTCCAGGTCTCTAAGTCAACATCCAAATGCCAACATCAGCAAGCAATTAAGATAACACTGCTTAAGAAGTTAGCATGATTGGCTTCATCTCTATAATGAATCATATGCATGTTTATCTGATGAGGGAAAAGATCTTAAGCTGAGTAGCCCTCACAAGGCAACTGGCATCAGAAAACTGATGCAGTACACAACTACTAAGAGTAGTCCAGCTTGTTCTGACTGAACAAGTAAAATAAAAACAACCTTAAACTTCATAAAGTGACCACGTTTGAGGCAATGGAGATAGCAAAGTTGTCTGTATCTTTCATAAAGTGATAAATATTCACACAAATTAGTAATTATTTGTGCATGGAGTAAAGGAATGTGGAAGACAATGTTTGCCAGTTTCAGGAAACAATGAGATGGGTCAAAATTTAAAAAAAACCAACAAACCTATAATATTTGTGTAATTGGGTGATGACTTAAGGTAAAACCACAAAGAAGCAAAGAAAAATCAGAGAGAAAAACAGAAAAGAAGGAATAACTAAAAAGAGAAAAGCAACCAGTGACAGTTTTAGTCTCTGAAATTAGAGGACCTGCAATTTCTTTGCAATATCAGGAGCCAGTGGGATGCAGAGCTGTAGTGGGTGATGTAGGAAGAAGTATGTCTGTCCCTGGCCACTGGGCTCAGCACAGACTTGATAGGAAGATTTTTGTCTTGGGCTCTGCCTTCCATTTTATCAAAGGTTTCATAAGAATTTACAACTTTATTTGTGAGCAGCATTGACTTCACGTAGCTGAAATCCGAGTCAAGGAGACCACGTAACTTAACTTTTTACTTCAAAGTTGTTACTATTTTTATCACAGAGTGCACAACCATCTCAATTATCAGGAACACCAAGAACCATCCAAATGAAAACTAACAAGTACTGTCAGTTATTTGTAAGGCATCAGAGAATAACTACAGAGCCAGCCAGCCTACTCAAAACAAAGAAATACACCATCTAGTTGATATTAAAAAGGAAAAAAAATAGTACATATGCAGTAGTTTCATAATAGTGAGATACACAACCTTTCTTCCCAGAGGATTTTCATTAAGAAAAAATATAACTGAGTTTCCAAAGAACTTATTTCACTCAGTTAAAAAAAAAAAATATATATATACAGCAGTGTCTTCTTGAGACAACATGGGAATAAATATTGCTTGGGAAGTGTGCTGTGGCTGGTACATTCTCTCAGATATTTAAGACCAGACATAATGGTTTAAAGTATGGTTGTGAAGGAAGGTGAAAATCTAAGCCTCTGAGCACGTTACTACTCAAGTTCTGTTCTGTGGTGTCTGGTACCTAATAACTTTCAGAGAAAAGCTAAAACTTACTCTCACCTGTGGTGATCTAAAGTCAGACTGCCAGTGGCTCAGCTTCCATTAATGTAATTACCTAGTTTGGTAATTACCAAATAAAGAGGAAAACAAGATTTTTCTTACAATTTTTTTTTCTCTGCTATCATTCCCTTAGAGGGAATTAAAAGAGAAAAAAAAATACTCTTAGAAGCATGTTTTGCTACTGTTGAACAAATAGGAAGACTCTAAGAAGCATTTGAGGAGACGATAAAAACAACTGAGATAACATGAGGACTTCCTTGAAGAAAAAACTTGTGTTGAGGATGTTTGGTGGGGTACATAATTAACCCTTTTTTTCCAAACAGGCTCTGTTGCCTAACTTTTCTAATCTGAAGAAAATTCATGTTATATTTTTGCATTATTTATCTTTCCCTTTAAAAGAATTGATTTTAGGGTGTGTTTTCTTAAATAGAAAAGTATATTACCCTCATTTTTAATACTGCTCTTAGTTTTGCCATGCAAATGTAGAAAAATTTGTGAGACAATCTGGACTTTAAGCAGTTCTTCATCAAACCTTTCAAAAGAATTTTATCTAGTATCATCTTGCTGGGTAATTTTATCTTAGTATCACTGGAAAAAAAAAAAAAAAAGTGACCTACTAAAGCTTCTAGAAAAGTCAGGCCTGATGCTAACATATAGAACAGGGATGTTCAAAGACTGACTTTGAGAGGCCATTTGTACGAGTCTCCTTTGTCAGCCTGTAACCAATGTGGACATAAAAATCTCCTCTAGAGGGTAATGCAGAACAGAAACCAGCTTGGGGTGCTCTGTATCATCCACTGGAGAAGCTGGTTTATTGCTTCCTATTAATTTTCCTGGGTTAGAGTTAACCTTTGCATATACTCCAGCATCTGTTCCTGTAGTTCCTTACAGGGGGTACTGATGTGTTTGCACTGATTCTGTACCTCATAGCTCTTTGTATTAATATAAGCTCATAGGCCTTACCAATGAGACTTCATTTCTTACTGGGTGAGGTGACTACACAATTCTTTTTCCATAACTTATACATCCTTTTAAGACTTAAATGCCTTTTTCATGTCTAACAGTCAAATCATCCCTTATTCTTTACCTATGTCTTCCAACTCCTTATTGAGTATGAATCTAATATAGCTTTGGTACTTGGAAGTTTGGATAAAGAAAGAATCTACAGGCAATCTTGACATTTATAGGAAAAGAGACTTGATGTTTATTATGACATAAAAATTGCATTTTTCACTTTATTATACAATTTTTTCCCTAGGTTTTTAATTCAGCCCATCTGAAGATAAACTGCAAAGAATAACAAATGCCCAACTTACTTTCAGCAAACACAGAACTAAAGTTAAATATTGACATGTCAGAACAAGGAACCTCAGATCCCTTGTATATGCACTGAATTTTATTTATCAACATTATGTAATGAGGACTGGTACAGACTTCAAGGAAAATGGATTTTTTTTTTCTTTTCCTTTGAGAAGTTACTTGTACCCAGAAAAATAAAATAGTGCTTCTGAACACGCTTCTTTCACCAATAATTCTGTTATGCATATCAAGTGGCATATGGTCAGCATTTGCATTGGAAATTTCAATTTATCTTAATTTTATATAGTACATTTTTATATACTGTATTTTATATTTGCTCTTCTCAGTTATGCCCAATGATAAGACAAGAGGCAATGGATACAAACTTGGGTGTAGGAGGTTCCATATAAACACAAGGAGAAATTATTTCACTGTCAGGGTGACAGAGCACTGGAAAGGCTGCCCAGAGAGGTTGAGGAGTCTCCTTCTTTGGAGACATTCAAAGCCCACCTGGATGTGTTCCTGTGTGACCTCCTGTAGGTGACCCTGCTCTGGCAGGGGGGTTGGACTTCATGATCTTTCGAAGTCCCTTCCACCCCCTGACTTTCTGTGATCTGTAACAGCAATAACCAGAAAGACCAAAGATACCTCTATTCTCCCCCTTTATCAAAGGCTGAGAGTACAGGTCTGGAGAAGAGCACTAGGACAGCAAAAGCTTGCAGGGATGCTCCTTAGGATCCCTCCTCAGACTCCAGAAATAGGGCTTTGTCTTCCTTCTAAGAGGTGATGCTTTTGTGCTGAAAGCCCATATCCAGGTAAACTTTCAGTATGCAGAGCAGCTCACAGTTAAAGCATGTGCTATGGAAAAAAAAAAGCCACCTCTTACTTGTTCTGAATCTGTCACTTGATAATTTTATTTGATCCCCCTGGGTCGTGTACTACAAGATACAGTTGATGAGCATTCCCTGATAATTTTTTCTATTACACGCCTATATAGATTTTTATCACTTTCATCTTTCGCTCTTTCTTTGACAGGCTGAAGATTCTTAATCTATTTAATTGCTCTTTATCATCACTGCCACCCATTTCTAGTTCCATTAACTCACTCTTTATATATAGGTATCAGAGTAGCACCCAGAGGTAAAGACAAAAGCACAGGTGATTTAGACTGGTATAGCAGACTTCCCCTCTATTTGCTATTTTTCCCTAATACCTTTTTTTTTTTTTTAGATGAGTCTGTAACATTTAAGCAATGCTTAAATTTACCATGGTAAGCTCTCTACAAGATTGCTTCCTTTGGTGCTAATAGTTTACAGACTCAATAATAGCAGGACTGTTCTTCCCTGCATGAAATACATCATAGTATCAGCAGCAAGCTTCATCCCCAGATGCTAAGCATCACAAGAACCCTCCCTGACTCTTCATAATTATCTTTCATTTTTGCTATACTCATTAACTGAAAATCATTCCACTCACTCTTACAGATCACCAATGCATATGCTAACTAGCATTAAACCAAGGATAGATCCACATGCAACTCTACTGGTGACATCTGAAAACAGGTCATTTATTCCTACCCCATCTTCTAAGCAACTGTCAGTGTAGGAGAGAACTTTCCTCTTATGTCAGAGCAGTTTCATTTTGCTCAACACCTTCAGAGAGTAGATCTGAAAAGACTTCATGAAACTCAGGCATACTGCATCAGCTACTTCCCACTTAAAACCTCAACAGCGTCTTCAAAGAACCCTACCAGACCTTGAGGCTGTTCCAACTCTTTCCTGGTATATCAAATTTGAACATAAATGCATTCTTTTTCTTCTTCAGTACATTTACTACCAAAGTGACTGATTTGAATGTCCATCATATTTGTCCTGTTCTTTCCTACAGCCTTTCTGGAAACCTTTTAAAAAAATAAACTAGCATCATCTCTGGCACCCTCAACTCCGCTGCAACCACATCAGTATTGTGCTGTTAAACACCATCACTACCAGTTCAGTAATTTTATACTGAGAGATCTTCAACAGGTCTTGGATGGATCCAGTGGTGGCATTATCCTGTAATTTATACTCATTTTGTTCTAAACCAAAAATGGCTCCAGCAGCAATTTGATTTGGAACAGGTGCCTCAATAGGACCTGATGTTTCTCTCACCACAGATTTTGTTTGTATCTGAGCCTTTGCACAGTGAATGAGTATTTCATACTCTTTCAGCTACAGTGCAATCTTCTTTGAGTTCTTTTAGATATCTATCTATTGGCCCAAGAGTCTTCTTATTTCTGTCATTTTTGAAAGAATACTCATGACAAACTTCTCTGACTTTCAAAAAATCATGTATCAAGCTTTAACTTCCTTTACTAAATATTTAATTTGCCTGATTTTTTTTTACAACATTTTGAAGGATATCTTACCATTCCTTACAGACTGCTCAACTATGTTAATGTTTTTTAAAATATTTTCAAAGGGTCAGAGACACAGTTGTTAGGGGATATACATTTGGTCTGGGTCTCTCCACACTGGCTGTAAGCATTTTACTCTTCTGACTGCCCATCTTAGCAGGTTTTCCATAGAAAAACTAATGAACATCCTGCTAGCTGCATCCTCTATGCTAGATCTATACTGTCAATAACACTTTTTTTTAACGAGGCATTTGTTCCCTCAATGTTATCTTCTGGTCTTCTAGTATTTGCTTAGAAAAAATTCCTTTTGGTCAGACTGTCTGTTCTTCTGTGATCCTGTCTAAATTGGCACTAATTTATTCAGGCAGCTCTTCACTGTTTTCTACATGACTTTCAACAAGTTCTGTCCTATGAGCAGCAATGTTAAGAACTTCAGCCCCAGAGGTTGTGCCATCTTGGCCTCTGTGCCCTTGTCTGCTTGTCCTCATGCAGGGTATTAGGATTACAGTGTAGACTGATGCTTCATAGGTCTTTATTTTTAACTTTCTCTCTATCTAGCAACTCAGATGTTGCTTCCAGCACTATTTTGGTACCCTTTCTGTGTTACCAGCACTTCTCCACCAGCTTCTCCAGCACCAAAAGATAGTCTAGATGCTTCATGTTGTAAGCCACCATGGCACACATTTGGAAGGTTATTCAATACTCCCTTTCTAGCATCATAAATCCAACCAGTTAAGTGCAGCTCCACTGTGGAAGATGCAATCCTTCTGTCATCTAGAATCAAACACCATGCAATAGTGCCCTTAGAGCAAAAGGATACTTGGCAGTCACCCAAGAGCAAGGTCTTGACTACAAGATGACAAGATGATTTCTTCTTTACAGGTTTGATGTCCTCCTACATTACTTCTCATGAAAGGCCCAGTGGCAGTCTTCCTAGAGACAGCAGTTGGGATCATCTGTCTGGAGGTTTACTTTACACATGTGCAAATTAATGATGCTTTCCTTACACATACATTTGGCATGCAGTGACTTTCACAATTGTCCATTTCAGCTACAGTAATCGACCGTGAGCATTATTGTAACTATCCCTTCAGTTAAAATCTGTTGTAAAGCTGTTGAGAATAAGACAATGCTGCTCTTCTCTAACTGGAGATCTGATATCAACCTCTAGCCTGAGAAGCCATAGGCTAAATGGCCTGAGACACACTCCTTGTGTTTTAGGCTTACTAAGTGCATTCCATCTGAAATGTTCACTTTCTACCTCCCTTTCCAGATCCTTTGATTCAAACCATCCTCATCCTCTTGATAGACAATCTAATTTTCTAAAAATCTGTCTTTGATACTGGACTGGTTGGTACTCATTAATATATCTGTTTTGTGAAATAAAGTCATTTCTCTGTCTTCCATTCAGCATCATTAATCCACGGGCCTAGTACATTCTCCAAGTCCCCACAAACCATTTTCAAGACAACCTTATACAAGTAAAAAAACTGAGAAAGCTTAGTATTTCTTGTGTAAAACCCACATAACAATGACAGAAAATTCTAATATAAAGATTGCCTGGCAGTTAATCTAGCATATTACAGCTATCTTAATAATGGTGTGAAATGACTGATTGTGTAAACCCTTAAATACAGTATTCTTAAGACAACAGAACATGTAACCAGCCACAACTTTCAGTTCAAAGCAGAAGAAAAAGACGGTTTTCCAAATTGCAACCACATTTGGTACACTCTTAATGGGAGCTGTACCTACAAATACATCCTGCATCAAATCAAAGAGCATTCTCTATAACCAAGACTTGCTGATTCAAAATGGGATCTTACATATTTAGATTCCAAACCTAGATTTCTTACTATGAATTCCACTTTAGCAAGTCTGCTTTATTTTATGAGTTATAATGTGCACCATGTTCAACACAAAAGTCTCGTGGGTTTCCCACACACACTGTCACTGCTACAGTTATAAGCAAGGTTATTAAACATTTGTATTTTATTGTAAAGGATAAATTCTGCTATACAGTAAAGAGAAATTCAATACTGACTAACTGATTCATAAAACAGACCTGATTTTTCAGTTGATAGAAAATGGTTCTCTTTCCCTTACCACCATCAAATTTAATTTAGAGCACTCCAGTGTAGTGCAAATACATCAGGTACTTAGTAATCTCCAGTAATAACAAGGAGACTCATCACAGTTGCTGAATGTTATGAATCATCTTGTGAACACAACTGCTATACCCTGCAAAAGGCACTTTAACAAGTGGTTTCATTCATTTATGCCAATAGTTAAAAATTGAACACTGAGAAGTATCTGTAAATTGAACTCCTGAGCATTGCACTGCTTAGTTACCAGTTGTCTTTTATTTAATATTTTGAACACCTGATGTACTGGAAGGCCCCATTAATTTTTTTAATTACTTTACTACATAAACAGTTCATTTGACTTTATCAGGATTATTAACGCAAGTTTTAAAGTTACATTTAACTGTTTGCTCAATAAGAGATAATTTAAAAACCTACAGTGCTGTATAGAAATTAATGCTGATGCTTCTTTCTTCCCAGCCACACCTGAGTGGGTCTCCATTGAGAAGTAAGAGGTGACAAGCAATAAAATAATAGCCAGGCAAAGGTGGTTATAAGAGCTCTCACCTGCAGAACAGCCCTAAAGATCAGATTTATTCATTTTTAATTTTTTTTTTTTTTTTAAATTGAAGGATTGTGATGGCTCTTCAGGGTACTCTAGCCAAGGCACACTGTATGTTTTTGAAGCATTATGATAGCACCCACAAGCCTCTCTCACAGATCAGGATCTTACTCTTCACTAATTAATATATAGACTCACAACAGAGAGCTTACAGCTCCAGGGCTTGGGTGCCCACAAACCAATACCTGAAGTATAGTTCCTGAATGCTGGGGTTTCTTTGTTCTTTTTTTGTTTGTTTTGGGGTGGGTTTTTTTCAACAATGACCAGAAAGAACGTGATTTTTATTTGGATTCCAGAAGCTTGAGATGCCAAGCTACTATAATTTAATTGTTTATTTGTGACAGCTTTTTTTGTTATAACTAATGGGATGCATGGTAGTAGCCCAGTATAACAGTGAAATAAATCAGTCCGTCTGAAACTTAGCAACTGAGGATAACTAAAAATGTGCCCAAGGTCAATTATTGCAGGGTAGCTGACACAAGACAACTTCATCATTTGTGGACATTTGTAGGACAACCATAATCTCTCAGAAGCAATTCAAAGGTTTAGGCAAAAAGCTTCTTAGACTAGGATAGGAACAGTCACAAGAAAAAGTATAAATATATTTAAATATAAACACAGTGATAGCTGCACTTTGACACTTCTTACCAGGATGACTTCTCACTCATCAGTCCCAAAAAATCCTCAAGCTCC
This sequence comes from Calypte anna, assembly GCF_003957555.1. Classification (NCBI taxonomy): domain Eukaryota; kingdom Metazoa; phylum Chordata; class Aves; order Apodiformes; family Trochilidae; genus Calypte; species Calypte anna. Next base: position 111,952,602 of record NC_044244.1, on the reverse strand, counting down.
AGTTGGGGGCTTGTCCCATCCTCCATGGCTTCCCATGGATCCTGGAATGCAGACCCATGGACTAATTTCTACATGCTGTGTGCACCAATGTAAACATACAAGAAAAGCTCTGCCTCCCTCTAAAATTGCTAATTAATGAGAAAAATAATTGTTAAGGTAATCTAATATTTCCCTTTGCTTTGAAATATGACAACTAATAAGCTCTTGCTATGTACTGTTTACTTTTACTTTTTTTTTAATAACACAGTGTTATAAAATTACTATTTTTACTCTTACACTATTTAACCCTTAAAAACAAATATGCATCACTACTGCACAGTTATCTGAAGTTACATCTTCTTCATTACACCTCTGTAATCCTCCTCATGCCTTTGATTCTTCAGTGCTCATAAAAACCAAACTGATGACATCCAGAATATCCAGACATGCAAATCTTTATCATCTATGTTTCTTCATTTTAACTATATTCAGACCTATAACTTCTGCTAGGTTTATCAATGAGATCAATTTATTTTTTAAATGTATTTTTAAACAAATATATAATATATGTATAATTATATATATGATAATATATAATAACATATATAATATATACATATAATAATATAATAATCTACATGCAGCTTGATTCCTTGGCTGTTTATATTTAAAATAGACTATTAAAAGTGGGAAAGTCCCACCTCTCCTTGCATACTGCCTTCAAAGTGTTTTTTCTCCTTTAAGTAATCAAATATAGATTTTTCCATGACATTTTGATTAGGCTCTTACTGTGAATACATTAAGTGATAATTGGTCCAAAAATACCTATTGAGCAAGGAACAGCAGAACACAGTAAATACTGGGAGCACCATAGGCAATTGCATGAATCACTTCACATACCTGTGGTTTTCCAGGTTCCTGTGCTTAGTCATGAGTACACTCTTCATTTTCTTGTACACAGAATGTAATTTCTGCCAGTTTTTGTTCTTGGCTTCTACACTGCCACCTGTAGTCATACAAGAGAAATTAGCCATATTTTATTATTTTATGCTGCAAGTCCTATTACCACAATGTTTCAGCCCACTTCTTTTTCTACCCAACCATCCTAAAGCATTCCACTTTGTGAAAAGCATGCTAAGGTACTCAAACCAAGAAATTTACAATTTGCTATTTAATAAATTTCAGGAAGGAAGATAAAACCACAGTTCCAAATAAATTTAACCCAAGACAACAGTTAAAACTTTAAGACAGACGCATGCTTTATAGATTTGTACGTTATCTTCTTTGCTTAGTGGACAAATCATAACCTTGACAGAGCAAGGTGACTTATGAAATGGGAATACAAACAGCATCTGCACTTAATTACTTAGTAAATACAGAAAAATCTAATTTGTTTTTCCACCTGAAAAATTAACATAGCTATACAGAAACATTATTTCCATGCTCAGCTTAGTTACCTTGCACAGTTTGTAAAGAAACACACACACGAAAAAAATTAAGAAAACCAAAAAAGTTATATTTGGAATAACATCTCAGAGAACCAGAAGTGATCTTGAACTTTTTTTAATGCAAACTAAAAATGAAAAACATTTGAAAACCACGGTAAACTTAGTGCACTTTGAGCAATATGCCACAGATCCGTTGAATTCACCATTTACATCAAAATAGGACCTGAAAACACACCACCCAGAGCTCTCACATTTTCACTTTCCTGAAAATATACTAAAATTGAAAATTCAAGCCTTCCTGGAAAAAAAAAAAAAATAAAAAAGCTTGCTGGCGTTGAGTACAGGGATTTCACCAAACAACGAAGTTTCGGAGTGCAAGCTCGGGGGGAGCACTGGCTTTTGCGTGCGCATGCATCTCCCCCTTCTTCCAGTGAAGAATTGCTCATAGCATCCCTAGAAGCAGCACCCGACCGCTCCCACTATGTCTCTATCTGGAAAAAACGCTCTCAAGTCATTAAAGGACAGAAACTAACTAATGTCACCACGCCACGGCTAGCACATGGATGACTACGGCTGCCCGGGTACCCGCACCCCCGCCACTACCCGACGTCCACAGCAATCGCAGCCTCGACCAGAAATGTCAAACTAGAACAGAAACCGAAAAAAAAAAACAACAAAAACAAAAAACCCGCGGTTTTCCGAGAAAAAGTTGCTTATAAATTATTATAATAAATTAATAATAAATAAATAAATACAGTCGCAAGCACCGGTGAGGCTGCTTGCTCCCCGAAGCACATGTCCAGGTAACACTCCCGCCCTGCCACTCCGCCGCCCCTCTCCCCATCCCACCCCGGCAAGGAAACCACGGGAGAGGACCCCCCGGGATCCCTCCACCGCCTCCCGGTGCGGCGGCGGCCGCCGCTCAGGTACACGCCGGGCGCCGCCCCGCTACGAGCATCCGCGGGCACCCGCCGCCTCCCCCCAGCACCCCACAGCCCCCCAACCCAGAACGCGCAGGGAACCGCAGGCGCGGTGCCTCCCGCCGGGACGGTGCCAGAGAACAGGGTCGCGGCTACACCCGGAGGGCCGAGGGGTTGGGATAGCTGCCGCTGCGGGGAGCCAGCGCTGCCCACCCACCTGCGCTCGCCGGGCTCCTCACGTCTCCGGCCGGTGCCGCAGGATGAGGCGGCGGCTCCTCCGCGCCAGCACGGCTTTTTCCTTCCTTCCTTCCCTCCTTCCTTCCTTCCCACCCTCCCTCCCGCCGCCACGGCGCAGCCAGGGGGAGCCGCACGCCCCGGGTGCCGCCGCGCCTCCCGCCAGGGATTCCTGCGGGAGGGCGGGATGGAGGGAGGCGGCTCGTCTCTCGGCACAGCCTCCCGCTCCAGCTCCCTCCCAGGCACGTTTCTGCCCGTGCCGCCGCACGGCGCCGCGGCGGACCCGCAAGCGCGCACATCCCGTTCCCCTTTTCCCTTTTTATGCCGGGGCTCCCACCGCCGCCGCCACCGCCGCTGCTGCTGCTGCTGCTGCCGGGCTGGGGGCAGCGCGGTTCGGCAGCCGCCTCGCTGCCTTCCCACGGCCGTCCCGCCTCTGCCGTGCTCGCACCGCCCGCCCGCCCCCCGCCAGCCCACCTGTCCGCGCCCCGCCGCCGCGGCCCACGCAGCCGCCCGCCCCCGCACCGCCCCCGCGTCCGCCGGCAGCGCTCCCGGCTCCGTGCCCCTTTCCACCGCCCCGGAGCCTCTCACCGCAGCGGCGGCACCGGGTCGGGGGCAGCGAGGCGGCCTCCGGCAGCGCGGGGCTCTGCGGCTCTTGCCGAAATGGGCGGCGGGGGCTGCGCTGAGGCGCCGGGAAAGGGAGGTGGCGGGCGGCCGCCCCGCCTCGGGGCGAGAGCGGCGGGGCCGGCGTGGGCTGTGCTGAGAAAGTGGGGCCGCCTCCCACCTGTGCTCCTTGTCCCCCGAGTGCCGGAGATGTCCACTTTCTCCCGGGGAGAGAGGTGTTCGTGGGGCACTTGGGGGGCTCCGGGCGCCTCCTCGCTCTGAGACCAAAACCAACGCGTAGTCTTGGCCCCGTTACAAATAATTTACATGTTGAGGAATATGCTGGAAGCCCTTTTCTTGATGGCCTTCTGACAGCTGATGTCGAGAGATGACCTAGCTGGAGGTGGTCGGCTCTTAAAACCGTGTTTTGCAATGCTTACAAATTTTGCAAAAGCCGCAGGTAAACACACACCAAAAAAGTAAGTGTTAGGAAAATGTCTGCATTGTAACTGAAATTGCCTCGGAACTTCAGGTTGTGTACATAATGTCCTGGCTCCCGCCCTGATTGAAGAACGACCCACCCCTTACTAAAAGTTCTCTCGTTCTCTTTTGCCTGATGTATCTTCGTTTTTCAAAGAAATTATGCATTTAAATTATTTGCCTTGTATCTTGTTGTTGTTGGTTTCACTGTGGTATTTGACATTAAAAGAACGTGGTAGCAGGTTGCAGCAGTCCCACCAAGTTAAAAGAGGGTTGTGATGAGTTGAGTGTGTTGATCATCATATCAATTGATACTGTTTTCAAATCTGCATAGTGAAAACCTGCTATGCTTATTCTTTTCATGGCAACAGATTCCACTCTGGCTAAAACAGTCTTCACCTTTCCCAGTCATTTTATTCTAATTCAATCTTTTGGGACCCAACCTTACTTTTTAAAGTAAGCTAGAAAGTCATGCAGTCATCTTACAAAATCTGTTGTCATGCTGTCTAGTGATATAAAGAAGTAAGCTACAAAAATAAAATCGCTTTGCTTCTGTCCGCTCTTTTGCAGAATTAAGGCTATTTTGAGCTCCTCTTCTTATGTCTTATAAGAAAGACACCAGACTCTGAATATTTCATGAATAGTAACCCTGTAGGTAGCAAAAGCAGCAAGTGGCAATATAGACAGGTAATTATCTGAAAGAAGTTTAAACAATTTAATTTCACAAAATTAATAGATATTAAATATATATAAGCACATCTGCAGGCTATCCATAATGTAAAAAAGATCAAAACCAAACAAGCTCTCTCCATAAAAGCCTAAATAAAGCTGTAGAGATGAGGGTAGAAATTGATACAGGCATTTAGAAAAAGGTATTTTGACTCTCCTCCAACCAGAAAATGGTTCTGGTATTTCACCCTGAAACCTAACAAACTATTGGCACACTGGTGGAACAATTCAGAAGACAATGTGAACACTGAAAAATTGGGTGCTCTAACTCTGTTTACAAAGGCATTTTTTAAACATACAGCACAAGATTTTACATCTAAAGATAAAGGATATTTTATCTCAAGATTGAATGTTTTATCTCTAGGTTGGGTATTTATCCTCTTTCTCTTCAAGTTTATAATATATGAGACATGTTTAAAATATGATAGGTTTTTTGGTTCTGCCTCTTCAACTAAGTTTTGATCAAATGTAACCAGCAGTTATCGATAGTTACAAACCAGTAAATATCACTCTGAAATGCCGTAGTTACCTACAGTAAGGTCTGACAGCGACTTCAAGGACTTCAAGGACTTCAAGGGCTGGTTTGTCCAACTCTGTCTCTTCAAACAATGTATTAGCAATAGAGACAACGTTGGTGTGCCTCCTGTCTAGAGGAATTCAATCATTTTCTACCAAATTCTCCACAAATGTACTGTTGTCTGTAGGTGTCTTTTCTATAAATGGTACATATATATTAAGTTCTAGAAGAAAGTTCTTGTCTCTCTCACTGAAGCATGTCCACTGCACAGTATGTTACCTTTACAGAAAAAAAAGAAAAAAAAAAATTCATCACTTCTTTCAAGTCTCACATGAAGCTGCTCTTAAAAAGTCCACCAGAGGAGAAGTGCTCTCTTTATTCTGATTTTCAAACCAAGAAAACATGCATCTGGCCACTTCACAATGAATATCAATCAAATGTTACCATATCTTTCTTGAGTTTGTGAAAGCAGAAAGTTAAATCAGTCATTTACAGACTCTCATTCTCCCCCCCATCAACCCCTTTGCCACCCACTTGCCAACCATCTCTGCCTTTTTTTCCTTCAGCAATTCAGGTTTGGAAGAATAAATGCCATTGTTACAATGACTCAGAGATAAACTGAAAGCCAAGTGAAATATTGCTCTCCCAAATCTGACAGGAAAACATATAGGATGGAAACACCCAGAAGATAAAACCCACTTCTTTTTTATATGCTCCAAGAAGCATTACTTGTCTCTTTCCTCTTCCTCCCAGAATATATACAGCAACTGCTGCGTTACTGTAGTACTGAAAAACTTGCAGTTTTCCAGATGATGAGCTGTGACTCAGTACTCCTACTGATATACCTCAATGCACCATCCATTTACTTTATGTGATGATAAATAATCTCTCACTTTCCTTCCATCAGAACCTACTAAAACACCATCTTGTGTCTGCAGGTCTAACCTAGCACACCATGTTCTACATATCCCATCTCCCATGTGAGGCCAGACCAGGTAAAAGCTTTTCTGCTCTACCGTTTTTCTAGAACATGTCTTAGTTACTACTCAAGTGTGCTTACACTTCTAAGATCATGGGCTGTGCAGGCAGGCATCTTAAATGCTGCTTTTTCCTCTGTCCAGCCTAGACATTGCTTTTATTTATTGCCTGAACAAGTCGAATGGTTAGCATAGAGCTTCATTTTTACATCAAGGTAGTTTCTAGAAACAATTTCTGGAAAAGGTAGGGGTTTTTTTCTCTACTTGCAAAATCCCTTCAAGGAGTCAGCGAGATGACGAAGAAAATTCTGGTTCATTTATAATCAAAATAGTTACTTCAGTCTATCCTATGGAAACCAGAATTTGGCAAAATAAGGCCAACAGCTGCTTGAGGAAGAATTGCAGGATGGGCTTTTTGATGCTGACAGGTGAAGACATGAAGTTAGAACAGCATATGATGGTTCTGAGTAACAGTAAGGAGTTAAAACACTTCAGTAAATACATTTAACAACACTTTTTTTTTCTTATGGGAAAGTTATTTTATTTGTTACCCATAATAGCTGCAAAAATGTCATATAAACATTTAACATGCACAAATAATATGCTAATGAGAACTCCATGTTAGCTCTTATGAACTATGCATTGCAAAATGTAAGCTAGAAAGCTTATTCCTAATTTCCTAATTTCAGGCACTCCTCTTACCTTAATTTGCTATGTACAGTGAATATCAGCACAGTGCAATGAAGATGCTGAGATAACTCTAACCTCTGTGCAAGCTCCACAAAGTTCCCAAACAGACATCAGGGACAAAAGAAAAATGGGCAGAACTAGGGCAGTAAAAATGCTGTTCTAGTTAAAACAATTTAGTGTTAACAGGTACTTAGAGACATTAATTTGTCAGTAAACACAGAAATTCACACCAGGGAACTGCGAAAGTGTAGAAGAGTTTAAGTTCCTTGACACAGGATTCAGAAGAGTAAAGGAAATGAGCTAGTAGGGGGAAGGAATGGTTCTTGGTGTTAGTGGGAGAAGCGTGGTCAGACCCCTGCAAGTGTATAATACCAACAAGATGGTATTATCTCATGTGCTGAGTCTAAACAAATGCCACTACAAAAAACCTAGAAGGTTGCAACTGATCAGCTCCCCTAGAAGCAGCTGTCCCTAGAAGAATTTGCTTTATCTGAAATCAGTGGAAATGAGTAACAGTTGCCTATAACAACAACCAGTATCCTTATGTTACATCTTTCCTCTCAGGTTAAATTACCATCCTTCTATTAATAGGACCCTCAGAAGCTTTTTTCTCCTTCTTTGGAAAAGTATATCTGAGAGTTATGTTCAGTTCTAAAATGTTAAAAACACTTTCAGAGACAAGGCTTCAGAGAATTTGGCTGTTTCATTTTGATGTCATTACAATCTTTCCAAACTCATTGTTTTAAAGATACAAACTCTCCAATTATGTGTTGAAGAAAAAGAGATTTTCCTTCATACCAGTTTCTTCATTACTGACTCTTTCTCTCTCTTGACAATGAATATGATCATGCTAGCAATCATCCACCTCTTGCAAAGTAAGGCTAGAGTGTCAATTCCATGGAAATGCATTCATTTAGTGAAACTTCTTTTCCACCTGTTGTCCTTTAGAAGTGTTTCCTTTGCAGTCTGTGTAACAGGTTCAGGATCAGTGAAGCTTATAAGTTAAACACATACAGCAGAACCAATGTTGTTTCCTTGACTGCTCTTCACCATAGTACTATTCAAGCCCTTGCAATGCTCTTTTCCCAGTGGGTTTTAGTAGATCTCAAGTCACTGTTTTGGTTTTTTTTTTCCCCACAGAAAAATATGTGGGTTCTGCTGGAACCATGTCTAAGAGCAATCCAAAAAGCAGTACAATTTACATATAGATTCCAATAAGGCTTTAAAAAAACCTGTGTTTTCATTCAAAATACAAGATCTCAACACGATAGGAAATCATCAGATTTCTTTTTACATACTTTGCAACCAATCATAGCTAACTATGAATTTACAAATTAGATGGACATAACCACATAACTCCCTTGGAAATATATCCCTCTTTGTTCACATCAACTGTTGAAGTCATACTTATCTCTGCATTTATTTATCTGTTTGCTAATGCAACCATTTCTCTGGACCAGACTTAGAGGAACCATTGCTTATTCAAAGCAGTGGCAATAAAACTGGTGTTTCTTTCTAAAAACTGCTCTGCAAATCAATATAATTTCTTAATTGGTTAACCAAATAGATGTCATGTTAATTAGTCACTTCAGTTCCCTGTAAACACCTCTTTCTGACTGGTTCTTCAGCAACTCCATAGCCAGATGGAAGAGAAGTTACAGGGCTCCTTGTTCAGCTCTCTACAAACATTCCATCTTCTAAGATTATGACTCATGGACTGATTTTCTTCCAGTGGTTTGGATTTCTTTACCAGTCTTTAGAATTTTTAAAAAAATTATTTCTAATTACCCTGCCTCTAACTCTCCCTGCTATATAAACATCTACAAGGAGAGTATTTTATAATAGTAATTGATAGGATAATCACATTGTTAACTGCATAAGGAAAAACTGTAGTGTATCTTGGAGAGATAACACTAGAGAAGTCACAAATTTTATGTAAGCAAGTGCCAAACTTAATTATGGGTCAGTTAGATATAAATAAACTCCCAGCTCCATCTGTAATGATATTCTGAAGCTGCAGGTTATGAAACTCCAGTTTCCAGTTAACTCCAGTGCATTAATATCATTTGTTGTGCGAGTACCAAACACCACCATTCAATAGACATCTTCTGAGACATGAGTATCCAGTGCTCCTGAATGACAAGAGTGAAAATTAAACACTGAGACAAGACAATCTGATAGAACTCTTACAGCTATGGTAGCATCTGAAATGATGCAATTTTTTTGGTCTGTGGAAACAGTTTTGTCAAATCTATGGTGTTTTGCCAAAAAGAAAAGGTACTGATACAGGTTTTAATAGTTTCATACCCATTCATTTGCCACTGATAAACACAATAAATATCTGAACTGTCTTTTTCTCTCTGTAAATTCAAGCTCGTTTGCTGGGTTTTAGATTTTAGTTTAGCCCATTCAAGAGGGAAGCATCAGCCACAAAGTTCAGATTGTGACTTGGGTCACAACTTCCCTGGTGTCTGCTGAATGTCTATATTGGTGCTTTAGTTTAGGTTTCTCTTTAGACTTCCTCTTTCCTATTCACAGTCAGAATGAGGAGAAGAGAGAGGTGGCATCTCCTACTTTGCTTCTGGTCATGTCAAGCTGGGTTTGCATTTCATTTCCCTCTTTGTGAGGGTTGCATCCATGGCAAAAATCAGCAGAGCTATGGAGAAAACATGTACTAGTGATAGCTAAACAGAAAATGGGCTTTCCTAATAACAGATTTTTTTTCTTTACTTCTCCATGCTGGAGTGTTGTATCTTAAACATGTTAATATAGAGAGTATTCCTTGTGTGAAGTGAGTAATTTCATCACTAGGTCTAATACAGAGTTGAAATTATTTTGCCACCTACAGTTAATCATGGACTCACGTGCCCCAAATACTTCAGAGGTGAGTAAAAATACCGAGATGAATAAAATTCCCTGCACGTGGTTCAACATCCTTTTCCAACACTTCCACATGCTGAGTTTTAATTTGTTGTTAGCAATGACTGATTTTTTAACTAGCTACAGTAGGAGATGGAACATTAACAAGACAAGAGGGCACGGTCTTAAGTTGTGCCAGAGGAAATTTAGGTTAGATATTAGAAAGAATTTCTTTACGGAGAGGGTGATCAGGCATTGGAATGGGCTGCCCAGGGAAGTAGTGGATTCTCCGTCCCTGGAGATATTTAAAAAGAGACTGGATGTGGCACTCAGTGCCACAGTCTAGCAACCGCAATGGTGGATCAAGGGTTGGACTCGATGATCTCTGAGGTCCCTTCCAACCCAGCCAATTCTATGATTCTATGATTCTATGATTTTACTGCCAGTTGCGAGATGAATGAATGACTCCTGAAAACAGGTTGGCCAAGTTACAAGGCACTAGTTAGTAACCACTTTATCAAATGAGAAATTCAGTAAACACACACAAAACACCCCCAAAACCCCAAGCAACAAAACAAAACAAAAGATCAGCAAGACCAACATCTTGCAATTACTCTTGGAAATGACAGATCCTAAAAGTAAAATTTTCAGTCCCTGTTGCTCTCCAGAGATTAATTTCCACAAAGGTTAAATCTGTAACATCAAAGGCAAAAAATGAAAGCTGTACAAAGAATGGCATCACCATTTCTGTGCCTTCCTTAGAGTTGCTATGGATCATCTATTGTTCCAACCAGTGCAGGAAAAGTAAACCTGTGAATGCCATAGTAAAGCCTAGCAGTCCGTTCTGCTCCCTTGACTAAATAGGATTCAATTCCCCAATGGCCATGCATATTATTGCAAAGAAATTCATTAGTAACAACTTATAATGAACAAAGATGACCTGTCAAGCTATATATATAGCATACATCTTAAAAGAGGATCACAACTGTTCTTTTTGGGGTTTAAACTCAGTGGGATAGAATAAGATCTGATTCCATGAGCCTGTCATCATGCAGGCTCTTTTTCTGACTAGAATATGTTGGAAATTGGACATTTAGACATAAGGATTTCTTGAGGACCCCAGAGAAATCAACTTTTATATGGTCAAACCTCTTGATTTTCCCAGAGTCATAGAATGGTTGAGATTGAGTGGGACCTCTGAAAATCATCTTGTCCGACCACCCTGCTCAAGCAGGGCCAGCTGCAGCACATTGCCCAGGACCATCTCCAGATAACTTTTGAATAACTCCACGGGTGGAAATTCTGCAGCTTCCCTGGGCAACCTGTGCCAGTGCTCAATCACCTTCACAGTGAACAAAAGTTTCCTGGTGTTCTGGTGGAGTTTCCTGGGTTTTTTTGTGTCCACTGCTTCTGCTCCTGTCACTGGGCACCACCAAAAGCAGCCTGGCTCTGTCCTCTTGTCCTCTTCCTTTCGGGTATTCATATTCATAGATGAGATCCCCAGTCAGCCTTCTCCAGGCTGAGCAGTTCCAGCTCTGTCTGCCTTTGCCCATAGGAGCAATGCTCCCAGGCCCTTAAACATCTTCATTGTCCTTCACTGAACTCTCCAGTAGCTCCAGGTCTCTTCTGTACTGGGGAGACCAAAACTGAACCCAACACCCCAGGTGTGGTCTCACCAGGGCTGGGCAGAAGGGGAAGGATGACTTCCCTCCACCTGCTGGCTCTTGGCGGTGATTTTGCATCAACTTTTTTTGTTCCAAGTCTTAAGAATAATTTGGAGTGGTCTTGGTATCTTTTACTCCTGGGGAATTGTGCAAAAGAGAAATATCAGCTATGAACAAGGGTGAGTGGTGTTGGGGCAGGGGACATCAGAGATCTGGCTTTGTGCAACCACTGGAAAAAATGAGAAAGGAAGTTGCTGCCACCAGCTCCATCATAGTCACCTGAGCACCTTTGGACTGCAGAACCTGATGGTCTGCACCAATCCATGTGAATGGTTGTACTAGAGTTCTCAAACAATCTTTACAGTGCTCATTTAGGAAATTAACATTTTGCATCTAAAATGGATTGAGTTTGTTTCTTTTTTAATTTTACAATGCTTTTTTTATTTTATCAGGAAAGTCAAGGGAAAGCACATTATTGCCTAAATGTTTCCTTCCATTGGTATCTTTTTTAAAAATTGCTTGGAAAGGAGGGAAAATGTTTATATATATGTATATATATGTACACACACTTACTATTTAAGAAGATTATAAAAAGCATTAACAACTTCAGCACAGGGAATTTTCAGGGAAATTAATGACTAGCCAAGGTTAATGGCCCTCAGCTTCACAGTGGCCCATCAACTCTCCCAGTCAGTCATTAATTCCCAGGAAATACCCTGTGCCATGATTGTTATTGCTTTAATACATTAAATTCAAGTTAAAGGCTTGACTTAATGTTTAGCCACTATACAGTAAAACACAAGGAAGTGCTCCCACTGGACATATTCACCATCAAATATATTTTTATTTACCTTATTTTATATACATATTTAAATTGACAAACTTAATACTCATTTATCAATTTACTTAATTTTTTTGTGGCTCGTAAAACTACACAAAAATCACCCATACAGCTCTGCCATTTATTCGCTATTTCATTTTAAATACCTGATCTGAGTTTAAAAATGGCTAAATGTTTGAAATATGGACATGACTGCTTAAGGATGAGATGAAGAAATAAAAAAATGATCAGTTATTTTTGTTGTCTCCAATTAGTATCATACCAGTTTTATTATTGCAGAAAAAGGGCACTATGATTATTTACAAGCTCCAACAGAAAGTGAAAAATCAATGATTGTTTTGGCACTAAACCAACTGAAAAGTAGAAATCTGATGATGCCAGTTGTTCTTGTGAAACTTCTGCCATCCTGACCTCCCTTGATGAAAAAAAGGCTATTGGAAGTTTTTGGGTTTTTTTTTTCTGACATATTCTGATAAAGCTGAGTCAGATTTTAGAAAAAAAAATCCACCTGGATTTAGAGTGAACTCTGGTCTAAAAACACTGGGGTTTTTTCCTACTGTTTTCTACAGGTGAGAAAAAAAAGAGGACGGGGGAAGTTCAAATCTGAGTTTGAAATATTTGATACTTATTTTTAATATCTCCAGCAATGCTCCAAACATCCTAGTTTTTGTGTTTGTCTTGAGATACAATATATATATTACTTGAGGACTCTTTGGATATGTTTGGCCACATTTTTAAACACAGCCACTTCACTTTCCCTGAAGATATGAAGAGAACAGATAAAGAAAACCCTTACTCTCTTCAACATTGCACTCAAACTACTGGTGTTTATATTTTATTCACTGGCCAAATAATGTACTCTTTCCACTGAAAAGAGTCCATTATTTTCAGCACTTGGCTGAAAAACTTGTTTCTGTAACCTACTTTAACATTTCATAGACAAATCTAGTTTTTGATGCTGCTTCATTAGATCTGACTGAGTTATGACAGGGATAAATCTTACTAAGTGCAATGTGATTGTATATAAAACTGAGGTTTGATTTGATGTGTACATAAAAGCACATAGAATCACTACTAGATTTCTGTATTAAGCTTTCAGGGGTCTGGTAAATGTCACACAGCCACTGTCATGCATTGTTCAAGACAGCACACACTCAGAAGTCCTTGAGATGTGAGATGCTGCTTATAAAGGGCTCCCGACAGCTTCATCTGTATTTTGGCTGATACTCTCCTGATGAGAGACTTTATATAAGTTGCCTGAACTATATTTGCATCAGTTTCTCATAGTGTAAAAAAAAAAAAAAAAAAAAAAGACATTATTGTCACTTTGAACGTGTTACTCCACATTGAAAAACTTGCCAATGCAGTGCTTGTAGTGTAATTCTGCACTACAATCAATTCCCTATTCTCTGAAATCAGGGGCTGGGACAAATTGAACACAGAGGTCACTCAGGTGTTGGAAACACAGTGCAGAGACACCTATGCTGGCTTCAAGTTGGAGCCAAACTAGAACCCCATGTGGCCATCTCTTCAACCAGCAGAGGACACTGGATTGCTTGTCTCAAATAATAACTGGCTGGCTGCAATGGTAATGTGGTAAAAATCTCCCAAATGGTCAAGTCTGGCACTGTTAAAACATATATTTAATATAGACAGGCTATGTTCATCCCATCTCTACAGGAGAACTAGGGAAAAAATCTTATTAAAAAAAAAGAAGATGAAAAGTAGATGGTATCCTGATTGGGCATGGTTTGCAGCCACACTGAGTTTCCCTCCCCAGGTTTATCTGCAGGCTTAGGCAGTTTTCAGTGTCTTGGTCCACCATCTGTCACTAATATGGACAGTACCTTCATAGCTGGAATGAGCACTTGGACTGCATGTGAGGCAAGTAGTAGCTTCAGATATGATGCAAAAATGTGACGTACCTTACCCAAATCCACAATTTTGCATCTTTGTTCCTGACTGTATAATCTCACCATACAGGATAAAACTGCTCTACATTCTTCATTCTTGAAACCAGTGCTTCTTGCCTTCTCCTGACAAAATGTTTGAAAGATATTAGGCTACCCATCTGGACATTCACATTCCTGGTGTCAGCTGTGCCTCTTATCAAAGCTGCCAACTCTGCTTTGGATGTGCCACCTTCCCCTTTGTCAGGTGGCTGTTCTTTCCCCAGTTTACACACCATCCTTTTCACTGCACTTTGGCTCAGCTAAAGGACATGATCATGGAGATGCATCACACCATGTCATGGAGCAGAGGAGAGGCAGCTGCTTTGCACTACATTGTGAGCCACCAGCTACCCTGCAGGGCCCAGGTAAGCACCCTACAAGAGACAAACACCTCTGGCTGCATCTGTCACAGCCTCGCTCAACTCAGGAGATGCACCAGGTCCTTTATCCGAGCCAGCAGCTGGCCCTCACACTGGGCACTGAAGCGCGACAGAGTCCTGGTGTTGTAGATGTGAAACAATGTGAAAGCAAAGAAGTTTTGGGAATTGGTGGTACAGGCATGGAGGAAAAAGTTTTTAGTGAGAGTGGGGAGAAGTTGTCTACAGGGTGGGTATGGGTCCTATCCAGTGAATGCCACTGATCACCACAGCTCTCGGCACCTGAAATTTATTTGTTCTCAGTGGGAAAAAAGGGGACCTGTACCAGGAGCTAAACCCTCATTTGCACCTTATTTCAAACTGCCTTTTGTGGTGATGAAAGTAACCTACCAAACATTAGCTGAACAGAAGCCCAGCACAGGGAATTATGCCCAAGTCTTCAGGCAGCCTGAAGCAAGGGCTCTCTGCATGGTTGTAAGATGATCTTATTTGCCTCAGTAGGGTGTTCAGGCTGAAGGCTAATGATGATAATTGAAATGTCAACGTTAGCTATTTAATTGCCCAGCAAACAAATAGCATGCATCTCTATAGCTTGTTCGTATTTATAAGAAGAAAGTTTTTCACTTACTGTGGTAGGTAGATAAAATGTCAACCAAATGCTAGAATTGTTGCAGAACTTCAGCTCAAAACTGTCTGAATCAAGGTCCTGCTTAGTTTGTATAAAAAAATCCTCAATTTGCCTGTAGATACCACAAACATAAACATTACACAGCTGCTAAAATTGTTTACTACCCCCTCACCAGCTTGCTGCAAAAGCATGCACATTTAATATTTTTCAACAACTTATTATTTATTAACATATTATATAAGAAAAATTAATAATGTATCATGTAGTAATTTACTCCATACAGTATATTGAACTTTTCCTCAGTACAAATAACAGCGTCAAACCAGAAATTGAAAAACAGGGCACGCTGAGGTAAGTTGCATTGAATCTAATAAAAGCTAATAACAATAATAAACAAAAAGCACAGCTACACTCTGAAGGCCCTGGGCTGCATGGGGAGCAATGAAAAAAAGCCTTAAGTGAAAGCCTGTTCTCCGGTTTCTCTGAACAACAGCCGTGGCCACCATGTTGCAGGGGTTCTCAAACAGTACCACTGTGGCTAATTAAAGCACAGCCTTGGCTGATCCAGAATAGGGAGATCACGTCTCAGGGGCCACAGGGCATCGTGGCTCTCTGATCACCCTTCTGTGGGTGACCAAAGCTCGGGGGTGAGGGCTGAGATGCTGGCAGGGCTCAGCGCTGCAGGGCCCTGAGCCACAGGCACATCCCCATCCATTCTGCCATTGCCTGGGGCTCTGTTTCAGCTCCAGGAGGTCCCTGCTTTTTAAGGAAATTCCTATTGCAAGCTTAGCTCTGGCACAGACAGATGCTGTTTTGAAGTCAGGATGCTGTGGTGTCTCCAAGAGTCTCATCTTCAGCATTTCACCCACTGACCTCGACAACCATGATGGGAGCTGATGGGCTGCAGGAGGGACAGGCTCTCCTTCTTCCTTTTAGATCAGAAAGGAGATCACTGCCACGTAAGTCATGCTGGCAACCATTTTATTAATACAACTTAAGCTACCTCAAACCACCATCCCTACGCCAGACACCTGGCACACCGTCCCTATCATTTAATCCATTCTAAGTATTTCTAAAAGATCAAAACCTGGGTACCACTTCTGGCTCAGTCCTATTTTCCTCTTGTCAGCTAGTACTGTTTATTTAGTAGACATACAGGATTGTAACTGCTCTTTCTTCCATTCTTTCTTGGGTTTTGTTTTTTTTTTTCTTTTTGTTTCAGATGGATCTTTGCTAAATACAGCCTTGCTGTGAAGCCAGTAAGCAGTTCAAAAAAGTGTTCTGGAAGTAAAATTATTTTTATCCAATTAAGTTTTCTAGCTGTGTCTCTCCTACCATTGCCACTGCTCTTTAAGCAAGCTGCTTGTTAACATTTCAGAAGAAGCTCACAGAGACCTTGATGTGGTTTAATGTGCTCTTTGCCTTCTAAGGACTCTTCCTGCAAGGTTTGTTTTCATACATCTCTCCTCACGCAACACCAGGGTACTGTGCAGGTCACCCAACAGCCTAATACACATTGTTATGTGGGCTTGAGTTGTGCTTTTTAGCCTGTTTCCTGCAGCTGACTACTGGGTGCCCATCTTTTTTAATAGTAGTGAACCAACCATCTAGGTAGGGACTTTCTGAGGATGCCAGCACAGCATGTTTAAAATCTGCTTTGACAAACTATCTTGAATAGAGAGTTTGCCTGCTAAGATCTATGAAATAAAGGAAAAAAAACATATATTCTCTTTCTAGGTGTTTAATACTCTCTTATTTTGCCTCCTGTGTTGCTTCTCTGTACCACAGCTCTGAAACTTCCTCACGCTGAGCTGCACTTAGGCAAAATCCAAGTCTGATAGTAAAGCTTAGCCCACAGTACCTGCACGTGGGGAGTCCACCTCCTTGGTGAAATTCAGTTCCATCCACAACCTCTCTTCATTAATTCACATTTAAACAAAAGCAGCCTTTGTGCTCCCAATTCCATTTGATCTTCCATGTTGTCTCTCCACACAGCATAGCTCCTTTTTATTCAAATCGTCCCCAGAAAACTTCTGTTGTGTGTTGTAGATGCAGTCCCTTGACAAAGTGAGCTTTCTCACAGATGTAGAGATTATCACTTAATTTTCAGGTTTTTTTCAAATGTCAGGATTAACTGTTACCCAGTTGATCATCTGAGAAGGAAGAACCACCTAATGAGCTCATCTGCTGCTGTCTGGTGCATGGGAGGCACAAGACATTTCTGCAGGGTAGCCAAGCAGCACCACAGCTTGGTAGGTTGAGAAAGAAAAACCCAGGTCACTTCTTTTCCTGATTAAATGCTACTTCAGCCCTACAAATATATAAATTATAATATATGAACTTGTGGTTATTTGTAGTTTTCCACTAGTGGATCAGCCCCACGTTTTACACAGAAATAAATAAGTTAGTGTTTTAGTGCTAGAAATACTTTGTTAACAACAACAACAAAAAAAAAAGTGGCTGAGACTTCAGGATCTGTGCCTTTTCAAAACAAATACTCCAGTTTCACAATCCTTGCAACACAGTCAGATCAATGCTTGCACGCAGCATCATGTATGGATCACTGGTGCCGAAAGTGCTCTTGCTGGAATTTTTGATCTAGCTCTACTCAAAGTCCATGAAATGCACAGAGAGCCAGAATGTTGAAATTAAACATTTTTGAAACTCAAAAAACACGGATTTCTGGTTTGGATCCATATGCATTCTTGAAAGGACATGCTAGCTTGAAATGGATTGACTAATGCTGTTAAAGAGGTTGCAGGCTTCTGGTATAAATAAAGTCTACAGATCTTACAAAGTTTCATCCACTGCCAGTCTTACTATTGCATTTCCTCTCCTAGAAAATAGATTATGGTTTTGAGACATTTGTCTCAATTAGTTGGGCTTCCAGTTTCAACACTTTTTCCAGTTTAGGATAATTATATATCATTTAAAAATAAATTGACATTAAAAAGTCCTATAAAATTGTTTGCAATCAATATAAATAAAGAGCCAGAGCTATTACAGCATGTTAGACTGTGGATGGTATCGATTTACCATTCATCAGTTCAAAACATAGGTAAAATCCCAAGACATTGCAGTCCAACTTTGAGTGCAAAATAGTACTATTACAACTGAACTTGTGGGCAGTGCTTTCCTAGTAGTATCCTTCTAGTTATAAGTTTCACAGCCTGGATATAAATTGTAACTTTTAAGTAATTGCTCTTTTTATGGTATATACCAATGTCATGTTCTGCTACCCATGAGACAGAGACACCGTGATGATGATTGGGATGCCAAGAGCAGATGTCTGATACTAAAAAGGAAATAAACACCACACACCTGCTGTTATGTACCTGGGTATTCATTCTGGTTCCTAGCTTCTCTCCTGGAAAAAGGGGGTTAAATTCTGACTCCAGACAGTTGCAAAACACCTGCCAACCTCAATAGGGTCAGAATTTTACCCAGAAATTCCACTCCATGCTACCCACGAAGCTTTTGCAGTGAGATGCACAGCACATCCCCAGCTGGATCTCCAACTGCTGTGCTGCTAAAGTTCTGTGGCATCCTGGTGGGAGCACTTCCAGAGTAAGGAGAGCAGGGCACACCCTTAAGTAATTTCAGTTTTCTCATCAATAAATGGACATAACTCGGGGAGGTTGCTGCAGCAATACCTCTTGTGGCTTCTCTCTTTGTGCCTTTTCTTTAACATGCTAGACCTCAGAATGGATTTATTTTTTAATTTTTTTTAGTTAAAAGTACAAATACTTATATATTCCTCAAGATTTAATCTGCTATGTCTTATGCTTAGGTCTTTTACTGCTCTTTAAGCAAAAAAAAAAAGTACAGGGCTTATTTGTCTGGGTTTTTTTTGTTGTTGTTATGTTTTTTTGTTTTATTATAAGAAAATGGAATAAAAATAAAACTAATAATACAATACTGGTGCGCACATATATATCTATTCTTGTGCATGAGTACGCACATATGCATATACACATATAAATGTACACGTATGTGATTTGAGTTTGCATGGCCAAGCATTGTATTGCAGGCTATGTCTCTTGAGATAAAGCTATTTTTTGACCTTTTTTTAGCTCAGGATATTACAGCCTTCACACGGCTGTTGAACTGAAGGAATGTAGCAGTAGTGTCAATCCGTGTCATGCATACATCATGGGACTTACAGTGTCATTCAGTCTACAAGAATAGCTCAGTATATCCTCTGTACGGAAGAGAAAATAAAATCTAAATGTGGATGTACTGAAGCAGTGATTTAAAAAGTCTTTCCATGTCCAAAATTCACTTCTTTTGATGTCAGTCCAGCCAAGTATAGTGTCATGGTCATATGCCTCTCACAGTTAACTTCCTCTTTGATAAAGTCTTGAAACCCAGCTGAAAATAAGATACTCTGTGGTTTAAAAGCTCGTTCAAAATTTAGGCTGCACTTTGTCAGAGGCAATAAAGGATTTTTTCATTCTGCGGAAGAGTCAGTTCCTGCATGTGTCTGCTCATGCTTTTTCTAGGAACAGCAAAATCCTTTTCAGGAGCATTGTTGAAGCTCAGAGAGAGCTGGGCAGTGGCACCCAGGCAGCCCAACCATGCCTTGTACCATGATCCCCTTTCCACTCTCCTGCTATCCACCAGGACTGAGAGAGAAACACGTTTACAAATAACAAAATTACTGTGAGATTAGTTAAACTCTTTTTCAAAAACATGTGGGCTGGCCCCCTCTCCACCACAAGAGTTATAAATAATTTACTTCCTGGCTGTCGTGTTGTCAAAGTGAGCTCCTTCCATCACCTCTGCCACCCCCACCTTCTCCCTTCACAGACACATGCTACTTCTCCCAGGACTTCAAAGGTTATTTCTCAAACACTTGTTGGGGGGCAGGAGGGAGAAAGGAGGAATAAGTGTGTTCACATAGGTCAAAAATGTCAACTGAAACCAAATCCTTTCTTGTCGTCTGCTGGGGCATGTAGGAACTAAGCCTCAACCTGTTTTGAAAGTAACACGAAGTATTACACAAAGTAACACAAAGAGCAGGGAGATGCTCTGCTAAGATTAGAAACGCCAGAAATCCTGAAGTATTGTTCAGGTGGCACTTATGTGGACTGAAATCCACCCGGGTGTTGCACAGAAGTAGGCACCTCTAGCCTGCATCCTACTCACCTCTCTCAGTGGTGCTCATTTAAAATTCCCTTTGGAAGGCTTTATGCTCCTCATATGAGGGCCAGCTAATGACTGACCTTGTAAAACCCCTCTCCAGTGCTAATGATTCAATCAGCAGCATATTGGAAATTAAAATACTCCCCAATTTAAATGCAAAAGCATTACTTCACACTGCAGACGCAAACACAAAATACCTTCTAGCAAATGTTTCAGACCAATGCTTTAAGCACAGGGCTGGAGGGTTCCCTTTCAGCATCAGAGTCATTAAAACCCAGAAATAACCACTGGAACGTTTCAAGTGACCCACCGTGAGCACGTAGCAAGCTGAGTGAAGGGATTTAGTGATAAGGAGGTATCTCTGTCTCTTGACCGTGAGTCTCCCAAATGCTGACTTGTTTTTTACCTAAATGAAACATCTGATGTCACTTTTCTGTGTGGGTGGAAAATGCTGTACAAAGGTTAAACAAGTTCTTTTATCCTTGCTCATGAAAGTAAGCTCATATTGCAATTCCAGTAACTAAGTGCATGTCTGGAACAGGTTGGGGATTTATTTTATGCATACGTGTGTAGCTCTGGTGACTGGCCATGTGTTCACTCCTTTCCTCTTAATCCTGCTCAAATGATTGCTTCATCTGAATGTTCTTCTGGCCTGTGTTTATAAAGACAGTGCAATCAACATTCCCAGCTATCACTAAGTAGGACCACAGAAACTGTGCTTTCTCTGCATGCTACAGAAAGGAGCTTTTGGAAATTAAAGTGTAAAGACTTACATCCCATAAAATAGCCTATTTCTTCAGTCAAGTACTAGAACAGAGAGCTGTTGCTGGGTACAGGAGAGGAACACTCATTTGCATTTGAGCATAGGAAAAATCCCACTGGCAGTAGCTTAATACTAAGCAGCTGATTATGAGTTTTGCTAGATGGAGACCTATAAAAAGTCAGAATCAGTGGAGTTACCTCAGGGGATATAATGCACTAGAACTATCCAAAAGCCTTTGATAAAGTTTTTGGATTTTTTTTTTTTCCTTTTTCTTTCAGAGTAGCTTTTTAACACATGGCAGATTGGGATGCCGAGAAGTCCTTCTCATGGCTGAGCTATGAAGACCATGAACAAGTTGCACTCAGAGGTGCAGCTGAAAGTTGAAAAGCTTTACAAAAGTCAATTTCTCCTAGAGAAGTCCCCATACCACTGGAGAGTAGGTGTATCAGCACAGAGATCATCACTGCTGCTGAATGAAGGCTGTGAGAGCCAGGAGGACTCACACAGCCTCCCACATTGCCTACTGCTGCCAGCTTCACCTGAGCTAACAAGTTCAAAAGCAGCTCAGATATGCTCTGGTGACAGCTCTGCACTCGTGTCTCCTAGCAGGGCTCTTGATAGGAATGGCCCCATGAAAGGGCCACATGCTTATGTGGGAGCATCTGCAGAACACACACAGGAGCGTGCACACACATGCACATAATATAAAAAGCATTGGTCAAAACATGTGAGAACTCTAGCAAGGCCAGGTAAGTGGCAGCTCAGTACATACTGATTAAAAAAAATAAATTTATGTATATATATATATATACATATATATAAAGAAGCAGCTGCCACTAGTAGAAGAGATTGGGAAGTCACAGATACTTTATTTACTTACACTGTGTCGCTCTAGGAAAGGGTTGGAGCAATCCTGATGACAGATCGGCAGGAAGGTTTCCGTATAGTAGGTTATCTCTGGAAAAAAAAAAAAAAAGAAAAAGGATGTATGGTGCGTTGTAAGAACAGAGTGGAAAACATTATAAACAGCATAATGCTGTAGGTAAATGAATAATATACTGTCAGCTGGAATGCTGCATTCAGTTTTGGTCAGTGCTTTTATAGGAGATAATACAGTAACAGGGATTCAGATAAAAAATAATTAAAATAAGTAGAGGAATGAAGAATTTTCTGTGTGAAAATATATAAAGGATTAGGTCCATTTAATTTAAAGACAAAATAATAAGGATTATATTAGCGGTTGCAATATGATGACTTTAATGCAAATTAAATACCCTGTACTCCCATTCAACATTTCTGTCATTCCAAAAAAAGGGGAACATTATTTGATAGAAATCCATAAGGAGTGATAAAATAATAAATTTTTTTCACACAACACAAGTATAAAGTTATTCTCTAGAACACTTTGTTCTAGGAGGAATAAAATGGACTGAACATTTATATAGGAAATTATAATGTGCAAATCCATGATGTTCAAGAAATATTTTTCAAGAAGTTACACATACCACCTTTAGATAAAACAGATCCTGGTCTGATATCACATGACCATTCCAGCATATATTGAGGAGAGGCAAAAAGCAGTATGAGGGAGAGTGCCATGAACCTAGTTTTTCTGTAACTAATGACATGACTACTTCAGATATGATACCTCATGCCCTGTTGATACTAAATGCAAGAGTCACAAGTTGTTCAATAAGGGAAGATACATCCTTTTCCAGTAGTAAAGCTTCTGTCCCTATCCTTGTGTTGCTGCAAGCCAGAGAACATTAAACTCTGCATTAAACTCACCCACTCCAGAAGACCAGAATTGTGCCTGCCTTATGCCTCAGGCCACAATAATACAGAGGAGAAAATCCACTTCTGGTGTAGAGAGAAGAAAATATTTTCCTGACAAATTATTTTAAAGAAAATAATAATACTGAGAGCTATTTGTAACTGTTCAGGAAAAAAACTGAACAAGTCCCAGTAGAGACAGACTGGCAGGCAGAGTGTAGGAAACACTGCAGAACTAATTAATTTATTACATAAATCCATGGTTTATCAAGTGATTATCACTCCATATAAATGCTATGAGCAAAAAAGGAACATTAGAGCTTTCAGCAGCATCGACCAGCATCTTTTTGGGAGGGTAAGGCTGGTGTAGTATTGAACCTCTGGGAAAAGGTGACTCATGACATGCTGCATGTCCTGTCCAGATTATTCCAAAACCATCTCTTCCATCCTCCTATCTTAAAAAGATAACAAAATAAAACAACAACTCACCCCCTCTGCCCCTCCCCCCCCCCAAAAAAAAAGAAAAATCCCCAAGCCCACAAACAGTACAATGAAAGAGGGAGAAAAAAAAAAAATTAAAACTCCTGGTCTTCATAACCCAATTCCTCCTACATTCATTTCCCACAAACTGTCAACATCCCACAGGAATCTACCCACGTTACACATCACAGCACAATGCTCCCGACAAAGGCATCTCAACCCATGATGTTTTAGGCAGCCTTTCAAACCGCCTTCAGTGGATCTAGGTTCACCAGCTCTGTAATTAGGTGTTAAGTTTAAGCAATCCAGGAATTTATGCAGGGAGATACTTCTTTGGCTGTTCAGCATGATTTATGCCTGCGTGATCTAGCTGAAATGAAGAAAGGTTTGTCCCATGAAGAAAATGAGACTTCCCATGCCTCTAGTAGGCTCCAGTTCAGTGAAGCACTTATGTTTGGGTTCATCCCTATTTAGAATAGCATTTAAGCAAGCACAGGTAACTCAGCGATCCTTTCAGTTCCATGGGACTAAAACATGTAACTGCTCCTCTCAACAGGCTTTAATTTATAAATACCACCACTAATAATGTTAATTAGTGTCATCACAACATCTGCTCTGTTTAGCTTTACATGACAACACTGGACTTCAGAAGTGAACTATGATAAATTGTAAGCATAGGGTTCCTGCCACAAACAAAGCAGGAAAGATAATACTTTGAATGACATCGATCCTTGCCAATGAAGTTTCTTCGGTACATGCTGGAGTGTTGTAGGGTTAAAATGACCATTCAGAATACTTAGTTGGTCTGTGATTAACTCTCAGCAACTAAGTATTTCTACTGACCCAGAGAATCATGTATTTCATTTCATGAAACTTTTTTAACACCAAGGGTTAGAGCAACAAAGGTGGAAAAATACCACTTTAGGACAACAGCAGACAGAAGACAAAATATGTCAGAGTGTAAGACAAAATTATTTGGTTTCATCAGCAGCCAATTCTACAGAGGGCTGAAGAGCATGTTTTCAGATGTTTTGCTAATCATTACACTGGGAAGTGCTGAGGGAAGTGATGTTAATTACTCTTCTCATATTCCCCAATACTTGCCTAGAATGTGAATAACAACAAATTTGGCAATCAATTCTTGATGTTTCAGCACCTATCATACTTGGCATAACTCACTAATCTAAACATACATCAGCCTCTGTTTTCACCACACATACCTTAATTGCCACAAAAATTGATTTACATTGTTATCTCGTAGGTGTATTAGATGACTTTCTGCAACCCTTTCCAACTTTCAGATGAACTTCAGATACACCGTAAGCCAGACAACAAATTGTAGCTCTATGGCTTCCAACACACCATTCCCTTTATTTTATTTAATTACCTTCCTATGTAGTTCAGCTAAGAATTCTGAGAGAAGCACAGTGCCATTAGTATACAGGTCACAGTAGTATTGAAGGACACCTACCACACTGTTGTAGCCATAGGTGACCATCAAACCACACTGCAATAAAGATCAATAGTTAGTGCTTGCTGTAGTGGCATGTTTTTCCAGGTGAATTTTTGTTTTTCTAAGCCTAATCTTTATTCACATTTTCTTGTCTTTCAAAGAGAAATGAGAACATTTTATTACTGGCTAATTTTCTGATGTAACTTCACACTTGCAGTTGCATCTGAAACAACCACAATCTTTGCATTTAATATGGGTGTGCATATAAATATAGTTATATGGACAATAAAATACATTTAGGAATCTTGATTATGCTCTTTTGTTGGGAAATATTTAAAATGTCAGAAAAAACAAATTTAGTGGTCGAAAGACTCACGTATCTCAACTGATACACAGTGCAATTTTCCCTTTGATCTTCACTGTGACCTTATGAAAACCACAACATTTCAGGAAATGTTCTGATCTTTCTAGTCAGTGAATGCATTTTCAGGCATATTACCAGTTTCTTGCTCCATGGAAATGCAGGGGAGGAGAAAAAGCACTCTTATCTTATTTAGTCATTCAACAATGCTATTAATTATATGTTCAGATATCTAATAACTTTCTGGGTTTTATTTGTATATTATGTATAACAAACTGAAAGACTTATAAAAGTGAGAACTTTTTAATGTTTGAGTCATCACTGAAAGGACAGAGTGATAACACATGGATGGTCTACCAGATGATCCCAAACCTTTAAGCTTTAAGTGCAGCACCAGACCTCAGGGTTCATAAGTGACTGAAATATCTCAGGTTTTTAATATAACTGCCCCTAAAAAAAAGCAAGCTTGTAACCACTCCAGAATTGTGTTGGGTTTTTTTTTTTTTTAATGTAGTCTTTTTTTTTTTAATTGCTTAAAGTACTTTTTCAGTATCTTGAAATGAGTGAGACTGCAATAGGCCCTTGCCCAGAAGACACGCTTGGGAGAAGGATTTCACAGAATGTTAGGGGCTAGAAGGGACCGCAAAGAATCACTGAATCCAACCCCCCTGCCAGTGCAGAATTACCTAGTGCAGGTCCCAGAGGAACATGTCCAGGCAGGTTTTGAATGTCTCCAGGGAAGGAGACTCCACAGCCTCCCTGGGCAGTCTTTCCAGTGCTCTGTCACCCTCACAGGGAAAGATCTTTTCCTTATGTGTATACAGAAACTCCTATGCTCCAACTTTCACCTGTTACCTCTTGCCTTATCACTGGACATAACTGAGAAGAGTCTGACTCCACACCCCTGGCACTCTCTCCTTACATATTTATAAACATTAATGAGGTCACCCCTCATTCTCCTCTTCTCCAAGCTGAATAGACCCAGCTCCCTCAGCCTTTCCTCATAAGGGAGATGTTCCACTCCCTCAGTCAGCTTGGTCACTCTGCACTGGACTCTTTCAAGCAGTTCCCTGTCCTTCTGGTACTGAGGGGCCCACAACTGGACACAATATTCCAGATGTGGCCTCACCAGGGCAGAGCAAAGAGGGAGGAGAACCTCTCTTGACCTACTAACCACCCCCCTTCTAATGCACCCCAGGATGCCATTGGCCTTCTTGACCACAAGGACACATTGTTGGCTCATGGTCATTCTTCCATCCACCAGCACCCCCAGGTCCCTTTCCCCTGTGCTGCTCTCCAACAGCTCAGTCCCCAGCCTGTACTGGTACCTGGGGTATTTACTTGTACATACAGATTTTTTCTTGTGTCAGGACACTGTTTGAGGATGTGGAACAGAGGGAGGAGAGGGCAAGGTGGATGAGCTCCAGTGTAGGTCATGCCAGGGTTAGATTCTGGAATGAGGCAGAAACACCTGACAGAAGGATACACTCAGTCCACACTTTTCCCATAACATGGCCACAGCTCACAGAAGCCAGGAGGTGAGGGGACAGGTTTGGCAAAAAGGAAGTACAGGGTTGTTGACATGTTCTTGTTTGGTTGGTTTTTTATAAAACTCATGGCAACATAAAAAGCCAACATAAATTACAATTACTCATCATATCTCCAATTATTAGGAAGAGCTGTTCCTAGTTTCATCTCCAATTATGGTGCTATTAATTTCAGATTCTTTTTTAACATGGTATGAGGGACTGTAAAAAATTTGTCCACGGAAACAAGCAATGAACGTAAAGGTGTAAAATGAGATAATTACAGTCTGAAACATAACAAACCAAACTGTTTGTACTCAGTTCCCTCAATGACAATTAAAACTTTCATCTGATGATCATAACTTAAGCATCTACCTAGGAACAGAAGCCATTTTGTTCCTTCTTAGTCCTAATTTACATTTCTACCACAGCACTGGAATTGGTGACCAAATGGAAAAGTCTGCATAATCTTGAAGCAGAACATGCTTTGGATTTAAATTCCCCTT